>NC_090347.1:28461343-28764373 GCF_035084215.1 Heptranchias perlo | reverse complement strand
CATGTGAAAAAACAAGAATACCAGAGGTGGAAATAAGTCAGAACTCTGTCATTGTGGCTTTCAGGCCTTAATAGGTGTATATCAAAGATTGATCTTGGTTTCATGATTGGTCAGTATATGCACTTGCTTGATTCCAATATTGATATATTAGTAAGAAACCCACCTTCAGAAAGTCAAATGTTTGCAACGATATTGGGTGGGGGGGTGTTATTGTACTACAGAGTCTACTCTGGATTTCAATCTATTATTACAGGGTTTTATACTTGGCTGGTAATTTGCTTGTTATGTTAGGGCCCTCATAGGTCTGTGCATTTCCAGGTAATAAGAGATCCTAGTATAAAAATGTGATGTAACTACACTGGCATCTGTTTATGCAGCAACAGAGCCCAGACTCAAGCAAGCAGTCAAGTGAAATGATGTGAAGCCATGTTGAGTAGGTCCATTTCATCTATATAAATGCAGCTGTAAAGAAATCAGTAAAAGACAAACTGTTCTGGTAATTCCTAGCCAAGGGTAACAGCTCAAGAATGTCATTTTGTTTAAAAAATACAAAAATTAAACTAAATGAAATGAATCAAAAGACTAACTAGTTTGGATGAACAAGCTCTTTTAGGCTGATGATTAATTTAGTTTTTTAGCTGAATAGAGGTTATATATGATACGTTATAATCAGTGCCATGAGTGGGATATAATTTGTATCTCACAGATGTGCATCATGTATTCTGTTCATTCCACACATTAAGTATTTAAAAATAATAAAAGATGTAATAAAATAATAAAAGATGTAAATACACATTTAAAATACAAACTAATGGGCTGGTTGTGGTGATGTCTCCGTCAAACAAAGTTTCTCACCATGCCTTCTGTTCTTGATTATGAATTAATATCCATTAAACATGAAATAAATTTTAACTGTGAATACACATCTACAGATCTGATCTAAAACACCACAAGGCCTTTCGAAATCCACAAATAGCGTGACTTGTCATGTACATTTCAAAACGATGCTTGTTATAAAATTAGGGTGGATTTCATTTATCTATCTCCACCTTTACTTTTGCCACTGCCAAAGAAAGTCATTACTGTTAATGTAATAATGTTCACTGTTACCTCGTTTTTTTTTTATTTGCGAGTAAAAAAGCTCTTGTAAATGCATGGATTTGCTTGTGCCCTTGTAAAAGAAAGGTCCTGCTGAAAGACGAAACACAAGGGGCTCGATTTTGCAATGGTGGCTGGTTGGCAGCAGGAGGATGAAGATGCGCATGGCAAACCCGCATGAACAAAACTTAGCGTTTCCGATGCGATCGCATGTTGATTGATGATAATTAATGTCCTCTCCGGGTTTCATGTCCGGCGGCCAGCCTGATTGACAGTATGGTTGCCGTCAGGAGCTGCAACACGGCAGGGGGGTGGGGTGGTGGGGGGGAGGGGTGGGCGAGAAAGAGATAGACCGAGACATCATCTGGCACTGGAACGGAAGACGAGGAGGGGGGAGAGGGGAAGACCAGGGTGGGGGGAGTGGAGAAGATTGGGAGGAAATCGGGGGGTGAAGAGGGGGACATCGGTGGGGGGGTGAAGAGGGGGATCTCTGAGGGAGACATCGGACATCAGAGCAGGGTGCAAAGGTAGGTTCATTTAGTGTTTTCACTTCCGTCTATGGTTTTTTATTTAATTTATTTAGTTTCTTGTTCCCTGAACCGGCCCTTCATGCCTGGTTTCACCAGATGTGATTTTTAGGTGGTGGGCAAGCTGCCCAGGTAAGTTTTAAAAGAAAATCGTTGTAATGACTTACTCTGTCACAGGTAAAGTGCCTTAAGTACCTCAATGAGGTACATTTTGCTCTTTAACTGTCATCCCGCCGGCTTTAATTGCCAGCGGGACTTCCGTTTTCGGGGTCCCTAGGAAACTCGGAAGTCGGTGGGTTGGAGCAGGCTTCCAGACCCGAACGGGATTTCCATGGCTTTCGGAGCTCCCCGCCCCAACGCACCCGCAATTGCCCCCTAAAATACCCCCCAAGGTGTTTTGCTCTGGTAAGTTTAATATGCTATTTAAAAATGCTAATGAGGTGAGAACAGAATTTCCTGCGTCTGGAACAGGATAGTGGGCTTTCTGTTGTGTTGGTCTGGTAATATGTACATGAAGTCAAGGTAGGCAGAAAAACATGCATCTTAGCTTCAGTGGCAGATTGTGTTTAATTGATCATTATGGGAAGCTGTGTGTTTGAAGAGGAATTGCATTGTTTATTTTATTCGGGACGCAATCTCATCCAGTTTCATCTGATCATCCAACTTCTTTGCTGATTGTATTTATGAATTTCAATCTCATCAAGCTTGAATTCAAATGAAATTAAGTGGATAAGAACAGAATCTTGCTGTAGTTCTGTCATTTATCTCTGAATTCTAAGAATGGGGTAAAGGAGCAGAGTATAATATAAGCCTGCAAAATGTGCACCACAATGTGACTCCAAGTGACTGGCCCCGATTTTCAAATAAGACTGGGGGGGCTGCAAAAATCAGGAAAATCCCGAGTTGGGGGGGGTGGGGAGAAGCCGGCTCCAACCCGTCAACTTCCAGGTTTCCCACAGGTGCACCTGTATGTGTGCGTGCTTCCCGAATGCGCAAGTCCCGCTGGCAATTAAAGTCAGTGGGATGATTGTTAAAGAACCAAATGTACCTCATTGAGGTACTTAAGGTACTTTATTTCTGACATAGAGGATAGTTAAAATGATTTTAAACTTACCTGGGTGGCTTCCAATTCACGCCTGTGAATTGCTTTTTAATTTTTTAATTTTAGTTTTTTAATTTGGGTTTGCCACGCGCACCTTCCCCCCGCTGCCAACCTGCCACCATTTCAAAATTGAGCCCAATGTGTGTGCTGGAGTTGGGAGAAAGTAGTGTGTCATTGTAGTGCAATTGTGCAGTGTTGCTCAAAACATAAAGAACTTTTACATTCCTCCAGAAGGAGTCATGACATAGGGTAAATTTACTTCTTACAGTCTTTGTTCATCAGTTGATACCACTTTCAGCACTGAGTCAGAGATAGTGGGCTCAAGCCCCACCAAGGTAAATATTAACCCCCAAGAACAGATGTGCATTCAAAATTCTCCGATTTTGGAGTGGGACTGCATCCTGACTTCAACATGCCGACTTCTGGGTTTGACGCAGACATGATTGGGTGTGCGTGCTTCTGAAATCCGAAAGTGCCGGTGGGAAGATATTTAAAGGGACAATTGAGGTATTTAAAATCCGTAAAGCTGTAAATTAATTGTGTATTGACCTACACAAGCCATTTTAACTACTTATGAACATGTCTCCTGTGGCCTTTGAAACACACCATGGAAATAGAGGCGAACTGCAGCTGGATCTCATCTGGACCTTTTACACCAATGATTGAACATGTAAAGAAAAGGTGAGTTTTTGCAGCAGGGCAATCAGTTCTCTCAGACAAACCTTTGGCTGGGAGTTCTTTGTGTTTAGACTGAGATTTCTTTGTTCACACTCAGAATTCTTGTGTTCACACATTTACCTACATTTTGTACCCCCTCAAAATGACAACATCGGGAAAGGGGGGGGGGGCACCATCTGTGGCAGGCACGACGTGCAGTTCTGGGAACTGCAGGTGCGCAAGACAGAGATGCGCCACAAGAACCTGCAGAAGAGCAGACAGGGAACTAACGGGGATCAACAATGCAGGAAGCACTACCCACGTAAGAAAGTGCACAGGCAGAACCTGAACTATCTGGACCTCTCTGAGAAGCAGTGTCTACGCAGGCTCAGATTGAGTCGCCAGGTGGTCGTAGACATCTGCACGCTCCTTCATGCAGAGCTGCTCCTGGCTGGGCCTGGTGGCCATGCATTTCCCGTCGCAGTTAGTCACCACTGCCCTCAATTTCTTCGCCTCCGGATCCTTCCAGGGCACCACTGGTGACCTCATCAGGATCGCTCAGTCATCTGCACATAAATGTATACGACTGGTCACGGATGGCTTGTTTGCCAGGGCATCCGACTATGTCAACTTCCCCCATGACAACATCAGCCAGACTGAGAGGGTGGTGGGTTTCAACTCTCTGGCTGGTTTCCCACAGGTGCAGGGTGCAACTGATTGCACACTCGTAGCAATCCGAGCACCTCCACATGAGCCAAGACTGTTCATCAATTTAGAGGGACATCAGTCCATCAATGATTTGCGAGCACCGGAAAAGGTTTCTGCAGGTGTGTGCCAAAATCCCTGGTCGCTGCCATGATCCCTTCAATTTGCATGAGTCCAACATCCCGGCCCTCTTCTACACACAAGACAAAATTCAGGCCTGGCTCCTTGGAGATAAGGGATACCCCATGCAGATGTGACTCATGACACCTCTGAGAAACCTCACCAATGAGGCACAGCAGCGGTACAACAACAGTCACATCACAACCAGGTTTGTCATTGAACAAGCCACTGGAATGCTCAAGATGTGCGTCAGGTTTCTGGATTGATTTGGAGGATCCCTTTTGTACTCACTGGTGAGGGTGTGTAGAATAATAGTCATGTGTTGCATCCTGCACAGCATCGCTGAACCCCGAGAGGATTACAGGTGGAGGAGCTCCCACGTGCTCATGAGGCTACCGCATCTGCCAGCAGCATTGAAGAAGACGACAACGAGGGTGTGGGGGGAGGACCAACACCAAACACCCCCTCCGCTTGCACAGTCCCTGCCCTGACTGCTGAGATGCTTTTGGCCTCCGCCCTCTGGGTTTTGGAGCCCGTGAGGGCCCTGCCAAACACTGCTCCACCTGTGCAAGGGCAGACACGGCCACCTGGCGAGGAAGCAGCATTGTGGGTACTGGTTGAGAGGGGGCAACAGGTGAGACATGGGAGTGCTTTGAGTGGAGTCCCCACTTCCATGTCCCCTTTCGCCATCATCCCTCTCCTGGGCCACAACCACATCACTCCTACCACTCTGCTGGACAACAGCTTGGAAGACATCTGTGACGCGTTGTAAGGCCAGTGCTAATGTAACTGTCTGCCTGTTTAAGGCGGCAGAATGTTGTTCACCTTGAGCCCGCACGACCGTTGTCAGGGCCTGAATGGATTCATTTGTGAGCCATGCTTGAAGCTCAATGGATGCTGCAATTCTCTCCATTGCAGACATTCCTACACTTACCTGCGCCACCGTTCCACTAATGATGGAGGTGGACTCCTCCATCCTCTCCGCTATTTTGGACAGTGTGTGTGGCACGTCGCAAAGATGCATTTGTACCTCGATCATTCTCCTTCTCAAGGGGTTCAGCATCTGCGTCCAGCTGAGCAGAGCTTGGAGAGGAGTGAGCCCACCGACGCAAACTCTCCACAGCTGCCTCTGTCATCAGTGTCTGCTCGTGCTCACTTGAGTGAATCAAATAGGTGCCAACCCAACTAACTATCTAATAGGACCCAACGAGGTGTGAGTATCTGCACTGGTGGATGGTTCGAGATGATGGGACGGTACACGCTCAGAGGCATGGAGCTCCTCTGAGGAATCGGCCTCGTCCAGGTCGTCTGCTGCTTCAGCAATTCTTGAAGGCCCTGGAAGAGAACATACAGCAATATTAAGAATCATTGCAGAGATTATGATGTGATAAGCGTATTGAGGTGTAAAAGGGCAATCATCAATAACATCAATTCATGTTGTGTGTGAGGGATGTTAAAGTTCTGTCACCAGACGTTTGCTGGGTGCTAATCTTGGCATCTCCAACAGCTAGACATTGGACTGTTCGGCTGAGTTCCATGGCCGCCTCCTCCATCTCTCTTTGTGGTGTGCCCCTCCAGTCCTACTCCTCCCTTGCATTTTGCGCTTTCTTCTCCTACATGGGGAGAAAGAACATGTGTGTGAGTGAAGGTGACGTGTTCACCCGATGGATGCATTGCTGTGGATGAGGCTGCCAATGAAAGAGGGTTAGAATCAGACAGATTCATGACATTGTGAAAGGAGTGGGTGTGGTGGGTTCACAAATGGAGAGGTGAGGAAGTGCACAGAAAGTGAAGGTATGTTGATAATGAGCCTTAAGTGGACATGAGGGGTGATGTGATGGAGTAGGTTTGGCAGGACAGAGTTGGGGGGGGTGTTAATGTGCACCACAGGATGTAGGTGAAAAAGTATCTGTACTCACTTTTCCTCTGTTTTGTGTTCTGGCCGTTTGTATATTCGATGGTCCTGTAGGTAACACCTCTCTGTCTGAACACTTTGATTGCCTTGACAACGGGAAGTTGGAAAGATTATCTGTAATCACCAGGTATTGTTCTCTGAATATAAACGTGAAACATTCAAGGATTTCCACATTCACCTGACGAAGGAGGAAGCCTCCGAAAGCTTGTGATTTTTAAATAAAATTGTTGGACTATAACCTGGTGTTGTAAGATTGTTTACACTTTTCCTGGCCTTGTAAGATCACTGAAGCGCTTCCTGCACTGTACCCATGACCTTGAGACGGTGGTCCTGCTGCTCACCTTCTCTATCACCTCAAGCCAGGCCTTCTTGGTGGCAGAGGCAGGGCACTTCCTCCTGTCAGCCGGGTACAATGTATTCTGTCTGCTCCTCATACAGACTAGTAGCAACACCAGCGAAGAGTCACTGAACCAGGGTGCTGGCCTCATCTTTTGTTGCTCCAATTGGCTCAATTCCTCCTTTCTCCCTCAAAATCCATGGTTACAATGGCCCTTTAAATAATCCAGCTCCCAGCACGTCATTCGGGTACGCAGTGCGCCCGCTGCGCAGTTTGGAGATGTGAAACCCGGAAGTCACATTAAGGGCCTTCAATTGAGTCGCGTTCGCCTGAGAAAATGCATACATTTTTTTTCTGGATTTCCTACGTGCGTATTGACTCCCCCCGCTGAGTTCCTGCCAGTATGTTAAAATTTACCCCTAGGAGTTCAGCACATAATCTAGGCGAATGCAGTCCAGTGCTGAGAGTATGCTACATCTCCAGAGATGCTATCTTTAGTGTGAGACATTAAAACAAGGATCAATTAGACCGAACAGATCCTATTGCACTATTCAAAGAAGTTGAGGGAATTCTCAATGTCCTGGCCAATATTCGTCCATCAATCAACACCATCAAAAAAGATTAACTGATTGTCCATCTGATTTGCTGTTTGGGGTTTTACTGTCCACTCCTGGCTGCTAAGTTTGCCTACATAATGATGATTGCACTTCAATTCATTGGCTGTGAAGTATTTGGAAATGTCCTGAGGATGTGAAAAATGCTATTTAATTGCAAGTTCTTAGATGGAAAGAAACAATCAATCAATCAAATTTCTGTATTGTCTTACATCTTTGATACAGTCTGCCATGATTTATTTTTTCCATTTAATTGTGAACATTTTTAGTTACTTTAGCTTGTAACAACTTTTATATGTTTGATTTTCTGCCAATTTGAAGTGAATAAGAAGAGAATCAGTTAATCCAAGACACTGATCATTGCAAATAGAGTAATTGCTAATCCTACAGGTCACAGAAAAGACATAGGCACCAATATGTATGGGGAGAGAGTGGGGGTGCGTCAGCGGCCGGTTAACTCGGAGATACCGTGATGGCGGATGTCCTTCCAAATTTAACGGCAGGACCTCGTTAGAATATTTTTCGTCAGTTTCCTGCCCAGCAGCCGGTCAGATTGAGAGGCCGGCTGGCTGCTGGGCGGTAAAGCCTACTGTAGAAAGCCTCAGCCGGGGACTCTTGGGGACAGTCCCCAGCAATCGAGATGATCGGGGTTGGGCTTGGAGCGCAGCAGTAAGGGGGGAAGGAGAGATCACGTTTGGAGGGGGGAGGTAGGGAAAGAGATGGAGATTGTGGAGGTGGGGGGAGGGGAGAGAGATCGCAGCAGATCATGTGCTTGAGGGGCCGGAGGCCGCAGTCCTCCACCGGGCCCACAAGCAGTGCCCAGCCCTGGGAAACCCGACCCGCAGCCATTAAATTGAAATGGCTGCCAAAATCTGAGGAATGCAGCCTCATTTAAATATTATAATAATGGACCCGCCTCTCCAGAGCAGCTTCTTCGGCCGCTTCCCAACCAGCCACGGTTAAGTCGGCGCATTCAGGCGGGTTGCTATCGGCTTCCACGTTTTTAATTATTTAAACCCCCCCCCCCCCACCCTCACCCTCGCCTGCCCGTCATGGGGTGGGGGGAGCGGGACGGTGGTTAAAATTACCTTCATAGCTTCCAGATCATAGGGGACAAGATCCATCTACTGCCAGTTTCTGTAAAAGCATTGGAAGAGAAAAATGGTTCAATAAAAGAACCCTAAATTGTTACCGATGCCATGAAGGCTTCAACTCTGAACTGAATTCAGAGTTAAGAATTAGCTCATGTTTAAGTTATATTGTACTTTCAGTCCTCAGTGAATGTCATATACATTTTGGTATTGAGTGGAAAAAATAATCTGCATTAACAGAGATAAGAACAAAAAAGTTTAACAGCAAAGCTCCATTTGTCCCATGCAGCTTGTTTCAAACAGAGCTTGTAGGTTGAAAAGCTCAAGCTATCCTTGACAGATATTTCCTTTGATCTCACTTCATTCACAAGCTCAACCACCCTCTTGCAAACAAGGTAATCATCTGACTCTCTTGAATGGCGTATTGGTTTACATAACTGTGTTTCGTCACATCTTAACTTTAAAAGATTTTGCCCTAACTTACATTCAGTATGTAGTTTCCTAATCTTATAATTGTGTTATCTGTTCCTGTTTTTTCCAAAAGACTTTCCCAGTTTCCTCCTCATCAGTTTCCTTTACAATTTTAACCACTTGATTTGTGTCCACCTTTTATTTCCTGACAGATACGAGAGGTTAAATCCAATAATTACAGCACTGCTATTTTCTAGAGCTGCAGTAAAAAAAAAATCTATGGGTAGTTTGAGTTCAAAGAACTAGTTAAATCTGACAATAGCATCTTCTGACATGTAACATGCTGTCTCCAGACTCTGTGTAGATTATTGGTAGCTCTGCATTCCAAATTGTTCCTATCTCTCATTGTTACAGTTTGAAGTAGTCTCATGAAGAGAATTGTATTCTAAAATGTATAAATTTAATAACAATCACATGAATTTCTGATGTTTATAAAGCTTATGAGCTCTAACAATCATTGACCTTTAACAGGCTACATAAAAGATCTTTGGTCTCTGGAACCTGCTCTGCTTTGCTCGTCTTTCCTGCTTCCATTTCCCCTCACTGCCTCAGCTATTCACACATTCTGTGTGTCTCATAAATGTTCTTAATTTCTCTGTGTGCCTGCTATTGTCTCATGTTAATGTCACTTCAGCCATTTAACCATCTCCCGTTTCCTATTTGAGCACTGTACAGCTCATCCTACTTCAATTATGTCTTGTCCCTACCCTTTTGTTTTGTTCCCTTTTTAAATGCTGTTCCTTAACTTTTCCCACTTCTGATACACTTGAAACTGTTCTCGCCATTGACCTGCTGAGTGTTTCCAGCATTTTCTGTTTTCATTTAATAATTTGCTCATCTGGGTGCGATATGGCTCTGGGGGTTGCTGATGAGCAAAAGCTCTTTCTATATTTCCATGCAAAAGTCCATCAGAGATTGATCTGGTTACGTGTATGATACAGCCAGGTCAATTTTCACATTTGAGGCTTTTGATTAGCTGACGATCCAACTTTCAGAGCTCGTTGTTAACTAAATTTTTAAAACCGCTTTACTGAGCCAAATGGGGGGAAAAAAGGAACTTCCAAAAAGAGTTTAACAGTAAAAGTTAACAAAAAAAATAGATTGCATTAGATGAGGTAGGACGAAAGTAAAATCTGAAAAAAGGGTCAGCGAGAGAACGGGGGGTGGGTGGAAGGATGACAGGAAAAGCACAATTAAAGCCTTTAGATTTTTAATTTGTAATTAAAATTCATTTTTATCTAGCATTAATATTACAGTAACCTCCTCCTGACATTTGAGTAGTTATATTACTGTAACAGTTTTTATATCAATATCAAGGTGCATGATTTGAAATCTTACAAAATGGCTGGCACTGGGAAATCTTCACTTCCTTGGATCTGCTGAGAGTAAAATCAAAAATCTTGGGTGAAATAGGATATTTTTGTACAGTTTTAAAAAGAACAAATGCTCCTCTTAATGATATTCTACTTGACCTCTGTCTGGGTCATAAGATATTATTAAAAGCCATACCAACAGCAAGTCCTGGCATGCTCTGTGACCAGCCAGTCTCACTGTCAATCATATACATTACTAGCAGTTGTATGTCAGGAGCTGTAATCTGAGTCTCTTCAACTAACAGTAATAGGTTTGAAACTTGCTTGACCTCTAGTTTCTCGCATAGGAGAGAATAGATAAAAAGATAACTTTTTATTGCATACATTTACAATAGCATTTCTGCATTTGAACAGTAATTATTTTCTTGTAAATGTTGTCATTTTTATGGCTTTATTATGTTAAAACCCTTTTTTCTAATATAGTCTACTCCTCATAATTCAAAGTTGTTGTTCGCACTTAAAAATAATTATCCAATGATTCAAATTAAGTAACTAACATAAAACAGCACTAGAGGCGTCTTAGTATAATTTGAATATGAATTCAATGACTTTGGAGTAGACTGCACTGAGCCTTTCAGCCAGTGAGAGTTCCAGATATATATATTTGAAGCCATTTGATTGTCTGCACATCTGCTCCTTGCTTTGGTAGCTGTAGCAAATGATTAATTCGTGATTGAAAGCATTACTGGCGTTGATTTGGCATGTTCTGTACCTGCTCAGCTTTGACTGAAATTTCATATACAAAAAGACAGCAACAAATCAACCAGTTGAAACTGTGGCATAAAAATGTGTGTGTTTAAAGGGTCTAATGCCTAATGCATCATGGACACAGATGCACATGGTATGCAACACATTTATATATTAGCTGATCTCCTTTGGTGTAGCTTACAAGACCTGTGGAGTTCTGACCGCAGTTGTGATGTCTTGCTGAACATAGCTTGTCCCTTTATGGCCACTGCACAGGTACCTCATTGTGGAAAAGTGCTCTAAATAGGCCCTTGGGCCCATCACAGTTTAACTGCTATTCAGTGAGGAAAGGTTGCCGATTGCTAAGTGCTTGTTCCATGCCTTTGTTACCTCCAGACTCTACTATTCCAATGCTCTCCTGGCCAGCCTGCCACCTTGCACCCTCCTTGAGTTCATCCAAAACTCTGCTGCCTGTATTGGCTCCCGGTCCGGCAACGCCTTGATTTTAAAATTCTCATCCTTTTTTTCAAATCCCTCCATGGTTATTACTTTAATGGTGCTATACAGTTGTGAGTTGTTGTAAATTTCTAGCACCAGGTCAGAAAAAAGCAACATGCCCTTCTTTCTTTTCATTTTATACTTTTGAAATTCTGGATTGTGATAGAAGCTCTCAAAATTCAGATAGATATATTATGTAAATATGTAATTTTATATATATATATATACACACACTACTGTTTCCTGTTATTGTTACTGATTTTAATCTTGTACCTGGCATCACCTAATATTTTGAGGTTAGATTTCAGGAATGTGGTATTGATTGTTGGGTGGTGGTTTTTCACATTTGAGTAATTTTTAAATTAGTAAATTAAATTTTAGTGAATTAAAATTTTTTAAGTTTGAGCACCTGACTCCCTCAAAGATTACAAAAACCTCTATTCCTAACAATGTTTCTGGCATACATTCTTTAAATCATTGAACTACAAAATGCTTAATGATCTCTTCCTGAGTTCCATCAGTTTGTCAAAGGGTTTATTGTGGCATCTTTGTATTGTGTCCTAATCAATGATAGTTGTCTATAAATGTATCATCCTGCAAACTTCCTTAAGGCCATTTTATAACTACAAGAAGTACTTGATTAAATGCCTATAAATATAATGGTATAATAAAATTAGATTATATACAAAAATTGTAATATTGTGGAGGGTCGATCATGGGTGTCTCACACCAGTTTAGGATCAATATTGAGGAGCTTTTTTTTAATTCTGAAGATCTTTAGGTCCAGGAGATAAAGCATTTGCTTTCCTAAGACTGAGGCTGGAAAGGTGTGGTGGTGTGTCTATTTGTTTTGATTCCCCCTTCACAGTAAGTATTAAGGGTCGAAAATAGGACTCATTAGTTTCAGTTAATTTAAGAATTATTCACTGATGTGATATTTACTTGAGTGCCATCTATTAGTATCAAGAGCAGTAGATTTCTTTACCCCAGAGGTCTGCTGAACCCATTCATCAAACCAAGATCAAGAACCGCAGCAATGAATACACAAGAGAAAAGATGGTACTGTGTTTTAGGAGAGTCTGGCAGGAGTTCAAAAGTGAGATTAAATGGGAAATCCTACAAAGCAAATTTTTAATAGCAAACATACGTTCAGATGTAGTGTTAGATTACAATACATAAAGAGGCACTGTCTCTTTTGTTGCTTTACAAAGTCTGCATTTCAAAGCTATCAAAAAAGTAAATGCATTCAGCATCCTTTTACTTATCTCAACATGTTAGCCAGAATTTAAACCTTTTTTGCGGCTGCACTAACTCTTCAGCTTCACTCTACTGATTCTGGATTGTTGTACAATGATGGATCATGGCATTGTAAAGTGAAGATCAATAATGAGTCATGTTCAACCAGTTGTACTGGGCCAGCTCTGCATGGTGATTGGAGGTATTTGCCAGCAGCTTGAAGACAGGCAATAAGATGTTCAGTTTTAAATTTCTTCTATGCCAAGTGACTACATTATCCATGCCCAGAATGTGCCAACATTCATTTACAGTTGATGTATTTTCACTCAAAACTATTTCCTGTTTTTTTATTATTGAGACATCTAGATGGGAGATCAAGGCCCATTGTGCAGGAAATTACCAAGGTTCAAAAGAGTTAAAGAAAGAAAGAGGTAGAGATTGATGAGGAAATTATTACATGAGGACTAGCTTTGCCTTTGAAAGTCTCTAGAATGTGCGGGTAAGGGAAGACTTAGAAAGATAAGGTGTTCCACTGCTCGAGGTCATAGGAATGAATGAATTAGAGTACAAGATGATGTGATGAGTCTTGATTTCAAACAGTGAGTATGGAAACAGAAGGAACAGCATGCTGTGGTGGCCTGGTAGCTGCGTGGTTTGAGGATAAAGTTTCTATCCCAGCCTTGACTGTTATGATCTCAGGTACTGAAATTAGAGATTGTTGCCCCATTGTAAGGAGGGGAGAGCCAAAAGGTCAGACCCCTATTGCACACACAAAACCTGTCTGTGCCGATTAGTATTGATGACCATGGGTAGGTCTAATATCAAGACTTTGTTTGTCCTTGAAGAACAATCTGCTGGTGGATAGCCTGAAGATAAGGATAAATGTGGGCAAATTGCTTATTTTAAATGAACAAAATATCTGTTTCCTATTACAAATCAACATTTAGCTCGTTGTCTGGAGCAGGCCTCCCACATGCTTGAGTACATGTAAGCACAAACTATAGATGCAATGTCTGTAGCACATCAAACTGTTTACATGTGACACAGATGTCACTGTATTTTATGCTGTGTCAAACCATGTCCAACAAAAGCTCACTGGAAAAAGTCAACATGAAGTGTTTACATGTGTCTAAATGCTATAAAGATAAATAGCTGTTAGAAAAGTGTTGATGCAGCCTTTCCATTTAAATATAGCAGTCGCCTTTAGGTAAAATAAAACACTGTTGGTTATATACCTTTTAAAAGATGGTTCACTACGTGTGATGTAAAAAACAAAATCTGCGTTGTATATGAATAAATTTAGAACTTTTGGTATGGGATCAGATTAGCAAATAAGGGTGTTGCGCTCATTCAGGGACTTCTGTGTACTCCTTCAAATATGCTGTAAAGCTGGCTACAGTGTCGTCATATTACCCTAGCACATTGAAGTAGAACCAACTCTGCCTCTATTTGATGCAATAAATTATGTGATTAACAATATAAATGCAGCTCTTGATCTCTATGCTGTGCTGAATTAGTTTATCTCAACGATGGCAACAGTTGAGTACTACAACTGGGTCGGTGCCCCTGGACTTGGAAGGGACAAAGATTAGCCAAGGTTTCTGATTCTGATTCCTATCTAGTGACCACCTATTGGAAAGTGGGCATGTGTGGGAATTGAGTATGGGCAGGATTGCATTTGGCAAAACAGGCTGCCAACTAGACTCGAACATGAAAATGGTCACTTGAATGAGATTAACAACTATAATGTTATATGGCTTTTGCTGTTCCATTCCCTTGAAAGTCTATCAACAGCAAAAATGAATAAACGCAATCAGGTGTTACTTTAGAAATGTTTCATTCACTTAGTTTAACTGATTTAATTTTCATTTGTTTCTATCAATAGTACATTATAAATTTCATAGTTAAAATGTTGTTATGAATTATTCCTTCCCCATTCCCCTATTCGATTCTTATACTGGGAGATTACCTTATTTTGCTTAAGTGGGATATTCTTTCCCTCGATGATTACAGATTGGTAATCAGCACTCACTGTTAACGTCCTTGGACTGACACTTCTTCCTTCCAGACTATCTAGGTTGGCCCCCATGTTCTGTCACATGCCTGTGACTGATCTTTGCAGCCTTGCCACATCTGTTGATACCTTTAGGAAGCACACAATCTCTGAATTCAATGGGAATGGCACCTTCTCAGCAATAGTCATATTCCAGGCAATAAGAACAACTCTGGACTTATTCAAACTGTGGATCATGTGACTTATTTGGGGCCATCTTTTTCGAGGAGCCTCCATGAAAGCTCACTCACATGGTGAGACTAGCACTTTAAGCAGATTATTATCATAAGAGGAGCTCTGTAACAAACCTATAATTACCCAAGAAATATATCAAACATTAGAATGAGAGTTTACTTTCAAGTCACTCACATCAGAATAGGTAAAAGAAAAATCACAAGGCAAATCAAATTGATGTACAGAGATTTAAGGGGGCCTTGTAATGGTAGAGTGATTTGCATGCAATTTTACCTAGTTTGTAAACAGAGGTACACATTGGGTTTGGATTGTGTCTGAGTGCCTTGGTCCAGTGATCCCCTTCCTTCCATCCCTGCTTCACCTGAAGACTACACTTGATCGAATGGTTTTGTATAAGAATTACCAGCACAATGGGTGTGATTTTAAAACAGAGCCGGAAAGGGGGCGGGGGGGGGTCAAATTGAGGTCGGGAAACCCATTAGTACGGATTTCCCGGACGTCCTTATGATTTTGCCGTAAGGATGTCTTTTTCTTTGTCGGTTTCACATCTGAATGACCGGCTGGTCTCAGTCGGATGGGAGACCAGCCAGGTAGAGGATGTCTTCAGGTAAGTCTGTAGGTAAGACTTTGTTTGTATGGGTTGGGGGGGGGGGGGCACAGGGGTCCATGGGTGGGCGTAGGTTGGTACAGGGGTCGCGAGTGATGGGGGATAGAATTGAGGGTCAGTCACGGGGTGGGGTGTCAGGATCAGGGGTCATCGCCAGGGTCCGGGATCGTTGAGGAGGAGGGTCGGGGGTGGGAGGATCGGGGTCGGGGATGGAAGGATTGGAGTAAGGGGAAGGGTCGGGGGTCGGTAGGTCGGTGTCGGAGGGGGAGGATTGGGGGGGGGGTCAACGATCGGGGTCCGCGATTGTTGGGGGGTCAGTGCAGGTAGGTTTTTTGGGCCTGGGGGTAGCACTCTGCCTTCTCCACAAGCTGTACCTTTCTAGGCACCTACCTGTTAGTCTCGGGCTTTCTGGCCTCTTTCATGGGGTGTAAAACAGAAGGCCCTGGAATCCCGGCCCCCCAGGGCTGAAATCGGGAATTTGTGATAAATGGAGGCCTTAAGCCTCCTTGAAAGGTTTTAAGGCCCGACCCACCTCCTTAGAGCGGGTTGGTCGCCCATCCCTCATCCCGCCCCAGTGAAAACCGGAAATGGGCGGATTGGGGGGGCGGTTCTGAAATGGTGGCAATTTTCAATGCCCCCTGCCCTTAGCCCACCCGTTTTTTTTATTTGAAAATTGAGCCCAATGTCTCTGAATGTGTATTGAAATTGTATTGTATCAACATTTGCTTTGAACTTTTCAAAACTTCATGAGGCAAATAAAATGGCTGCCAAATATTTAGATCCTACTGATTCTGCCCAGCCCTTACATTAATTTACCTCATTTGACTGCATTTTTTGGTCCTAAACTGGAATGCTATTTGTTGACAAGGGGTTCCATGAGGGAGGGTGGATGTTCTCTGTGCTGGAATTGTCTCTTAGTTGCTATGTTGCATTGATGGTCAAGAAGATCTATCGCTCAGTTCATTCCACTGGAAGAGAGCAAGTGATGATGACAAGGAAAGAATATAAGGGAATTTGAACAAGAAATGGTCACTTCAAAACAATTCTCCAAAGTGAAGCATTGTGCCCCAGTAAACAAGTGCATCAATAAATAAAATGCACCCAATTTTGGGACTAAACACATATTTGGATTTGAAGGCTGATTTATGTCCAAACATATTTTCCAGTTAGTCATGAGGGAAGTATAAAATCTGCAAGTTAATTTTATGCAAATTGCACTTGTCAATCAACACAGTTGGTGGATTTATTTTGTAGAATACACCCAGGAGGAGTAAATGGAAGTTCCCCCAAAAAATTCTATCTTCCCCTTTCTTAAAAATAAAGAAAAATGTAAGAATAAAAGATATATTCGATGGATTTTGATTAGATAAAAGCTGTTTTCCCTGTCCTTGCTGACCTACATTGGTTCCCAGTGCCCCAGTGCCTCCAATTTAAATTTCTCATCCTTTTTGTTTAAATCCCTTTAAGGCATCACTCCTCCCTATCTCTGACACCTCCTCCAGCTCGAGAACTCGCCGTTCATCCAACTCTGACCTCTTGCGTCCCCCTCCCCCATCCTTTGGCCCACTGTTGGCAGCCGCACCTTCAGCCATCTACGCCCTACAGTCTGCAATTCCCTCCCTAAACCCCTCTGCTTCACCATCTCCCTCCCCTCCTTCAATACCCTCCTTAAAACCCACCTTTTGGTCACCCCTCCTAATATCTCCTTCTATGGCTCGGTGTCTATTTTTGCCTGATCACTCCTCTTTTTGAAGTGCTTTGGGACGTCTTTCCACGTTAAAGGCGCTATATAAATGCAAGTTGTTGTTTCTCATCAGTGTGTCTGGTCAGCAGTCTGAGGGATGTCTGTAAAGTGTGATGAAATCTATTTTAGCTCTTTGTACCTGCACAATGCAGCAACCATTCCTAGGTCAGGAACAGCATGGAGTAGATGCCAAGCTCTCGGCTCTAACAAACTGGCTTAACCACAATGTCAGAAACCACCTTTTCCGATACCAAGGTGACATTTCCACTTCACACACACCAGTCATTCGCATGCCCTCTGAGTGGGATTACCAATTTATCACTGATTCAGATTTATGCTGTGTGGTTCTTAAACATCTTTTACAAAAGTAAATATCTTTTACAAAAAGGTAGGTCATATTCCTATGGAAAGCAAACAATTGCCACTGTTCAAATATAAGTACTGATAACTGGCCAAAAGCTTTGCATCATTAGATTTTCCGGGTGTAAGCCAGAGTGATCACATTTCGAAATAGTCTGCAGTTGATATCATTACTGAAAATTGACGTCATTGCCTCATCTTGTGCACTACTGCTTTGCTTTGACGTGAGGAACTATGCGATTAATTGGCATAATAGGACTGCGTGTGGTAGTATGCAGATCGGTCACTAAGGCAACAACCTTGGCAATCTGAAGCAGTTTTGATAATCATGTTAATGTCCCAAACAGCCAACTGGATGACTGGGGGCCTGTAAAAATTATTAAAAGGGCCGGAAGCTTTTTATCTTTAGTATATTGCATGGGGAAACAAATTAAAGGCCCATTGCAAGCAAGAACTTAATCTTAGTAAACAGTCTATTGTCATGATTTAGCTATTTTTTTCTCTTTTTTTCCCCCCTTGATAGAACATTGAGGCATACAGAAACTGCACATCAGCTGTTTAAAGATGTTTCAACTGTTCCACAAGCTCCCCAGCTGGAGATCAAAGTAATTTGTTACTTTTAAATATCAACATCTAGATAATACAAAAGATGCAACTATACACTTTAACACATTTTGCTCCCTGCTTTCCGAAAATGGGAGTGGCTTTTAAAACAGAATTCTGAATGAATCGTAAAGCACCTTTTGGGTAACTGCAGACCAATTGCAGATCTTGAAGAAAATCTGAAACTGTTTTGGACAAGAAACTCCAGTCAATAGAGAACACAATAGATTAATGTTAGTGCAAACATGTTTGGGGAGTCACTACAGTAAAGATCACTCTTGTTTATCCATTGTCACTACAGATAGGGTAAGTCAATGGGTCAAGTGTTGTGGGAATATGGAGGCCCCTTGAGCTTCTAAGTATAATAGAAAGGAGGAAACAACGCAAACTGAGAAATCAAATACCTTGTATGTTATGCATCGTTAAATGAAAGCGTCTAATTGGTGATTACAGACAGATGATCTAAGTATAATCATGAAAATATTTACACTATTTGTATTTATTTTTTTAAAAAGACAAAAATACTTTTTGATTCCAGGTAAATGTATACCTGATCTAACAGTCAAGAATAGGAATCCAGCATTCCACATCACCATCTCATTCAGTCACGTAATTCCATTAGAATTCTGATCCAAACACAAAATAGTCCCCAATTATTCATGTTCTTATCATTTATCAAATAGAATATTGCAGTCTGCCATCTCTCACCCAGCAATAATTCTTTGTAAAAGGGTAAGTTTTGTATTATGAAGTTTTTAAATGTAGGGTCTGTGGCAGTGAATTAATGAAATGGGCTGAGGTATTAATATTTACAAAGTTATCATTTTTCAATAAGAAATCATTAGCTGTCCCAATTCAAATGTAAAATATGAGACGATCTGAGAATGTGGTTATTTTCTGATTTTTTTTCTATGCTGGTTACTTATAATGAACTGATAAGTGACCCATAAATCTGCCACTTTGTTTATGTCACTTTAATAATACAATTGTTCTACAATGTCTGTGCAACCTAGCAGCCAAAGGAATTGCTTAAAGTGAAAAACTCTATCCCAGTTTCTAAAAGGTGCATTTTGATTATTTTGCCAAATACTTCAAACCATATGCTGTTGTGATGTGAGTTTGAGCTCTCTAACATTAAAGGTTTTCACTACTGGGAGGACACTATTGTAAATTCATTCTGGGTAGGGCAGCATCATAGTGATATTCTGCAGCTGTACGATATAACTCCTCCCCAAATTAGTTTTTTGAGGCAAAATTTCACTCTTCCAGACAGCAATGAATGGATGTGAAGTGTAAGGATGTCAGCTCATTGTTGAGTTTACAAGGTATTGCTATTGCAGCTCAAAAATCTGATATTAATAAAATGCTTTAAAACAGTCAGTCCTAAATGGCTGTAAAATAATAAAATAAAATTGTGATTACTTGTACGTAATGAACTTTGATTTTTTTTTTAGTGGGGGAACTGAGGATGTGCTGTGTCGTGTAATCACACCACCTTGGTGTCCTTATGCTATACAACACATTGTAACTTCCTCGCATCTGTATCCCTCTCAAAAAAGGTGGAAAGGAGGGGGCGGAGATTTACTGGGGCAAGTGAATTGGTGTGTAACATCCTATGGTAAATCCTGTGAATTTCTACACTTGCTGCATTTAGTAGAGTTTGCAGCCTGAGTATCCCAATTGTGTTTAAATAATGCTGGGGTAGTTAAAATATTGGTTTCTGGGCAGATTTAAATTACTTGCAATGAATTGCTTATGCTAGCAATAGCCTAAAGAATCTTAAATAAGTTCTAAGAATAACTGGTGAACGCATATAAAATTGTCTCCCCTTTTACCCTGAAGGCACTCAGTTTCACTATACATTGCCCAAATGTCCATTCTTCATGTGTGTGGTTGTACAGCGATTATTCATCGGCTATTTTACTGTGGATGTCATCACAGTCCAGTAAAATACTGTCTGTAACCAATGTCCACATGCACTTTCCCACACAAGTCATTGGATAACAATCAGGAAAGGGAAACTGGCCATTTTGCCCCTGTCCCTCACTCAGAAGCACTGAGGCCAGTTGCACTCTCCTAATTACTGTAAAAATTGGGAATCAGACCTGGGACCTTTTTGGTCTCTAGGATTTTGTAGCACTTTGGAGAGTGTCTTTACTTACTAGCCATTGGAGGAGCTGTTACCCTGCAGTACCATTTAGATTCTGCATGTGTGCCTATGTCAGATATTTTATTCCTGTGTACTTGATGTGTGCATACATATGAAAAAAATATTTGTGGAATTTATGTTTAATTTAAGGAACAATCTGTGTAGCAACAGGTGAAACATTGATGCAGTGAGAAAAAGGAAGGGGAGGTGTTAAGGCAGAATAATCAGGGGAAGATTTAAGAAGGAAGTCTGCTTCCTGTTTGTATTAAAGTGCATTGACACCAGTCTGAAAACTGCCCTGAGATAGTTCGGGTTAAAACTGGCACTGACTTTGAATTTTCATAGTGAGACAAAACTCAGATTTCAGCCATTTTCAAGGCTGACCTGACTCCATTAGTATAGCTGTAATTTTTACAAAGAATGCATTTTTTTTGCAAGATCCCTGAAGCTCTGTGAAGTTGGGAGAACCCAATGCATTTCATAGAAATGTATAATCTGTAGAACACTTCTGTGAATTACATGATGGGGGAAAGTTTCCTCTAGTTGCTGTTTGTTAGTGGCATTGTAAGCATAGCAAAATGAATTCCTTTCAACCACCAACATATATATAAAAATTCACTAAAAAAAAGGAATAGTGCCAGAGGACTGGCAGACTGCTGATGTTACTCCTATATTTAAAAGGGGAGATAGAACAAGTCTAGGGAATTATAGACCAGTTAGCTTAATGTTGGTGGTAATAAAGATAATGGAATCTTTACTCAAAGATGTAATAGAAAGACACCTAGAACAAAAATATAATAAAGAATAGTCAGCACAGATTTCGGAAGAGAAAGTCATGCTTGACCAACCTTTAATGCAGTAGATGTAATATATTTGGATTTTCAAAAGGCCTTTGATAAGGTACCACATTGTAGATTCAAGGTTAAGTCAGAGCATGTAGAGTCAGGGGACAGGTAGCAGAATGGATAGCAAGTTGGCTACAAAACAGAGTAGGGGTTAAGGGTGGCTACTCAGACTAACAAAAGATGGGAAGTGGTGTTCCATAGGGATCAGTGCTGGGACCACAGTTGTTCACAATTTACATTAACGATTTGGATTCAGGAATTGGAAGTGCAATTTCAAAATTTGAGGACAACACCAAATTGGAGGGTTTGGTTAATACAAAGGAAGAATGCATCAAAATGCAAGAGGACATTAATAAACTTGCAGAATGGACATGTAATTGGCAAATGAATTTCAATATAGATAAGTGTGAGGTGATGCATTTTGGTAGGAAGAATAAGGAAGCCACATACTGCTTGGATAATAGTCTAAACGGGATAGAGGAGCAAAGGGATCTCGGGGTACAGATGTGCAAATCACCAGAAGTAGTGATGCAGGTTAATAAGGCCATAAAAAAGGCAAATCAAGCACTAGGGTTCATTTCTAGAGGGATAGAATTAAAACGCAAAGAAGTTGTTAAACTTGTATAGAACCTTGGTTAGACCACACTTGGAAGTACTGTGCACAGTTCTGGTCTCCATATTATAGAAAGGATATAAAGGCATTGGAGAGGGTCCAAAAAAGATTCACAAGGATGATACCAGAACGGAGAGGATATCCTTATCAGGAAAGGCTGAACAGGTTGGGATTCTTTCCTCTAGAAAAGAGAAGGCTGAGGATTGACCTGATAGAGTTCTTTAGGATAATGATAGGGTTTGATAGTGTAGGCGTAGAGAAATATTTCCACTTGTGGGGGAATCCAAAACTAGAGGTCATAAATATAAAATAGTCACTAATAAATCCAATAGGGAA
This sequence comes from Heptranchias perlo, assembly GCF_035084215.1. Taxonomy (NCBI): domain Eukaryota; kingdom Metazoa; phylum Chordata; class Chondrichthyes; order Hexanchiformes; family Hexanchidae; genus Heptranchias; species Heptranchias perlo. The sequence continues at coordinate 28,742,437 of NC_090347.1, read as the reverse complement.
TTCAGGAGAAACTTCTTTAAAGAATATGGAACGCGCTACCACAAGGAGTAGTTGAGGCAAATAGCATAGATGCATTTAAGGAGAAGCTAGATAAGCACATCAGGGAGAAAGGCAAAGAAGGGTATCTTGATAGGTTTAGATGAATTAGGAAGGGAGGAGACTCATGTGGAGCATAAACGTCAGCACAGACCAGTTGGGCCGAATGGCCTGTTTCTGTGCTGTAGTTTCGATGTAACTCGATTTCTAGCAAAATTACAAACGTGTTCTCTTAGAATGCATGTACAGTTTTATGGAACAAAGGAACTTTTCCTGCCATGTTTATGCTCCTACTAACATAGAGTAACCAAGGGAAATCTCATCCTGATTTTGCAGAGATCATGGAACTCCACAAGAATGTACTCTGTGCAAAATATACAGCCCCATCCAACTAACACTATATATGTTATATTCTACATCGGTGGTTCTCAATTAGTTTAGCTGGAGGTCCAAAATTACATTCAGCAGCCACAGCTGTAGGTCCACTGCCAGTCTTAACAATAAGATGTTAGATCCTACATCAATACATAGAAGAAGAAAAGGCCTAAAATTACACCACATTAGAAAAGTAAAACCACATGAAAAAGTAGTAATACTAGCTGGGAATATTGAATAAAACAATAAGTTGCTTCAAGAACCTCCTGTGGTTCTGTGTTGCTCACCTGCAGTACAAGATCACAAGATAAATACAGATGAGGATCATTCAGCCCATCTTGGCTCCTCCTTCCACAAGGAACCTACAGTACCCCCATTGGAGCATCCAATTGCTTCTTAACTAATAAAGGGCTTTTACCTCCTCCACTTGACTCAGGAGTCCATTCCATAAGTTAATCACTTTACGTGAATAAGTTCCTGGTATCAGTCCTACTTTGAACCTGTGCCCCCTTGCCCTACTCTTGTAATTTTGTTTAAAGTAATTTTCCTAATTTCCCTTTTCATCCTGGTTACTACCTTATATGTCTCTATAAGATTATTTCTCAGATGCATCCTTTTAAGGCTGATAACACTATGTTTCTCCAGTCCTTCCTCACGGACACCAGGCTCTCCTCTGAACTGGTTTGAATGACTGCCTCTGTCTTGCATCACATTCCTTTACTAGCCAGCTGAGTCCAGAGACAGCCTGAAGCCAAAAAGTTGGGATATTTTATGAGTGAGGTCTATTTCATGCCAGATTGCACCTTGAACACAAATATAACTTGATCACTGGGAAAGATTTTTTTATACTTCTTATTGGTGTGACTTTACCTTCAATGGAAGCCTCAAACTACAATCCTTTGTAATTCCAAACCAGGAACTGGGGCAGATCCTTTCACTCTTCAGACTTTTAGCTCACCAATATTAAAACTTTAACCCATGATTTTAAAAAAATAACAGTTCCCCCAAATCCTGCACATTAAAAAAACTACATGCAATGAATAATAAATATATGCAAGGTAATCAGATTGATTAAAACAATGGCAGGGTTCAGACAGTGCACAGATTGAATGTTAACTATAGATGTCTTACAACACCAGGTTATAGTCCAACAGTTTTATTTTAAAATCACAAGCTTTCGAAGATTATCTCCTTCGTCAGGTGAGTGACGAAGGAGATAATCTCCGAAAGCTTGTGATTTTAAAATAAAACTGTTGGACTATAACCTGGTGTTGTAAGATTCCTTACATTTGTCCACCCCAGTCCATCACCGGCATCTCCACATCATAACTATAGATGTAGTGATGGCAGCAGTACGAGGGAGATTCCAGACAGGGGCTGTGGTTTAAAAACGGGCTGAGCACAGTCGATTGCATGCTTTCGTCCAGGTGTACCTGTTTCCCTGCCCAGATACAGACCATTGTCCACCATTTGAGCAGGCCTGTTCCAAATGAACTAGAAACACATAGGAACGGTAAAAATGAATGATCATAATGTTTGAAATCAGTACTACTCCTGTCCAATGCAGATCAACTTTATTTCCTGCGATGAATTAAAGAGTAAAGGTTAAATGTGTAATTTTTAACTCTCCATTGGACTGAAGCAATCACCCTGTCTCTAAGCTTTACTATAATAAATATTTGTGGATTGTATTATCATTACAACACAGTTCCATGGATTCATCCTTCATGTTATATGCTGCAAAATGCGTTGAATATCCCGTAATGTGGCATAACACCTTACATGAACATGAAAATATTGGGAATCGAAGTTGCCTTAGAACAAAAATGGAGATGAATGGGGCCTTTAGTTTTTTTTTAATATGATATACTGATTCAAGTGAGGGAGGTCTGTGCTTTAAAGACCATTTCCCCTAAACTACTGTGCCACCCATTCCCTGGGAACTACATTTAGGGCTTTTCAGTGGTACTGGAGTGAAGACCACAGAACCCCATTAGAACTGATATTTAATGGCTGTATTGCTACGGTGAGCGCAATAACAAGAATGCCAGCAGATGTACTCTTATTACTGATCACATCTGGCATAATAGATTTAGTGTTAAGAAATGGTTCATGAAAATGCTTTCTATAAGAATGGAATAAAGCACTCACACTGTCTCTGGAACAGTCAAACTTACTGTACCATCTAACGCGGTGATTCTGCAGCTGAGTTGTTCTTGACTGCTCCAGCAACTGTGCCTCTACATAGATATAAATTGAAGGCTCAGCAGGGGTTCTGGTGTCTGGGACCATATAATTCAGTCATAGGGCAATTGGAGCCATCCCCAAGCAGGTCCTGGGTCAGTGCCTCGTCAGAACACACATCACCTCCATTATCGTCTTTCAGATCTGTGCTGGCGTTTCATGCCTACTGACTCGAACCAAGGGCCTAACTGCAAGAGGCAAATCTTCCCTAATTAAAGGACAATGAAGCTAAACCTTCCTGCAACATGTCACAGCAAAGAGTCGACAGCTTTACAACACTACTGAAGGGAGCAGCTGAAAAATTCAACATTTTGATCTAATCGGTGCTGACAGATATGGGTGACAGCTTCTTTTATGGCAGAGGAAATGTATTAAATGTGGGAAATTACACATAAAGTTGATAAGGATCTTAGCTTGACATAGACAATTAGCTGGTGTTTACAGGAATACAAATTGATAGATCAAAGACCCTCAGTTTATATGTTGTGGCAGTTTTTCCATTCAAAGTGAGTCTCTCTGTATCCTACACTTTGGAAATGGAACGTTTATCGTTCTAAATAATTGACCATTGATGTATCCCACCAAATATCTTAATTTCTGGTTCAGCAGAAATTAATTCAAGGAAAAGGCTGGAACATGATTACTAAAGAGCTTCATTCATTGAATCCTAAGTTTCTCAAAGAAGAAAAATTCCAATCAAAACCCTAGCAAAACAAAATCTGCAAAAGTGGTCAGCGGGAAATATTGGTAAACCTCAGCCTATTAGTGACTCCTGAGGGCTGTTGTTGTGTGCCCAATCTGTAACAATTAACTTCTGCAGAATATAACCAATGAAAACTCGCATTGATATAGCACCCTTAATATAACAAACATCCCAAGGAGTCGTGGAGCAGAAATAGATGCTGAGCAGTAGTGGAAGAGTTAGCAGAGATGACCAATAGTTTGGTTAAAGGGAGAGGTTTTGAGGAGGCTTTTAAAGGTGAGGATTCAAGTCGCAAAGCTGTGGGGCCAAGGTAGGGAAGTTCAGAGTATAGCTAAGATGGCTGAAGGCCTTGCTCCCAATGGTGGATCAGATGGAGGGGGTGATGCATTGGAGGATATAGGCCTTTAGGAGGTTGCGGCGGTCAGGTGTGAATGAGAATGAGGATTTATAAATGAAAAAAGTAATTTTGAATTCAATGCACTGGGGGACAATGAAATGAAAGCAGGACTTATTGCAGGACAAAGTGCAAGCAGCTGTGTTTGAATGAGTTGAAGTCTGTGCACTCTGCAGCTTGGAAGGCTTTCAAGGAGGAGGCTAGAGAAGTAGAACCTGGAGGTAACTAAAATGTGGATAAGGATTTCAGTTGCAGTGGAATTAAGAGCTGATGGGGTAAAAGTCAACAGTTTTGGTGATGGACAGCACATGGGGTTTGAAGCTCAGGTCTGGGTCGAACAGGACACCAGTATTTGTTATCTGGTTCAACTGGGCAGGCAGCCAATGAGAGGACTGAAATCTGTAGCAAGAGGTTTTGGTGGAAGCTGAGTTGGATGGCCTCGGTCTTACTGATGTTCAGCTAGGAAAATTTTGGCTTATCCATGGTTTGATCTCAGACAAGGAATCTGCTAACACTGGTAGTCCTGGCATCAGGGGCACTGGTGGAGAGTTAGAGCTTGGCATTGTCATCATACACATGGAATCTGATTGCATGCCAAGGATAGTGCTGCCAAGAAGCAAAATATAAACCAGGAAAAGAAAGGGTCAGAGATAGATACTTGGGGCATTCTTGGGTGGGAGTGGGAGGAGAGACAATTGCTAGAGATGTGCTGGCAACATTCACCCTTAATTTAGATTTGTGGGGTCTGCAAGTGTTGTAAAAGCAGCAGTCATGATTGGGATCTCAACTATTCCATTAATACTGCATACTGTAATCAATCAGATAATTCTCCTATGTACATCAAAGATGGTGGTGAAAGTAAACACCATCTGCAATTTGTCTGATATAAATTCTGAGAGTTTTGAAAGTTCAACTTTAATCTGAGGTTTTAATATGAAGCTTGGACTTTTAAAACAGTCATTACTGAAGCAAACTTATATGGGACTGCGTTCTTTGTTCTCAATCTGTTCTGGTAACAGCTTAAGCTGCCTCCGCACCATCTCCAATAGGACAACATGGAGGTTATCAGATAAATTAAGCCAGACAGAGCCTTTGGTTCAACAGCTAAAATGATCTGTCCTGTTAAAGCTTTCATGCTGTTGTGGAATTTTGGCTTGTAAGTAACACATTCTTGTTGACAAACCTCAAGAAGTGATAGTCCTGGCAGCTTTTGCAGTTGTACTTAGTGATGGCAAAGAAATGGTTACATCAACAAAAATGTGTTTTTTAATCAAGGTCCTATCATTGATGATGTTAATAATGGTATGTCCTATAAACCTGTCTGCCATTATTCTAATACAGTGCTAAATAGTCTTCTCAAAGTTATCATCTTATAGTGAGAAATTCTTGAAAAGTTTGAGTCTTTTATAAAATTTCACTTCACAAAAATATTTCCTTGTTCTCCATTTTAAAGTTAATTTCTGCCTATGTGTACAATATACCATTCCAAGCTGAGATGGTGCTGGACGGTGGCATGGATTTGTTTATCCAATTCCAGAGTTGCCACATTGCTTCTGGTTGACGCCTCCCCAGTTGAGATTGGGAACTTGTCTTATAGGGAATCCCAGAATTGATTTCTTGGCCCACTAGTGCACAGTTTAATGCACTCGTACATACAACATCCTTATGTCCCACCTGACTACCTGGATTTTACTTTATCAAAGTAAAATGCACCTTAAACCAGCCTAAATTCAGCAAGAAAAGTTCATTGCTGATTGCTTTTCCTGTAATTTGGGTCCTCCCAATTTAACATTTGAAGTTTAAATTTTACCACTCTATTCTTAACTTTCAGGGAGGTGTTAAATTGTGAGGAATAAATCATGGAGTAGAAAAGAGACACCAATAAACAAAAGAAAGGATAATCGCAGATTCCATTACATGTATCCCCCTTGTATTAAATTGGGACAAAGTAGGAGCTCATGAATAAACATATGCAGTAATTGAGATAATACGAAATACAAGATGAACTTTCATTTTGGGATGGAAGAAGCAACACTGCATGACCTCGTGGTACAAATCTCTTTGCATAAATCAAAGTGCCGCTCAAAACTCTGTCAAAGCCAACGCTCAAGACAGACGACAAAATAGACTAAAAGATGAATTGCCACAGCACTTTTTATAACCCTGAAGTGCATCTGAGGCTATATGTGCCAGCCAAACAGATTGTAAAATAAATCAGGAATTTGTGAACTATATTCAGGTATTTCTGCATGTTTTATAATGAGAATTGGCTCAAATCACCCTGCTGTGATATGGGGTGCAATGATGGGTCACAAGCAGCTGTATGAGCACAGGCAATTTAAAGAAAATGATAGCTTTGAGTTCAGGCCAGAAACCTTCCAATCTCTACCTCAAAATTGAAGTGGATTAAAATTGCAATTTATGCTGGAGCTGCTTCTTTCATGAATTATATTGATTTCAACAAATTGTAGGGTTAGGATGCAGATTTAATATATTAGGCCCCCTTCAAAGGCTATGATTACAAATAAAATAAAATTAAATGCTGTAATCTTATTTCTATATAAATGCTATGTGACTTCATTAAAATTTATACTTGGGTTACTATTGCCCTACACATGATGCGAGTAAAACTCTTTCAGCTTAATAATGATTTAAAAACACAAACAACAATGTTGAGTAGAAAATGGACAAGAGAAAGGTAAGAAGCTGCAAGTGGTCACCAGATAGAATACTCTACTTCAAAGCTCCTGACTATAGGGCATTTGGTAGCAATCATGTGAAACACAGCCTGTTGACTGCCATTTATGGCTTGGGTTTCAATTCTGCCATCCGATATCTTTTTAGCAACATTGGTATTGGTGATATCATACAGCTGTTTCAGGCTGCACTGGCCTGTGACAAGCAGCATATCTGTGTAAAAGGAAATACAGTAGACCCCCTTTATAAGCCTGCCTTTGGGAGTCATCCATAAAGTTTGTTATAAAGGGACTGTTTTATGTGGGTTCTTTGTTAGTGTGGGAAGAATATCAAAGCATGCTAATATCAGAGGCCATGGCATATCAGAGGCTTAGAAAGGGGGTTCTACTTGATGTCAAAATATACCTTTCGCAAGAACACAGAATGCAACATTTTTTTTAATGCTTATCTGCAATTTTCTGTTCTTCACATAGCTGTTGAAATTCACTCTGCCTTCTTTTAACTGCTCACTCAAAGTATTTTCAGATTGCATCCCAAGTTGACTTCATGACTGGGTGAACTGAGCACTGTCCCTTTTCTTTCTTTCTCCCCTAGGGTGGAAAGGTCAGCTTCATGGGCTGTTCTACCTTATGATCTTCATCTCCTTACAGTCTTATGGTCTCCATCTCTATCTCCTTCTTTCCTTCACCATCTCCTCCTCCTTTTCCACCTTGTTCTCTCCCTTATCCTAGTCCAGAACCCACATCACTTTCAATATCTTCCTCATTCCCTCCATCCCAGTTCCCTCCTGAGACCCAGTTCTGCCTCTCTATTCCCCACTTAACTCCAGAATGCTCATCTACTTCTTCTTGATCCAATGTTCATTAACATCATAGATGGCACCCTCTGATTATGCACTATCCTCTACCCTGAAAACTGCTAATATTAGGTCTTTTCATAAAAAAAAACCTTTTTTGTACCATATCCCTTCCAAGGTCTTTGAAAGCATTCCTGCCATGCAGCTCAGCGATCATAAGGAGCGATAACACACTATGATCACAGTCACAGAGGATATCATTAGCAACTTGCATGAAGGTAATCTCTGTACTTTGGACAGGGTGGAAAGCAGGATGTGGAATTTTGAGAATCCCCACAACCTGGTGTCCATCCTGCCCAAAGTATTGAGAATGCTTTAATGCAAGTCACTAATATCCTCCGTGACTATGACCATAGTGCATTATCCCTCCTTGTCCTCTTTTAACTTTATGCAGTGTTTCACACAGTTGACTACTCCATACTCCTCCACCATCTCTCCTCTACCATCTCTCCTCTACCATCTCTCCTCTGTGGTTCATCTCCTGAGGACCACCCATGCCCGGTTGCTTTCTTACTTGTCTCAGACAAGCAATGGTTTTTCCTTCCATCTTACAGTCAGCTCCAGAGTAACCCCAGATTCCATTCTTATCATTAAAAAAACACCCTATTACATGCAGCCTGTTATCTGTAGGCATGGGGTCAATTTCCATACATATACTGACAACACCCTGCTCTACCACTCCATCACCACCTTTGGTTTTATGCCCCTGTGTTTTCAGGCCCACTATCTGCTGAAAAGTTGTGGCTGGACCAGAATTTTCTCCAGTTGAACATTGAGAAAACCACAGTCATCTTATTTTGGGCTTGCCAAAAACTCCATACCATTACCCCTGACTGCATACTCGTCCCTTATGTTGACTTAGATTGTACGCAGCCCAGATGTCCTGTTTGACTGACAACTGAACTTCAAACCCCATATCCTCTCCATCACTAAGATTACATACTTTCATCTCTGAATATTGACCACGTCACCCCTGCTCCCCACCACCACTGAAACCCTGATCCATGTCTTTGTTATCACAAGACTTGACTCCCCAGAACTTCTCCTTACATAAACTCCAACTTGTTTAAAACTCTCCTGCTCACATCCAGTCCCATATTTTGTCCTGAAGAATGTCGCTTGAGTGAGATACCAAGAGATGGCTGGTCCAGAGGAACGATACCCCAGTATGTTGCCTGGAGAAGACAGGAGAGAAGAAATCAGATATTATATATATTTTTTAAGTATTTTTAAACATATGTACATTTTAAATTTCTCTAGTTGCTAATTTTAATGATTTAACTTTCACTCATTGAAAACATTTACCCCCAACATTCTGTGTACAAGGAAAAGACAGCTAGAAAACAATCTGCTCCTAAATTTGGGTCATTGTCATTCAGTGATTCTGGGGAGAGCACGCAAGGAGTCAAGTCTTGTGATAACAAAAACATGGAGCAGGGTTTCGGTGGTGGTGGGGAGCAGGGGCGACTGTGGTCAATATTCAGAGATACATTAGAGCAACCAGGCGCCGGGAGATAGGACAGAGCTACCAGGCGCCGTGAGATAGGACGGAGCTACCAGGTGCCGGGAGATACAATAAAGCACCAGATGTGTTGACTTGCCCAGCCATTCTCACTGCAAGCAAAGAAATTAAAATAACTTTGTTCAAACATGTAAATGTTAAAAAATTGTGGGTTGTTTATATTGACTGTAAACCTTGTGCTGTTTTTAACTTTAGTCTCATTGTTACTGAGTGCTGGAGGGTGGCAGTTCTGTGCTAAATATCAGTCGATTATATTTCATCCAATGGAACAAAGTTTATTTTCACAACCTGAACCAGTGATAATTCACCAGAGTGAGAAATTAAAACAGTAATGCACGAGTGTCTCCCTTAATGATCCCCAGCCACACACAGCTTTTCACAAAGAATTTCACTGCCACTCAAGATCTCATGATACCTGTGACACATTATTTTCTTACATGCAAGAAAAAACCTAGACCCCAGTAACTAGTCTTGTGTAAAAACAATGGATTACATTTTAACTCACACCACTACAAGTTCACATTGCATTTAACTGCAATATTAAGAGCAAATAGGCTTGACCTGCATCTATGTGCAGATTCATTTGTGGCTGAAATATTATTAAGCACATGAGATGCCTATGCATTGAAGCATACTTAGTACTCAATTTAAAAAATGTAACTTTTTGTACTGCTATTTAATCCCAACAATATTTACTGCAATTTTCAGGCTTTAATTAGTAATATGTTGCCTTGCTAGTATCTGTCCTTAGGCAGTATAGACTCGTTCACAAGTTGGCCAGTACTTTCCCAGTATATTATCCTCAAACAAAAGCAAAATACTGCGGATGCTGGAAATCTGAAATAAAAACAGAAAATGCTGGAAATACTCAGCAGGTCAGGCAGAAACAAAGTTAACTTTTCAGGTCGATGACTTTTCGTTAGAACTGGAAGAAGTTCTGGGTGGGATATATTGAGAGTACTTTCCATTTGGAATATTCTCCTACGATCTGTTGTTGGAACAGCATATTATAACCCACTAAACCCAGTAATGCGTCCTTTCACATTGGGAAATCAGATAATTACTGAGTCATAAGCACTGCAGGAAGATGGAGAAATGCTATCGCTGCCTGTGGCTAAGATGGAAATATTTCATGTTAAATACCTTCAGAATAAAGCAGCATGTAGTGAGGAGCAGGAAAGAGGATATGTTGCTGATTAACTATGTGTTAGTTACAATTTTACAAAATTCTTCTGATTGGTATTTTGTTGCAGCTGGTCCTGCCTGGTGTTGGATCACACATGGGCTATATCCCTCCAGCACTTTCAACATAGTATAGTGTTACACGTTTTTGATGGAGTAGCAGATTGCCATGAAATATAGAATATTATTCAATTTTTAATTTATAATGAATTGGAAACACATAATCGAATGGAGATTATGATCATGTTTGTATAGGATGTCTGTTCTAAGTAGTATGACAATATTGCATGAGCATTAATTTTCAAAATTGCTTAGACCCCATTAAACTCCAATCCTCCCTGGATACAGGCATGGTGCCAGAGGATTGGAGGACTGCTAACATTGTACCGTTGTTTAAGAGGGGAGAGAGGGATAAACCAAGTAATTACAGGCCGGCCAGTCTAACCTCAGTGGTGGGCAAATCATTGGAATCAATTCTGAGGGACAGGATAAACTGTAACTAATTGATCAAGGACAGTCAACATGGATTTGGGAAGGTGGTGTCTGACTAACTGGATTGAATTTTTTGAGGAGGTAACATGCAGGGTCGATGAGGATAGTGTATTTGATGTAGTGTACATGGATTTTAGCAAGGCTTTTGACAAGGTCCCACATGGCAGGTTGGTCAAAAAAGTACAAGCCCATAGGATCCAGGGGAGAGTGGCAAGTTGGATCCAAAATTGGCTCAGTGGCAGGAAGCAAAGGGTAATGGTTGACGGGTGTTTTTGTGACTGGAAGGCTGTTTCCAGTGGGGTTCCGCAAGGCTCAGTACTAGGTTCCTCGATTTTTGTGGTATATATTAATGATTTGGACTTAAATGTAGGGGGCATGATTAAAAAGTTTGCAGATGATACAAAAATTGGCCGTGTGGTTGACAGTGAGGAGGAAAGCTGTAGACTGCAGGAAGATATCAGGTAGGGAGAAAAGTGGCAAATGGAATTCAATCCAGAGAAGTATGAGGTAATGCATTTGGGGAGGGCAAACAAGGCATGGGGTACACAATATACAGGAGGATACTGAGAGGTGTAGAGGAAGTAAGGGACCTTGGAGTGCATGTCCACAGATCCCTGAAGGTTACAGGACAGGTAGATAAGGTGGTTAAGAAGGCAGATGGAATTCTTTCCTTTATTAGCCGAGGCACAGGATATAAGAGCAGGGAGCTTATGCTAGAACTGTATAAAACACTAGTTAGGCCACAGATTGAGTATTGCGTACAGTTCTGGTCACCACATTACAGGAAGGATGTAATTGCACTAGAGAGGGTACAGAGGAGATTTACGAGGAAGTTGCCAGGACTGGAGAATTTTAGCTATGAGGAAGGATAGGCTGGGGTTGTTTTCTTTGGAACAGAGGAGGCTGAGGGGTGATTTAATTGAGGTGTACAAAATTATGAAGGGCCGAGATAGAGTGGATAGGAAGGACCTATTTCCCTTAGCAGAGAGGTCAATAACCAGGGTGGGGGGGAAATTAAAGTGATTGGTGGACGGATTAGAGGGGAGCTGAGGAAAGGTTTTGTCACCGAGAGGGTGGTGGAGATCTGGAAATCACTGCCTGAAAGGGTGGCAAAGTACTTGGATATGCACTTGAAGTGCCATAACCTACAATGCTATGATTCAAGTGCTGGAAAGTGGGATTATGCAAGGTGGCTCATTTTCGGCCGGTGCGGACACGATGGGCTGAATGGCCTCCTTCTGTGCAGTAAATTTTCTATGATTCTATGACTCATTACTAATAGCAGCATCATTTCTCAAACTACATTACTATGTGCATTTTGTTGAGAAGCATGCGTGCTTTATGTGGGACACTCTGACTTTGAAACAAGGAAAAGCTTAACAAAATAAACTTTACCCAAAAATACAAAACCTCACTCACAATGAAATATCATACTATTTTTGAGATGCAAATAGTCAGGAATATTGATGTCCTTCCTGGGATACAATATTTTTAGTACATCAAATTACAGTATTTTTCTTTTTCTTTGGTGTGTGTCTAAGATGGTCATAGATCTTGCCCATGCTGCTTCATAAAGATGAAGCAGTCTTGTAGGTTGGGTTTTACCTGCATGAAGAAACACTGGTAGGAACCCCACTTGTGCAATTAAATTGATCTAGAATCAAACAAGTAGGAGCCTTAAATGGGTTGATGTAGACTGAAGCCTAATGTTGAAGAAAATATTCATGAACTAGTTCAGAGATTGTCTGGTTCCTTATGAAAATATAACCACATCACCAAATTCAAGATGTGTGAGTCAAAGTGCAATATGATTCTTTATGAAAAATACAGATACACCACAGTCCTCTCATAGTCATCTTTTTAATTGTACTTTCCCACTTTTGGAATAAGATTGATGAGAAACTTAGAGGGGTTTAATTTCCTCTGTACACTATATTTAGCGCTAGTTAATACGTTTTGCATTAACTCCTTGGCTGTACTTTTTATTGCCATTGCCAACCCATTTAACCAAGGTTGATAACTTCTCGTCTGTGCTATTTTAACACAGTTAACATTAATATGTTGCATCAGTGCTAAAAATAGCGCAGAGATGAAATTAAACTCCTGAATGTCTAATAAATTAAGAAATAAATTTAAAGTGTAATATAAATTTAGAAACAGGGAAGGGTAAAGTAAGGGCAACTCCCAATGCACCATTACAATGTAGCCACTTTAAAATTACTATGTTCCTTGTAGGACATTACCAATGGGTCTTTGGGGATCCAGCTTCTGTTGGAGAAGTGAATGCTGTCGCCACCCTTACTCATCTTTTATGGGAATGTCTTAGAGTGAGCAATTTTTGGCTGGATGTTATTAGGTTTCTGTCAATGATTTCTAATCATAAAATTTCAAACAATTCCAAATTATTGATTCTGGGGATTTATCACTCTTATATTCTTTGCTAGAGGTAATAGTATTTATTGGATTACGTATTTTATTAGGGAACAGGACTATATTACAAAATTGGAAGACTAATGATGACATTCTCATATCTCAATGGTGCAATTTTCTACATGATCAATCAAATCTTAAAGTGATTACACATTGGCTTCAAGGAGAGAAGAAAATCTTCACATTGGTCCAATCAACTTTTAAATCCTTCGTCAAATCGCAAGATATGCCATGTCTGGAAAAACACACAATTCTCCATCGGCCTCAAAAACACAGAAGTCAGATAGTGTTTGAGCAATGCACGAAGCCAGCTGATTTTGGATCTACTATTTACCCAACTGTAATTATTTATGATTTATTAGTTCATTGTTCAATGGTGAATTGCTTGTCAAGTGTTTAAGTGTAATGTTTGCAACTAAATTGGCACAGAACTGCTAGAGCCAACTTTGTGTGAAGGAGCTGACTTGTATGTTACCCAATTTACGGAGTGAAGGTCTGATATCTGCCTAATTCTGTGTGGAGAGCTTAAATTATTTCCTGAAGGGCACGGTGCAGTTACTCAGTCTAGTTTGCAAACCAGGAAGACATGATAATTCAAGAGCAGCATAGTTCTTCTTCAGATTCATAATTTGGCATCAAATTGTTTCCCCATTTTGTATTCTATTCTAAAATAATCCAAGCAAAATTTGGTTTATATTTTGTATTGATAATTATTATTCATGTCAATGCTTCTCTCAAGAATTGAATTGGCAGGCATGAAATATTAAACTTCTGAACTTGTTTGCAGGAATTAATCTTGAGAGGCAATACAACTGAGCTGAGCTTGTCTTTATTTGGCATCCCCACATATGCATCTTCCAGTCCAAGTCATTGGATAGCGATCGAGGATGGGAACTCTGGCTTATTCTTCTTGCCTCTCTAACCCAGAGTCACTGAAGCCAAATATATTGACTTCCCAGCTGAGATCAGCTAACTCAACACAGACAAGGCATCAATGCTGAGACTTTTCTGATGTGTATGGTTCATTACCACCCCAGGTGGTGCACTTAAGAAAGAAAAGGCCTCACTGGTCTTAATGAGTACAATAACCCTTCCCAAACAGGATGTTTACTTTGTAATAATTTAGAATGTCACACCTCATTTCTATTTATTTAGATACAATAGATGCAGCTCCATCCACCACCCTAAACATTCACTCCCTTCACCACCGGCGCACAGTGGCTGCAGTGTGTACCATCCACAGGATGCACTGCAGCAACTTGCCAAGGCTTATTCGACAGTACCTCCCAAACCCGCGACCTCTACCAACTAGAAGGACAATAGCAGCAGGCACATGGGAACAACACCACCGAGTTCCCCTCCAAGTCACACACCATCCTGACTTGGAAATATATCGCCGTTCCTTCATCGTCGCTGGGTCAAAATCCTGGAACTCCCTTCCTAACAGCACTGTGGGAGAACCTTCACCACACGGACTGCAGCGGTTCAAGAAGGCGGCTCACCACCACCTTCTCAAGGGCAGTTAGGGATGGGCAATAAATGCTGGCCTCGCCAGCGACGCCCACATCCCATGAGTTTGTGAATCACTATGAAAAATTAATTCCTACCAAACAAATTCACATTATTAATGTGTAATAAAAGGTAACCAACTGCACTAATTGCCTATAAAACAATCAAGCATTCTCTACCAAATTGATACCATCTAAGTTTTGATCCAGAACAGGAAATCAGGAAAAAGAAAGAACTTACATTTACATAGTGCTTTATCACATTTACAGGATATCCCAAAGATCTGTACATCCAATATATAACCTTTGAAGTGCAGTCACTGTTATTATGCAGACAAATGTGGTAGCTATTTTGTGACCGGCAAGAGCCCAAAATAGCTATTTTCATTGTATTGGCCAAGGCACTGGGAGAACTCTCTGCTTTTTTTTCAATAATGCCATGGGAACTTTTACAAAGAATCAAACAGACAAATGGGGCTTCAGTTTACCATTTCATCCAAAAGACAGAACCTCTAATAACACCGCACTCCCTCAATACTGCACTGATATTAGTTTATATTTCATGCCCAAGTCTTAGAGTGGGGCTTGAACCCACAACCTTCTGATTCAGAGGTGAAAGTGCTACCAACTGGAACTTGGCAAGCAATTGATTATGGCTTATGTTCCAAAGCATTCTTTCCTGTTAATTAAAATTCATGTAAAAACATTAACATTCGATGCTTTCACATCATAAGAGAAAGTGGAAAAAAATGAACTTGTGTTTTGAATCCTAATCTCTTGGTATCTGGTTAATATTTTAGACATTTCTGGATAGCCTACTCAAAAGCCAGACAGTCCAGAATGAATCTGTATGGGTGGCAGCTCTATTTTGTGTCCCACTCAATCACTAAGAATATTGTAAAGTGATAGAATGCTGTCTGAGTTAATTTTCATTCTCTCATCACACCCTGCTGCCCTCCCCCCCCCCCCTACTCTTGATGCAAACTGAAAGTTATGGCAGCAGTAATTCAATCTTATTTGGGTGCAAACTCTCTTGGGCTTCTTACAAAATCAAAGCTATACAGTCCATGAAGTATTTTATGTAAATCTAGAACCCAGATTTGTGCAAATTAAACACTTGAACCAGACTGTTCGCAACCTCGGCATTCCATTCAACTCTGAGCTGAGCTTCCAACCCCATATGTTCTCTATCACATAGACTGCCTACTTTCACTCCTATTAACATCGCTTATCTCTGCCACTGCCTCAGCCCAGCTGCTGCTCAAGCTCTCATTCATGCCTTTATCACCTCCAGACTTCTCTCTTCCTCCCATCCTCCATGCTCTGTAAACTTCAGCTCATCCAAAATTCTGCTGCCCATATCCTATCCCGCACCAAGTTCTGTGTTCCCATTAATCCTCTCCCTATTGACTTGCTCCATCCACTCAGGTGGATGTAAAGGATCCTCTGGCATTATTTCAATGAAGAGCAGGGAAGTTCTCCCCAATGTCCTGGTCAATATTTATCATTTAACCAACATCACTGAAACAGATTATCTGGTCATTATCACATTGCGATTTATGGAATCTTGCTATACACAAATTGGCAGCCACATTTCCTACATTACAACAGTGGCTACACTTCAAAAGTATTTCATTGGCTGTAAAGTGCTTTGGGAAGTCCTGAGATTATGAAAGGCACTATTTAAATGCAAGTCTGCCAATGTCTCCAATTTAAAATTCTCATCCTTATGTTTAAATCCCTTCAAAGCCTCACCCTTCCTTATCTCTGTAACCTCCTCCAACCCTACAACTCCCCCAAAACCCTCCATTCTGGCCTTTTGTGCGACCCCCTCTTTCTTCGCCTTACCACTGGCGGCTGAGCCATCTAGGTCCTGAATCTGGAATTCTCTCAATAAACCCATCCGCCTCTCCACCTTCCTCACTTCCTTTAAGACTCTCCTTAAAACCCAGCTCTTAGACCACCCACATACCCCTTAATATCTCCTTTGACCCTGTGCCCCTTTGAAGCATCTTGGGACTTTTTTTCTACATTAAAGGCACTATATAAATGCAAGTTGTCGTCGTTGTTAAGTTGAGGTCCCCAACAAGAGACACTCAAATGGAGACCCACAAATTCCATGCACCACTCTCTTCTAATTATCCTTCCTCCTGCTTCCGTTCCGAATCGAGGCTGCTATGGCGAGAAACCTGCAATGAATCACTAAAGGGGAAGAATTTTATCTCCACATGTTTAGTTGACAATGGAGACTTGCAAGCAGCTCACAAGATCCACAGAAATCTGAGTGTCTGTTGCCATGGGACTGTGGAGAGAGTGCTGCACACCTGCCATTGATGGCACTGTTTCAGTCCCTATAGTATTACTGCAGCTCTTTGATACTAACAACAGGGAGTTTCCACTGTTAAATGGAATGGCCCATTATCTCATGTTCTTGCAGCAGTTTAGCTGTTAGTCTGAACTGATCCAGGTGTGATAAAATTCAAATCGCATTTAATAGAAAGGTTCATATTTACACGTGCTACATCCTTGACTGACATTTTCTTGCCCTGGGCCACCATTGCTGTCAATAATGATAGAACTGTTACGTTCTCTCACAGTGCTGTTAGGAAGGGAGTTCCAGGATTTTGATATGCAGGAATCCCCATGCTCTTTTCCTGCAGTTGGTCCAATAATACTTTTCAGAGACATGTTAATGTCTATCGCAAACATTTATAGATGGAAATGAAAAACAAACATGTAGACAAGAAAGCAGTAAACAGCCCGATCCACGAGTCTAGTGAGACTTGGACTGCCATGATGCAGCATCCCTGAAAAAAACATAATATCCTATATTTTCTTTCAGCACAAAAAAACAACGATTTTAAATATTTGGAGCTCATTGTTTTCTTTCAGGGATACTCATTAAAATAATGTTAGATTGTGGGTAGAAAAAGTAGCTTTAATAATTGCTTCCAGTGATATTTTACAGCAGTTGTGTCAATTTATGTTTAACACGATAACATATTTGATTTAAAAGCATATAATCTCACTAAAAGGTTAAATGGCTCCCATGTATAATGTCCTTCTCTATGTAGGTAACAGAAGCATCAAACTCCCACTCTGGAAATAGTACAGGCCTCACGAAACAGCATTGTCCTTTGCATTATTCCCACTTCATTCATTACTTGATATTGCATCTCAACCAAAAAGCAAAAATGGAATATGACACCAGGCTAAGTAGGAAACCAAACAGCAAATTCAGCAGATCTCTCCGGAAACCTTTTGAGATGCATTCCTGGAAAGGGTCATTGTCTTCATGAAACAGTCTTTGCCAAATGTTTATTTGTTTGAGGAGAGAGAACTGTGCATAAGTGACGTGATGATGATGTATTCAACGCAGTTTACAACAATGACTGATGCGTAGGCAAACAGAAAAAAAGGTTTGCAAACACTATTTCATGAAGATGGTCCGTTTAACATTTTGTTAGGAAAATGGTAAATGTTGATATAAGCTTTGAATAAAAACTAATCACTCTCACTGTCTTTTTGATCTATGCACTGCTCCGATCTATTTACCATGCTCCTTCTCCAGATAACCTCAGTCATTGTCCAGTTTAGAAATGATCAGGTTTCCATTACCCACGTAACTCTATATCTTTATTTCCTATATCTGTCCAACTTAAAAATAATATTCTGGTGAAAATAATAAACACAGACTTTTCATTCCGCTACCCTCCACATTAGCAACCTCTCCAAAGGATCTTTGCATATTAGTCACACTGAATATATACCCACCCCAATGTTTTCATCTGTGTTGATAATCAATTTTACCTTGAAGAACATGATACTGTACATAAATGTGTTTCAGATTATCAACACATCTACATCAAATGCTTACACTCAGTTCCATTACAATGTGTTCAAGTCACAGTTCACTTATGGTTAAGTGGCATTCTTTGTATATCAGGATGCAGCACTCAACCCATATTGTCAATGGTGGGATCAGTCTGCAAGTTAGGGATACACCTTCTGATTCAGATTCAGATCTTTGCTCAAAATAAAGAAAAAATGTATCTGAATTGGAATTACAAACTTCTGAGTGTGGGGGAGGGGAAGGGAAGAGCCTTCCCAGAGTTAGTACTGACCAACATAAAATGGATGCTTCAAATGCAAAACCTCCCTTCTCCCCGCACCACACACCTTGAACATTTAAGTCCAAGACCATCAGGGAAATGGATCTCTGGAGCATATAATGACTGGTCTACCATAGAAATCAGACAGACTGGATGTAAGTCTGCTAGAATTTCAGTGGGATCAGACACATGGTTCTCCTTCTCCCCATACACCCCCCTCCCCCATCCAAGACCAGCTGGGAAACAGATTCCTCTGATGCAATGGTACAGAAACACATAACAGTATTAAAGAGGCATTGGCTTCATGAAAAGTGTTTAGTTAAACTTTGTTATTTGAATCAAAAGTGTCACAATGATTGTGCATTTTAATATGGTTTCTATCAGCGCATCATGTAAACAAACAAAAAAAAACCAATACTTTATTCATGAAGGCAGTGCCCCTCCAAAATATATTTAAAAAATTAAATGCTCAGGTCTTTTCAGCTTGTGACACCAGATATGCAGGGAAGAATATTACGGCACACAAATATGTTTGGTGCATTATTACAACTATGGCATTGTGCACTGGCATCCAGACACTGGCACAGTGCCCACAGCATCATTTTTCTTAAAGGGACTGATTATCAAATTCTTCTGAATCCAGATTGTTTAAAAAAATTAATTTGTTTAAAAAATGAATTATTTTAGATTAGTCCAAATCAAACTAAACTGGATTTCAAATTTTAGTCAAACCTCATACAGAACATCTACAATGGAAATATTATAGGGCCCTAGAATCCTAACTTGACTTTAACACATGCGGCAAACACATTCACTTGCTCAGCTTGAAGAGATGTGATAATTAGAAAAATGTGAAGTGGAAAGTCTTCTACAAGCAATATTTCCAATATTCCTAACAAACAATAAGCTTTGGTTAATATAATTATATCCAAAGTTTCAAAATTTCTATGAGAAAATGGTAAAGGTTAAATATCAAGTTATTTTTGAAGCCACCATTGCCACCGTAAGTACCTTTGTTTAATATTTCACCGTTGTTCGTGTTCATTCTAGGGCAAATAATGGATAAACTTTTGAAGCAATATGTTTTTTTTTTGCAAGCTTTCTCGGCAGAATTCGGCCTATGTACAAGGAAGAATGACAAAAATTAAAAGGAATGAGAAGTAATTTAACATGATGGATATAAAGTTTAAACATTTTCTTTTACTAGGATCACAAAAAGCCAAACACTAACTGTTTGGTGTGCAGATATCTGAAAAATCATCAGTAACCCCCTACGATGCTGGTGATCATTCTGACACACATTTATTCTTGCTTTAAAAGGAATTGGAGGCTGTGTGCACTGGGGCTTGAGGAGGTGGGAAGTGGGATGTAACGGTTGGATTCAGTGCCAGGTGTTGAGTGGGGGACAGGATTCAGCACGAGCTGGGGCGGGTCTAAAGATTCTACAGACTGATCTGTAGTTTTGTTTCTTGCGTTTTTCTGACCCTCGTATATACTCATGAATAGCCCATCTGAAGACAGTTACTTCTGCTGAATCCTCACTGGCACACATTAAGATTGAGAAGATGGAACAGAATGCATTCAATCTGCTGCATTCCTTGTTGATTTTGCATGTCACCCTCTCCCTACAAAAAAGAAACATCGCTGCTTGATAATCTTAAATTTTAGCTTTGTAAACTTGGGCATTGCAGTTCATCCTGCATACCTGGTTACATTCCGAAATACAGAATTGGCAATGACATTCTGGTATATTAGAGGTATCTTATGCAATGAAGTACATATTAAGCAGATAACATTGAATAAAATGGAATTTGTAGCAAACAGATTAAAACTAATACTTTTGCAAAAGCTGGAACTCATTGGGGTAGATTTTGACTTCAATGGAAATAAAAATCGAGCGAGATGTAAAACGGGCAGCCAATTTTCTATCACTTGTTTTACACTATTGCACAAAGTCAAAACGACCCCCCTTTGTGTTAGGAGACAATTAGCCACTTAAAGGCACAGTGTGGTATAAATACCAGCCCCTGATAACTTCTCTTCATTTATGCAACCTATGCTTTTTCACTTTAAATTCTATCAACTCTCCCCCTACACACATTTTGTAATTAATTGTCTCCAGTCTTTTAGCATACATGTCCAATCATGCATGAGCGCACGCACACACTATTTCAAGGGAAAGGGTAAACCCCTGAGATGCTCGAGACGTCTGTCAATTTTACATTTATACTCCATTTTTTTTTATTAGTTACCTACTTCCAATGGAAATTATTCTATGACATGTGGCACTTTCTGTTGAGCAGAATCTGCCCAGTTTATGTTGTGAGGCAAATTTGGCAACAAATGGGAATTGTACACATACAAAATATGTGCATGTACAGTTTTTAACGATACTGTGCACTCCTGAACCTCACATTTGAGCAATTAGGGCAAAATTGTATTCACGACTTCAACTTCTCCGTGTTGGAGGAAGGTTAGTAGATGTCATCTTCTACAGTTGGACAGACCTGACCTTGCAGCTGCTGACAAGCACTGTTTATATTTGCTGCTGCCAGTACCTTTGGTCAGAGGTAGCAAATGAAAACACCATGCTAGAAGTTGTTGCTGCCTTTGGCAACAAGAGTTATTATTTTGTTCATTGGATGTGGGTGACGCGAGCAAGGCCGCATTTATTGCCCACCCCGAGATGCCCTAAGAAGGTAGCAGTGGGCCTTCTCCTTGAACTACTGCAGTCCTTGTGGCGTTGGTGTTCCCACAGTGGTGTGTTGTAGAAATTTCCAGGATTCTGACCCAACTACAACAATTGAACACTAATGTCCCAGTCAGGATGACGTGTGACTTGGAGGTGATGGTGTTCCCACATAATTATTGCTCTTGTTCTTCTTGTTGATAAAAGAGGTGCTGCTGAATAATCTTGGTGAGTTTCTGCAGTGCATCCTGTAGATCATACATATGGAAGACACAGTGCATCGGTGGTGGATAGTTGGATATTCAGTCCAGTGGCAGGGGGACCAGTCAAGCGCACGGCTGTGTTCCGGATGGTGTTGAGCTTCTTGTGGTGTTATGGTTGCACCCACCCAGGCGAGTGGTAATTATTCCACCACGCTTCTGACTTGAGCTTCTTAGATGGTGGAGAGGATTTGAGCGGTCAGGAGGTGAGCCAATCATTGTCGAATAGCAGCCTTTGTCCTGCTCTTGTAGCCACAGTGTTGATGTGGTTCGTCCAGTTCAGCTTCTGGTCAATGGTGACCCTCAGAATGTTGATGCTGAGGAAGTCGGTAATGGTGGTGCCATTGAAGGTCAAGGGGAGGTGGCTTGGCTTTCTCTCATTTGAGATGGTCACTGCCTGGCACTTATGTGGCACAAATGTCACCTGCCACTTGTCAGCCCAAGTCTGGATGTTATTTGGGTCCTTTTGTCAGATAGCATTGGCTGCTTCATTATCAGAGGAGTTGTGAATGGAGCTTACCACTGTGGAATCATTATTGCACAGCTTCACTCTAACATTATGATGCAGAGAAGGTCATTAATGAAGCAACTGAAGATAGTTGGGCCAAGGACGTTTCCCTGAGAAACTCTTTCAGTGATGTCTTGGGGCAGTGACGATTAGCTTCTGACAACCATGGCCATCTTCCTTTGCGTCAGATATGACTCCAGTCATTGATCCCATTGACTTCAGTTTTGCTAGGGCTCCTTGGTGCCATCCTCAGTTGAATGCTACCTTGATGTCATTCTCCTCTGGCATTCAACTCTTGCATCAATGTCTGGATTAAGGCTGTGATGAGATCTGGAGCTTCTGGTGGAACCCGAACTGAGCATCAATGAGCAGGTTATTGTTGATTAGGTGTTGCTTGATGACACTATTGATGACTCCTTCTATCACTTTGCTGATGATTTGGAGGAGGCTGATTAGTGTTAATTAGCCAGGGTAGATTTTTTCTGTGTTTTTGTGGATAGGACAAACCTGGGCAATCTTCCACATTGTCAGGTAAATGTCAGTGTCATAGCAGCACTGGAACAGCTTGGCTAGGGGAACAGTCAGCTCTGGTGCACAGGTCTTTACTATATTAGAGTTTCTGACATTACTCTTGCTGCTAAAGGCTTAAAAAAGGCATTAAATTAACCCATTACAGATGCCTGAAAATGTAACTGGTTTTCTTTCCTCTCTTCCACTCTGGACAGTGGAGCTCAGGAACTCAGTGTATGGGGAATCATAAGGCAGAGCCCACTCCCCAGCACTCACAACACAACAGAGTGTGTCAATGGGGCACGTCCTACCTACACTTTCACTAATACCACCGTCAATATGCCTTTACATCTATAGGATTTATGTTATTTTATATATATATGTTAAGCAAATTTAATTTTGAAAGCTTACTATCCAAATTAGATGAACAGCAAAACTCATTTCATGAAGAAGTACGTTGAAGTTTTGAAAATCAAAGTTGTTACTTTGTGTGTCCTTTCAGAATACAGAGCATAGTGAGATTCCTGTGTTTTGGCAGTGTTGCTGATGTTAATGTGCAGCATAAGGTCAGGGGTCAGTCAGGCCCCCACATCTGCAGCTTTGTACAGGCCTCACCTCTGAGTGCCTCAAAGTGTGTAGCCAGGCAATGGCTAATGTGCATTAGCAAGACAAAAGACTGGGGAGGAGAGGAGAGGAGATGAGCTTTAATTTAGTGAAGATTTATGAGGCCTCATGAAATCAGGCTGAACCACCCATTTTCTATATCATTTACTCAGATCTAAAGGGGAGGTTTTTGTTTTGGGAGACAGTCATTTAGAATTAACCGGCAACAAATCTTCAGAAAATAAAAGGATGTGGACTGGAGCTGAACATTTCAAAAAGTTCAAGCTCTTAAGATTGAAATAAAAAACCCAAAATATTGCAACGTGGGAATTCCTTTTTGATTTAGTTTCTCTAAGTTCTCGGGTTTTATTTCCACATAAATATATATCTCTATATTGAATTTATGAAGCGTAACTATAACAAGTGTTTGCATTCAGATTAGCAGTGACTAGCACTAACTATCAGTATTTAAAGGCTATGCATTTATATACACAAAAACCGCCCACATTGATTCAGCTATTTTGCCAATCATCTGGGCGAATATATTTCATTTTTTTAATATAAATATTTCTACACCACAAAAACTTAAATTAGGCAAACAGTACAAGTACATTTTATAGCTCACAGGCATTGTCCTAGCACATTAATATGTAAATGCATCAAGTTAATATCTAAAGCTATGGAGAGGAAACCCAATGCTCACAAAATCACTCTGTTTGGAAAGCATTAAATGATTCATTCACATTTTCTCTATATTCACAGTTTCAAGGTCACAGTTGCTTAGCGATGTCACTGGACAGCTTTGAAGGTTTCCTCCATTTTTACAGGTTTAAGCAAAAACCTTACATTTTTTTCTCCTGAAACCTGAAAGAAGCAGTGAGTGTCATAAATGGAACAATCTGTCATCTTCTGAGGTGCAATTTTTAAATGACTTCTTGTAAGTTCTACTCATGAAAATAAACATTTTATTTCACAGCGAGACATTTATATTACAAAAGACATTCAGCTCAGAGTTGGAAGGTCAGGGAGCCCATGACAAATTATAGACCTCCCTTAAGCCAGTACTCTAAAGGATACATTTCTCCATTTTAAGCCCATGGCAAAAAGTGTACACGGCCCTTGTGACATCTGTAAAACACACCTGGACATTGTTCACACACCAACCAGTTGACAGGAGTAAAGCCTGTTAAAATCTAAATACTTTCATATCACTGAAACACTTAGATGGTCCTGTTTGTGACAACATAAATAAGAATTATGGAACATTAGTGGTAGAATCACATACAAGGACAGAAATAAAAAGTTCACTCATCAGGAGATGGACTCTCTGATATAGGTTTCCCAAATGCCAGTGGTGAATGAATATATTTTCTTTAAAATACTATTTTATGATGCATAAAATTCTTGCTTTATTTTGTTGTAACAATCCTGATACAACTGAACATGGATCTTCACAAGATATATGGAATTGTGACTGGCATTATGGAGAAAGTTGGATGGCCTGTTCAACTCATCAAATTGTTTTTATCTGAAACTCAGTGTGGGTTTTGGGCAAAGTGAGTTATGATCAACATGATTTTGTGATGTGCTCGGTGCAGGAAAAATGCAGGGAACAGAAAGATCTGTAGTCAATGTTTTGAACTGACTAAGGCTTCTGTGACTGTCGGCAGATCAGGGCATTAGAAGGTGTTATCGAAGTTTGGTTGCCGAATGACATTCACAAACATCATTTGTCACCTATACGATAGCATGCTTAGAATACCTGAGGGTACAATATCCAATTCCATCTCTATCTCAAACCAGCAACAAGGGGTTCAAGCTCGGCTAACTATGTGTGCACACCAAAGTGAAGAGGAGAATATTCTGTGAGTTGCTCTATGTTAACAATCGTATTCTCAAAGTGCCAACTTACCACTGCTGCTTTGTCAAGCTGTTACCGGATATGAGTTGTGATCAGTTAGGATCAAGTAAACTGAGGTTATGTATTGACCAGCCCCATCAAACTGTACATCTTGCTACCATGAATGGAACCCAGCTAACCATGGTCAAACAGTTTATGTACTTGGGCAGCGTCATCTGCAATGATAGTGTGGTCGAGTGATATCACTTGCATCCAGCCAGTGCATATGTGCTTTAGGCCTGTGAGGAAGTGTATGTTGGACTGGCCGTGTAACGGGGACAGGAGGAGATCGGCTCGCAGAACAGATCTTCTATGGCAAAAATCTTCTAACGAGGCAAAATGTAAGAAAGGTGGCCAGCACAAGTGATTCAAGGAGACGTTAAGCAGAATATGATCAACTGTGCCATGACAGTAGAGGATTTGGAACACAAGGCATGGACCACTCCAGGTAGCATGCCACTGTTCGCAAAACAACAGCACACTTTTAAAAAAACCTTTTTTCTGCACTGTTTCTGCTGTTAGCCTGTCAGAGGAAAATTCAAGCATTGTTTCTCTACAGAAACCCAGGGCAAGCTCGCTCTTCCTGTCACTGAATCATTGAATGTTACAGAAATAGACCAAGCAGCCCAATAAGTCTGCACCTGGGTTTTTCTCCATATGAGCATCCAAATTCTAATCCCATGCTCCTGCTCACTCCCCATAACTTTCAATATTCCTCTTTCTCAAGCAGCTATCTCCACTTAGAATTCCAGATTCGAACCACCCTCTGTGTAAGGGCCCTTTGTCTAACCTTTCCTTTAATTCTTTTTGCAATTATCTTACATTTGTGCCCTCTAACCATCTTGCTGACCAAGAGAAACATCAATGACTAAAAGAATTGCTTGGCTAAAATAGGACATCTTTGCCTTGACCATTTTCCCCCTATACTCCACATCCTACTCTTGAAGAACAGAATCATGTGGCTATGTGGCACCTATCTGTCCAGGGTACCTTACAGAGCTGATGGAGGCAGCTCATTTCAAATGCCTGTCTCAATACCAATCCTCAGTGTCCATTTCTCTGCATAGGAGACAGCTCCATACTAATAGTTTTGAAAGTGTTTGACTTTGAACATATAATTGCTTATTGCTAAGTTAACTATATGAAGAGTTCCCATGCCATGGCTGACCTATCGGTTGGGATAGCTGTCCTCATGCTGTTTCTGACATTTCACGGGTCAGCCTCAGCATTGCCACTTCACCTACTCCACTGGGCACAAAGACTAGTGGAAGGAGATAAAGGTGAAAGCCAGAACATTAGGTTACAATGCCCCAACCTTGGAATCAGCATGAAGATGATGATACAATTGGAGGCCAGACAAATATTCAACTTAGAAATTAAAAATGAGGGATCCCCGAGGCTCAACTAGTTTATCCAGTCAGTATTTGAACCATACAGACTAAAAGTCCCAGGTGGATGTCAGATAACAAGATTGTGCTTTGTTGTGACGTCTCTTGTGATTGAATAGCAATCTGAAACTTGCCCATGAAGAAGGTACCTGAGGATCATCAATGTCTATGGAACCAAACTTCAGCAAAGAGTTAATGCTCTTGGGGCAGAGGAGAAAATGGGCAAAAGTAGTTTTTTATTGAGATTTTGAGTCAAGAAAAATAAACTCTTTCTATAAAATCAAGGCACATCTTTAATATATCAAATATCTTACATCTATATGCACATTCTGTCATTTTTCCCCCATTATAAATGCCTATGTCCATATTTATAATGGAAACTGTCAACATAAACTTGTAATGCTCTGATTACAGCCCCCACCCCAGTGGAGATGCAACACCGCCATCACTGGTGGGAGGGTGTAATTACAGAGCGACAAGTTTCCTTGAGCATTTTCCATTATAAATATGAACAAAGGAATTTATAATAGAAATACAAAAATGAGGACAAAACGTATGACTTTAAAATGAAGACCAAGTTACATCTGTACACCAAGTTACATCCAATTATTCCTGACCTTTGACCCCGCGTTATCTGAAAATTACACTTGGTCTTGGCTCCCCGTGTGTAATGCCAATAGAGAGCGACTAGTATTTTAATATACACAAAGACCATGAGGGTTTTAATAGTCAGTTCTTTACTGCCTTTGCAAATAGCAATACTTCCATCATGAATATGTAAAAGAAAACATTATGTGGGATCTTATCTATGATCCTCTAACAATACCTGCAAGTTACATGATCAACAAGCTCAACATTAGAACATTGTATATTGTTAGCTTTTCTATTTTTATTAAATGACGAGGCGTGTACTCAGCAAAAGCCACAGTGATGGTGTAAATGACATTACTCTAATACAGTGCCGCAGTTTTCACTTGATGCATTGCAGACAGAGTATCAAAAATACATTCTTTTTTTACAGTTCAACAAGTTTCCAACATATGAAAAACTATTTTGTATCTTATAAAAGGAGAAAAAATTGTCATTTGAAAGTAGTATTTGGGGGTTGAGAAGTTTCACATTTCTATTTGAACTTTGCGATACACTGGAAATGTAGATTGCAAATGTAGTTGCATGATTGACATTGCTTTTGAAAAGTAGTCTAGTACTGTAGCAGTATAGTCTTAAGTTTTGAAAAGCTGCTCGTAGCTTTTGGCTTCTCACAGATTCAATGTAGCTACCTGTCTGTCTGAAAGTCTCCCCAAAATTAAATGTAAAGCGTATGTAATAACTATCCCCCTAACCAAAACTTAAATCAATCATTCCACTGAACATCGCCATCAGGCAGTCTTACAATTTTAGCTTTTGTACAATTCCCCTCCAAACTTCCTTCCCTCCATATGGAATAGGATCCAGTCCATGTTCACCATTTTCAAATAGTAGAACAGCTGAGGCTAGGAGTTCAGCCAATGAGGAATTACCGACACAAACTCAATACTCCATGATGCATTGCTTAGATACTCACGTGTTATGCCATTTGTTTTTAAAGGTTGGACGCCAGGTGAAAAGTTAGTTTAGGGCCAACCAAAAGTGAATAGGCTCAATACTTGTGAAACATGGTAAATATATCATCGATCAACCAAGAACCCAACACAATGAATCACAACGAATCACATTTCATCCTCACAAACTCGATGAATGATCCTTCGCAAACCAATTCCCACAAATGTCAATTTGGTCATTTTGTTGTTTACTTTGAACAAAAGAAAACCTGAAAACAATACGGTTTGACCAGCTACCCACAAGTTCTTAGCCTGTCTCAGTCTTCCTCCTCAGTGACCTAGTTTCAGCTTTCAAATTCCATATATTAATTTCACCAAAATAACTGCACATCCAACAGAAAAGAGGGTATTATATGCTTTTTGGCAGTAATGAGTTTAGTAAAATAGGTCTGCTTATATTCCCCAGTACAAAAATAGTTCAGTTTGATTTATTTGATTTAAGAGCAAAATAACTTTTAAGATTTTGATTGAAACGACCGAAATCTTGAAAAATGTAGAGGCGACATTACAACTCGAGCAGATTCAGAGAATGGACAGCAATGATAATAACTGAGCCCTGACCATTTTGTCAAATATTTGTGCATTACCTATCGCAAATATGCCTTTACACAGCTGTATGTGTACTGAATTTACACCAAATTAAGTAGGTTGTTTTTAGTATCATTATCTAGTAAATTATAAGGGCTCCAAGCTGAACCTTTGCTTGTGGCCTCCTCAAAGCAAACAGTGCCCCTGGATACACGTTAAAAACAATGAGGGATCAAATAGTTCTGTACTGACTTTCCCCGTGCAGATAACAGTGCCGATGACATTAGACTGTTTATTTCATTCAATATCTGTGCAGGGATCAGCCCGTAAACTCAAAATGAAGCAATGATGCTTGGTATCCCTGCAACCAAACAAAATCCCACAAAACTGTCTGTACACGCCATCTGCAAGAAGGAAATAACTGCTTTATTTTTCTCAGATTCACAAGAGTCAGCCATTGTATTGTCTCTCTAGTCATTGCGATACTGCCAATTTGAAAACCTGTAAGAAAACTAGCAGCAAAACTGCCTCAGAAATGCCTGGAATCTTCAGACCACATGGTGCTGTCACATCTCAGATATCCTCAAGGAATCTGCCATCTGCATTTTCTGTTTTGCTGTCAGGAAATTGTGATTCTCTCCATCGTTTCTCTCATGTATGGTAAGAGGGAGCGCAAAAATGTATTACAAAGTAATAGTAATTTCTAATTGTTAGTCATGTTTGCACATCGTCTCCCACAATGTATTCCTGACTGTATGGCCAATCTAGGTGATGGCTCATTTTGTTGGTTACCTTGTGGGACAGCATAGAATTTTTAATGAACTATAAGCCAGAGTGGGACATTTTAGGGTGGATTGACACTACAGGGGTAATCTTTTGACTTTGCGCTTCTCCCAGGGAGCCTTACCAGCCAGGAGACTAACCAGTCAGAAAACTACTTATAAATTTAGTGTCGCTACAAAGCGGTTTCCGCTATGCACGGATACTAAACTTGTGCAGAGCAAATCTATAGTTAAGGTCCAACTTGATTTGCAAACGAAGCAGAATGAAACTCCCTCCTCCAGAGATTCTCATTCCACTTTACTCCAATGGCACTTTGGCATCATTTACACTACAACAACAGTGTTGGTGTGAAGTTAGCTTCACGGCAATGCTGGCTATAGTTTAAATGCACCTTTTTTCAGTGATGTATTGAAAGTCAGGAAAAAAAAACTAATTTCAGTAAAAGAAATTACTTTGTTTTAGTGACTTTTACATAAGTGGCAGTGTTACCACAAAGTCTATTCAAAACCACCCATAGTCAAAGGGAAGCAGGTATTATTTGGTGCTGTCAATGATCAGTAAACTAAAGCAGTCTATTAATACGGATGGAGTAATAGACAATGACTGGATGCTAAGGCAGTAGGGGGGGGGGAGTAGTTGAAAGTACAGAAGATAGTTCCAAAGAAAGCCACAAAGGATGAAAGAGCAGTCTTCATTCAAGCTTCTATTTTGTTTTACCATTATGTCTTTGTCCCTATCCGAATTAACTAGTTAGCAATTCTAATAGATGGGCCTCAGAAAATCAATAAACTTCACTCACTTAAGGGTCTGAACGAGTAGGCCATTTTACATTCGTATTCTGAAAAGGGGGTGTGAGTAGCCACTAGACTAGAGAATGAGCAAGTACTCTTGGGAAGCGAGCTCTTCATTCAATGAGGTTTAAAGGTTTTATTAAGAGAAATGCCATCATCGTTAACAAACTTTGGAGAGAAAGAGATTGAGGAGAGGGACATCTCCAGCAAACATAGAGTGTAAACAGAACATCCAGTGAGGACAATTGTTATTTGTTATAGCCTCCAAACAGCAAGTCTTCCTGTTTGTTTGAGACATGATTACTTATTCATTGTGTACTTCAGAATCTAATGGCTCCAGCACTGCCCTGCGTCTGTGGGATTTAGACAACACTAATTGTACTTATTTGTCCTATTATGGGATATGGTAGAATATGTCAGGTTAGTGTTTCTAAAACACTAATTTTATTCAATCTCTACAATGTTGTTAATGAAAATCTATATTTTCTAACATGTTATCTTGGTTCTTCAGTATCATTATTTACACTATTCTACTGAGTGAAACTCTTCTAGTATACAACAAAAACTGAGCTTAATAATCAATGAGAGCTGCTTTGTTAATACTGCTCACCATAGCTAATATCACTGATTACATATACAAATGCTGGACAGATGATGGTAGGTGACATCGGAATAACCTGGTATCATCTTTCCAGTGTTTGCTGCTGTTAGGCATGAATATTCTGATAAAGACAGATTTTTTTTTCCATTTGGAATATCCAAAAATTATATTTTGATCCAAAATTTTAAATTCACTAAATCTGGTATTTGAGCGGGGAAATCCTCCAATGAACTGGAACATGCCCAATCCTTAGGCTGCCAATCAATTGCACACATATGCACCTGAGTCTGTCAGTTAACTGGATACACACTCACCCCTGACCTGTCAATGAACTGTGAATGAACTGGATAATACATACCCACCCCTGAACTGGATAGATAACCAGCTCTTATACTGCCAGTGAATAGCACACATACTCAGCTGGATCTTTTTTATATTCGTTCATGGGATGTGGCCGTCGCTGGCAAGGCCAGCATTTATTGCCCATCCCTAATTGCCCTTGAGAAGGTGGTAATGAGCTGCCTTCTTGAACCGCTGCAGTCCATGTGGTGAAGGTTCTCCCACAGTGCTGTTAGGAAGGGAGTTCCAGGATTTTGACCCAGCGACGATGAAGGAACTGCGATAAATTTCCAAGTCAGGATGGTGTGTGACTTGGAGGGGAACGTGCAGGTGATGGTGTTCCCATGTGCCTGCTGCCCTTGTCCTTCTAGGTGGTAGAGGTCACGGGTTTAGGAGGTGCTGTCATAGAAGCCTTGGCAAGTTGTTGCAGTGCATCCTGTAGATGGTACACACTGCAGCCATGGTGCACCGGTGGTGAAGGCAGTGAATTTTTAGGGTGGTGGATGGGGTACCAATCAAGCGGGTTGCTTTGAGCTGGATGGTGTTGAGCTTCTTGAGTGTTGTTGCAGCTGCACTCATCCAGGCAAGTGGAGAGTATTCCATCACACTCCTGACTTGTGCCTTGTAGATGGTGGAAAGGCTTTGGGGAGTCAGGAGGTGAGTCACTCGCTGCAGAATACCCAGCCTCTGACCTGCTCTTGTAGCAGCAGTATTTATGTGGCTGGTCCAGTTAAGTTTCTGGTCAGTGGTAACCCACAGGATGTTGATGGGGGATTCGGTGATGGTAATGCTGTTGAATGTCAAGGAGAGGTGGTTAGACTCTTGTTGGAGATGGTCATTGCCTGGCACTTGTCTGGCGCGAATGTTACTTGCCACTTATGAGCCCAAACCTGGATGTTGTCCGCCTTGATGCATGTGGGCACGGACTGCTTCATTATCTGAGGGGTTGCGAATGGAACTGAACACTGTGCAATCATCAGCAAACATCCCCATTTCTGACCTTATGATGGAGGGAAGGTCATTGATGAAGCAGCTGAAGATGGTTTTGCCTAGGACACTGCCCTGAGGAACTCCTGCAACAATGTCCTGGGGCTGAGATGATTGGCCTCCAACAACTACTACCATCTTCCTTTGTGCTAGGTAAGACTCCAGCCTCTGGAGAGCTTTCCCCCTTATACTCATTGACTTCAATTTTACTAGGGCTCCTTGGTGCCACACTCGGTCAAATGCTGCCTTGATGTCAAGGGCAGTCACTCTCACCTCACCTCGGAAATCAGCTCTTTTGTCCATGTTTGGACCAAGGCTGTAATGAGGTCTGGAGCAGAGTGGTCCTGGCGGAACCCAAACTGAGCATTGGCGAGCAGGTTATTGGTGAGTAAGTGCCGCTTGATAGCACTGTCGACGACACCTTCCATCACTTTGCTGATGAGAGTAGACTGATGGGGCGATAATTGGCCGGATTGGATTTGTCCTGCTTTTTGTGGACAGGATATACCTGGGCAATTTTCCACATTGTCGGGTAGATGCCAGTGTTGTATCTGTACTAGAAGAGTTTGGCTAGTTCTTCAGCACTACAGCCGGGATGTTGTCGGGGCCAATAGCCTTTGATATATCCAGTGCACTCAGCCGTTTCTTGATATACGTAGAGTGAATCGAATTGGCTGAAGACTGGCTTCTGTGATGGTGGGGATATCAGGAGGACGCCGAGATGTATCATCCACTCGGCACTTCTGGCTGAAGACGGTTGCAAACGCTTCAGCCTTGTCTTTTGCACTCACATGCTGGACTCCGCCATCATTGAGGATGGGGATGTTCACAGAGCCCTTGGCTTGTAGGTAATGGTAGAGTGAGGAATATGCCGGGCCACGAAGTTACAGATTGTGCTGGAATATAATTCTGCTGCTGCTGATGGCCCAAAGCGCCTTATGGATACACATCTGTCAATGTACTGGATACATAGCCAGCCCTGAACAGTCAATGTACTGGATACATAGCCAGCCCTGAACAGTCAATGTACTGGATACATAGCCAGCCCTGAACAGTCAATGTACTGGATACATAGCCAGCCCTGAACAGTCAATGTACTGGATACATAGCCAGCCCTGAACAGTCAATGTACTGGATACATAGCCAGCTAAGGTTTAAAAGGTCCTTGAACATGTCATTGTCTCTGGATATGTTCCAATCTCTCCTGCAACTCTCTGTTTGAATCTCCACAGTCAGGTTTCCACCCTCCTACAGATCGAAATAACTCTCTGCAGCCTTTGACATGGTCGATCACACTATCCTTCTCCAACACCCCACCTTCAATGTCCAATTTGGTGGGACTGGCCTTGTTTGGTTCCAAACTTAGCTATTTGATTGTACCCAGAGCATGTCCAGCAATAGCTACTCTTCCCACCCATATATTGTCACTTCGTGAGTCCCCCGATGGTCCATTCCTGACCCCGTGCTCTTCCTCATTTTTATGCTGCCACTTAATGACATCATTCATAGATATGGGATTAGCTTCCACATATATACAGATGACACCCAGCTCAACCTCTCCATCAGCTCTCTACTTCTCTATTGTGCTGTCAGATTACTTGTCTGACATCCAGTCCTGGATGAGCTGCCGCTTCCTCCAGATAAAATTGGGAAGGCTGAAGCATCATCTTTGGCCCCCGCCAAAAGCTCTGTACCCTTGACACCGATTACATCCCCCTCCCCAGCCATTATCTCAGGCAGAACTAGACTGTTCGCAACATCGATGTCCTATTTGACCACAGGCTGAGCTTCTGACCCCATACCCTCTCCTTCACAAAGACCATCTACTGCCACTTCCAGCTTTACCTCAGCCCATTTGCCACTGAAACCCTCATCCATGTCTTTGTCACCTTCAGACTCAACTTTTCCAATGATCCTCTGGCTGGCCTTGCATTCTCAAACCTCCACAAACTTCAGCTCATCTAAAACTCTGCTGCCCATATATTATCCTGCATCAAGTCTTTCTCATCCAACATCCATGGCCTCACCCCTTCCTATCTCTGTAACCTGGGGAAATGTGTGCCTATGCACGTGTGCAGAGCCCTCTCCTCGTGGGTAGGGTGTGATTTGCAGCCTACAATATAACTAAGGTATTGCTGGCTGTGCTTCATTCTTGTAGCTACCAATCTCAGGTGACTGGTGCAATATAATTGCAGCCTAAGTTGCATTATCTTTATGTCAGCTTCTGGAAAAGTTGAGGTTAATAAAAATGTATTCTACAGCTATTAAACTCAAGACGATTGATTCTCAATTGCTTCCTTATTTTATTCCATACTTTCTGTCTTACCTGCACTCAACTCATGCATTAGCAAGATCTCAAAATGGTAGCATTCCCAACCTTCCTCGGGCTTCCCATGCCCCTACAATACAGGCTTTTAAAACTCAAGCTTAGCATCATCAAATCACTCTTTGTCTTCTCGTTACGATTTTCAAACTTGATGGTGCCCTTAACAATGGGCCTTGGCCCTTTCTCCTAGCTTTCTCAATTGTAAAAATGACCGTTCTAAACAAAGATACAGTCACAAACCTTTGTCACAGAGCTCATCTGTGAACATGCTGCAAGGGTTTGTTGTTTTAAAATTAACCTCTGTGTTGACATGTCCCTACAGTTTAGGTTCACTGTGACTATGCGTGATGCAGTTTGTGATTTTGCTCTTTGAGTCTAATAGTATCATAGTAGGTACAGCACAGGAGGAGGCCATTTGGCCCATCGTGCCTGTGCTGGCTCTTTGAAAGAGCAATCCAACTAGTGCCATTCCCCTGCTCTTTCCCCTTAGCCCTGTAAATTTCTTCCCTTCAAGTATTTATCCAATTCCCTCTGGCATTCCTGCGCTTAAATCGTTATCAAGAAGACCATCCTGACATAACTTTTCCAGGTAGAAGAGTAACTATAGAATCTATGCCGCTTTCCTTCATTTACGGTTGGTGTGCTATACGTGCAGAAAATTCTAAACGCAATGAATGAGGTGAAAATTGTCATCTTGGCCGTCCTTCATACTTCGGGTTTTGGGTTAGTGTAAAGTGCTCCATCTTGTGGCCAAACTAGTGAAACTTGGCCATTTAAAGCAGTTTGGCTTGAATAACAGTCAAGGCTGAGATCCAAATTCAGGCTTTGTGAAGTCTTAAGAGTTTAGAGTTCTCAATTCCACTGCTTCAAAGTGCATTTTGACATTAGAACAGTGAAGTGATCAAATAGGTAGAAAATAAAAGGCAAAGGGAGGCAACAACAAAAAGGTGCAACAATTATTTGCAATTTGATAACAGACACTGATGATGGCAATTATCAGCTGGGTCATTTAACCCTTTCACTTTATTCATAGTTATGTTTCAGTAACAATGAGTTCTTGTTTCTTCCCTCTTTTCCATGCCAGCTATCTTCATCTGCTTCCCTAGTTAAAGAGATATTAAGATGTATACTCCACATGGAGTTCACTCTATTATTGGTCTGTATGCTTTTATTTGTTTACCTAGAGTTTTTAGCTTGCTTGCTTCAAGCTTTGAAGGTGTTGTGTCCATCCCGTTGGTATCAATTACATATTGTGTTCTGCATCCACCGGCAGAATCACTGATCTAAGACCCCCTTCAAAAGACAACAATATGCAGTAGACTGTTTGAGTGTGTGTTAAGGGAGGGAATTTACATGACTCTTGTTTCGAAGTTGAACTGTAGAAAATGAAATGTTGCCCATTGTGTGGAAACAAAACACCAAAGTTCCACAAATTGAGCATATCTTCCCACCTTCCAGTTTTGGGGTGCCAAAGTTGATAGCCATACTCTCTAAGAGATTTATTTTTCTGGTAATATATATATTATTAAAATTTTTTATGAAAAGCAACACAATTACATTGCAGTAACTCACGAATAGCGGCATACATTGTTCGGCAGTACTTTTGTTGTTGGACAGCACACATACGTGGCTCCATTAGTAGTGATGCATTGGAAATGAATCATTGTTAAATTCCAGTGTAAATGTGGTATAGCAATACTTTTGTGTCATTACACATGGGTAGTGTTGTAATTCCATGACTAACAATGCAATTACGTTAACATCAATAACTTTGCAATTGCATTGTTATTCACAAGAGCTGAAAATAACATATTACCATTTTAATTAACATTATAAATTACTTTTGCTGACAGCAGCATAAAAATGCTGAAGTGCTTGTTGTCTACCTTCTAAGTGCTGTATAAAGAGCTAAAAGTGGTAATCTGACCCAGAAATTCAGGTTTATCCCAACAAGTTGTCAGCAATGCCTCAAAATGGTGGCATTCCCTACCTTTCTCGGGCTACAGTACAGGCTTTTAAAACTGAAACTGGTGTCATCAAGTCACTACCAGTCAGAAGAAGTGAGCCAAAACTGAGCCTCATTACATTAAGATGGGAGATATATTCAACAAGTCAGACTGGAAAATATGGCATATTTGTAACTGACCAATATATAAAAGCTGGCACCATGTTGGAAAAGGGTAAAACAAAAAAAAGGAGAGCGGAATACAATGATAAACACCAGGATTGAAAAGCTTGACATTTTTCACCTGCATTAAAATGGCAGTGTTAAGTGGTTCTCATCCTACAGGCCATTTGTCACCCTCAGTAGACCTACTATCTTAATCTTTGCCCCTCAATTCACAGGCCTCTGGGATGTTAACGGAGCTGGGTTGTGAAGGACAGAGAAAGATTAAAAGCTGAAAAAATATAAAGAAGCACGTGGAGTTAATTTTTGCTAGGTTTGTGAAAGTGGCGTTCAAGAAAATCACAGCCTGGGTTTATGGCCCTTGTCAAAACGTTAGTGAGCGCCTCCGATTTCAGCATTTACAAGCAACATGATGCAACCATTACTCCACCCTCAGTATTAGTTCTCAATGGTTTGGTATCTCATAAATTTCGTCAGTGAAATGGAAATTTGGACCCAAGCCAACTTTTCAATTTGCCACTTGAGCTGGAGGCAGTTTGAATTTGGCCTGGATTTTGCTCTAGCTTCAGCCCAGATTCAGTGAAAAGCCATTGACTCATCTGAAGTGGGTGAGACTTTACTAATGTGATCTACACTCAAGTCTTCCAAGCTACAACCTGCCCTTTTTCAGGAGGACCCTCCATTGAGAAGAACTGAGGATTTGAAAGATTTAATGACACTCAAAAAGCTATGCCTTTAATCCTTAATATCGGTTAGTACAAGTGAATGGATTACATTTTATTCCTTATGGACCTTTTAGGTTATTAGAGCTTACCTTAACTATTCAAAAAGGCATTGAGCACACCAATGAAAGGGGTTTAACAATTGCAAATGCTGTCTTTCAGTGAAAATCTGATAAGATAATGCTAATAAAACAGGTTGTCAAGACAGGATGAAGTGTGACCAGAATCATTTCTGTTTTGTCCTCAGTGCACTGGTTGTGTGTGGGGCTTTTTACACACGCGATCTCATCTTATTGAGTTTTGACATGACTGCTATAAAAACCCAATAAGGCAAGATCATAAATGAGGTACACTGGGTGGTATGTGATAGATGTGGTCAGTGTCACAATCGATGAGATTAGGGCACAAGATTAGTTACACAAGATTAGGGCTCATGGGGATTGGGGGTAATATATTAGCATGGATTGAGGATTGGTTAACAGACAGAAAACAGAGAGTAGGAATAAACGGGTCATTTTCGGGTTGGTAGGTTGTAACTAGTGGGGTGCCGCAGGGATCGGTGCTTGGGCCTCAGCTATTTACAATTTATATCAATGACTTAGATGAAGGAACCGAGTGTAATGTATCCAAGTTTGCTGACGATACTAAGCTGGGTGGGAAAGTAAGCTGTGAGGAGGACGCAAAGAGTCTGCAAAGGGATATAGACAAGTTAAGCAAGTGGGCAAGAAGGTGGCAGATGAAGTATAATGTGGGGAATTCACTTTGGTCGGAAAAATAGAAGAACGGAATATTTTTTAAATGGTGAGAAACTATTAAATGTTGGTGTTCAGAGGAATTTGGGTGTCCTTGTACATGAATCACAGAAAGTTAACATGCAGTTTCAGCAAGCAATTAGGAAGGCAAATGATATGCTGGCCTTTATTGCAAGGGGGTTGGAGTACAAGAGCAAGAGAAGTCTTGCTACAATTTTACAGGGCTTTTGTGAGGCCACACCTGGAGTACTGTGCAAAGTTTTGTTCTCCTTATGTAAGGAAGGATATCCTTCCCTCAGAGGCGGTCCAATGAAGGTTCACTGGATTGATTCCTGGGATGAGAGGGTTGTCCTATGAGGAGAGATTGAGTAAAAATGGCCTGTACTGTCTGGAGTTTAGAAGAATGAGAGGTGATATCATTGAAACACATAAGATTCTAAGAGGGCTTGACAGGGTAGATGCTGAGAAAATGAATCGCCTGGCTGGAGAGTCTAGAACTAGGGAGCATAGTCTCAGGATAAGGGGTCAGATATTTAGGACTGAGAGAGGAGGAATTTCTTCACTCAGAGGGCTATGAACATTTGGAATTCTCTACCCCAGAGTGCTGTGGATGCTCAGTCGTTGAGTATATTCAAGACTGAGATTGATAGATTTTTGGACTGTTAGGAAATCAAGGGATATGGGGATAGGGTGGGAATATGGAGATGAGGTCGAAGATCAGCCATGATCTTACTGAAGGCAGAGCAGGCTTGAAGGGCTATATGGCCTACTCTTGCTCCTATTTCTTATGTTCTTATGTTTTTTATGAGAGGAGCAGTACATCTTGTGAGAGGTGATCACTAGAGGTTTAATAGATGCAGCAAGATGTACAGAATGGTTGTCTCATGGATTCATGGATGGAATGAGCAGAACAGGGTGAATTCAGTCAGTGATGCAGTCAGGGGATTGAATATACCAGGCAAAATCTGAATTTTGCCTTCATTGGTTGTGAAGTGCATTGGGACAGCCTGAGGGTGTGAAAGGTGCTATATAAATGCAAGTTTTTCTTTTATTCTCCTCTGTGGGTCATCACCTTGCTTTTGTCTTATGCCAAGGCAAGATTGACCATTGACTATTCACTGCCTGGGAGGCCAGCCAATAATATCTACAGAGGTTGGAATTTAACCCATTTTACCCCTGGTCTCTGCTTCCTTCCTCTCCTTGAAGGCATTGATTCGCATAAGGTTCCATAAGTGCCAATAGTCTTCTGATACCTAACCCAAGTGGCCATTCTTCATGTATAAACATGGACTAGGCGATTTTACCACGGTGAGCATCAGTGCCATGCCCAATCTTTTCCTCCATGTGCTTTTCAAAAGTGTTATCAGAAGTGATCAGGTGTTGGGGAACCTTGATTGAATCTTCCCCCTCCATTGTTCAAGGATGCTGAGGTCAATTGTAATGCCCCTCCTTCTTTAGTTATTGCCCTGGTTGTGACCAATTAATTGCACACAGACTAGGGGTAACTTTTGGGATATTCCTATTCAATTACGTGAGCATGTGAGCCACTGAATTATCAGGGGAAGCAAATGTAATAAAATTAATAAGACTCTGGAGTCTGAGGCCTTCATGAGTTATAGGTCCTTTGTGAAATATATACAGCAACTCACCATCATGGTGGGATGTAATCCTGAAACAATATGGGGAATGATATTGCAAAATAAGACAAAAGCATATTTTTGGAATAGCGAGATAAATTGCAAGCAACATGATAAAGGTCAAAGTCAATGTTATGAAGTACGAAAACAAAGAAAGCTAAAACAACTATCATTTTGATTTGTGTGATATTTGAGATATGCACCATTGGTTGAGTGCTATGATAGTGTAGTGGAACTACAGGCCCCTCCCGCCTTGAACTAACCCTGATCTCCTCCCACCTACTCCATTTATTGGGTATGCAGCAACTAGTACCCATATCCCATCATCTGTTTCCACCTTTCCATTGCCCAGAAAACCATTCACTCCCCAGTTGCTTACTCTAGTACTAGGGAGAGCCATATCCAAACTTCTGACATCTCTCCAGTGTGGACATTTATCTTGTTTGATCAGGCTCTATTTGCTGTTGTGGCAGATCATGGGCACAAGTCGAACTGTCCAGTGAAAGAGTTAAATGCCAAGTCTGAAACGTGCCTGCTTTGGGAATTGAATGGACGTTTTCTGAAACTTCGAATTAGGTTCCGGCTTTCTGTGAAGCAGACATTGTGAAATGAATGCTAAATCCATGGAGTATTGGTGCTCTGGATTTCTCGCATGATATATGCATGATTGAGACACATCTGCCACCAAAGAAAATAAAACATAATATAATGAACAGACTTGACATTAGATCTTGAAAATAATCAAAAATGTTGCTTCCAGTGGGATTTGAATTGAAATGTTTGTAACAGCCAGATATACAGTCCATACAGAGACGCGGTTCAGACCCATCTGCCTACGTTGGGTTGCATTACAAGATTAGGACTATGCAGCGAACTTTTAACATGCCCAGGATTTTAGCAAATATTCCTTCTTTGTTTAAAGATGCATAAAAGCTACGTCCTGCTTTTTTCCAATTTATTTTTTAGAAAGCCCAGAACTAATGAGGACTTATAGTTTTAGTTTTGAATTTGTTTTAACCAACAAATACCTCATGAAAATACCTGATTAAAAATTATTTTTTATTTTAAACTGTTAAACGTCACTACATTGATCAATCCCTTCTGCAAAAAAAGTTTTGGTGACAGTGTTTACAGTAGACAAAAAGTTTACAAGCAGTGTAGCAAATAGAAAATGGAAACTAGAACAGTGTATACCATTCATTTAGCATTTTTTTTTCCATACTGGAAAAAGCTCAACATCCCGCAGAAGAAACATTTGAAATAAGAAACAAACTCAAATCCAGAGAGTATATGTATAAAAAGGAACATGATGTAAAATAGACTTAGCATTTAAGAAAAAGAAATCAGGCTATTCGGGCCTACAAAATGGATATTGAATCTTTAATTTTAGGAGAAACAGAGCACTGCAGTGAGAAAGATTCTTTTACTCTCAGCAGGAAGCCTTCAGAGTACATGGACACAAACTCAATCAGAGTGATACAGGGTGACCAACAAGCAGAAACTCCATCTTCAATGGAATTTACGGAAAATGTTAAAATACGAGAGGGAAAATGGGTTTAAAAATGCAAATTCTGTAATTTCTTTACGTGTGTAGGTCAGGGTTTGTCTATTGCTTTTGGAAGAGACTGTAGTTGAGACAGAGGCTTTGTGTCCTATTCAGTGGAATGAAAGGACCCAAGAGTCCGAATGGAGGGAACAAACTTTTGAGGGTCAGTGCGGTCAGGCCTGGATAAATGTGTCGTATTGTTTGTATTAAGGAGATGCTCCCAGCAGGGAGTCCCTGGACCACAGCACACAACATTGAAGCTGTATTTGTTCAACACTCTAATACCTAAAATGTAGTTGGTAAAATAGTAAACTGTTAATAAGGGAAAATATTCAGTAGCAGTACTTTGCAGATATATTTGACTAGACAAAATATCAGTGACGATAGCTTTTTAAAAATATATATAAAATGTAGCATGACAAGAAAAAGGAAATGAAAACTTAACAGGAGTGACAAAAGACACCACATTCCATTAGGAAAAAGACAATCTGGGTCATTGAAGCTGAGAATGGAAACAGTCTTCACATAATGTTTGAAAACAGCCCTTTGTTTGCTTGAAACTGGCACAAGCTTCGAGCTGTGGCCCTTACTTCATCTGACAATTCATTGTGTTTTTTAGGGGCATTGATGAAAAGGGAATGCTGTTCAGAAAGGGAGATGGGCAAACATGAAATCAAAGTGGAAAAGCAGCACAAAAGCGGAAAATAAAGATAATTCGTTAGCCGTGTCCCTTTGGCCTGCTCTGCAAATCTCACCAAAAAATGAGCGGAAAAGTTCCCAAAGCTTCAAAAGTAGCAGTTGATAAAAGAGCTAACTTTTTGTTTTCAAAAGTCCAGATTTGTTGAGGAGTGAGGCTGTAAACAAGGAAGTACAGCAGAATGCAAATGTTTTATTGGACAAGTTACCAGCACTAAACGGACCATTATGTGGCCGAATGATAGCTTTATTGTGTGTAATTGAGGGTTTTCATCCCTGTTCTTTTTTCCTCTCTGCAAGAAGATCATTCCCGCATGGTTCAAGGTGGATAAAACCTGAATGGTTGTGTAATGACATAATTTCTGTTATCTGTTTGATCTGATTGATTCCATTACTTGCACCATATGTGTGGTCGGTCTCTGAGTTTCTAAGGGAGAAGTCACCTGTGATATTAACAATGTTAGGTACTAAGAGATTATATTTAAGAATTAATTACTCAAAGTAGTCTTGGCTTTAGGGTGAAAATTTGCTCCTGTTCCCTCCAACCATGTATTTGGTTGGAAGAAATCTATTGATTTCTCTCAAAGTATCCTGAAACTTCGCTACTTTTTAGCTTAATTTGTGTTAGCAGTAAATTCTTCTGCAAATTCAGATACACACTGCAAGATTGGAATGTTTTTAACATCATTATATTTGCTACTCCTTGAGGGAACACCTTGTGCAGAAGTCGATAGGCACTGTACTATTGAAGTGTCCGACCATTGGAGGAACACTTACTCTGCTCAATACACTGGCAGGGTGAATTATATTATCTTCACTGCACCACCGAGTTACAAACATCATTTAACCTCAGTGGGAGCGCAGACAGTAGTGGATTGACCATCCATTATGCGTCCTGCCTGATTTTCCCTCCCATCGAAGTTAATGGACAGGAAAATCGAGAGGTGTATAATGGGTGGCCAATCTGCTACCATCCATTTTGCGCCCCTGCCAAATTTGAACTTTACTCCAATATGTCGCTGCAAGTTTGGGAGGGATTATAAAATGTAGAGTAAAGATTTGCTCTGGTTGCTGTGTGTAGTGTCTTCGTAAGTTAATTCATTTAGATTTCCACTGGTTGATATTTCCTTTTGGAATTGCATTCCTCTTGAATGCTAGAAAATCTGACAAGAGAAAATGATGTCACAGCAGCATCTTGCATTTATATGGCACCATTTAACACAGAGAAACATCTCAAGGCGCTTCACCAAGGCATAATCAGATAAAAACGGATGCCAAGCCAAAGAAGGAGATATAAGGAAGGGTGAAAGTGGTGGGTTTTAAGGAGAGTCTTAAAGGAGAAAGAGGTGGAGAGGCAGAGGTGTTTCGAGAAGGAATTCCAAAATGTGGGGCCCAGACGGCTGAAGACACAGCTGCTAATCGTGGGCTAAGGTGGGGGGAGGGGGGATGCGCAGAAGACCAGAGTGAGAGTAATGGAGAAGTTGTTAGGCTGGGGGAGGTTACAGAGATTGGGAGGGGTGAGGCCATGAAAGAATTTAAACACAAGGATGAAAATTTTAAATTGGAAGCAATGGGAGACGGAGAGCCAGTATAGGTCAGTAAGGACAAGGGTGATAGGTGAGAAGGAAATGGTATGGTATAGGATGCGGGAAAAAAAGTTTTGGATGCATTTAAAGTTTACAAAGATTGGGAGGCTGTCCAAGAGCGCATTGGAATAGTCAAGTCTGGAGGTGCAAAAGGCATAGATGAGGGTTTCAGCAGCAGATGGGCCATGGCAGGGGCAGGGGCAGACGATGTTATGGAAGGAGAAGTCTTTGTGATGGAGAGGGTATGGGGTCAGACGCTCAACTCAGAGTCGATTATGATGCCAAGACTGCAATCAGTCTGGTTCAGCCTGAGGGAATATCTGGGGAGGGGAATGGAATTGGTGTAGAGGATACAGGGTATGTAGTGTGCACTGAAGAAGATGGCTTCAGTCTTCCCAATGTATAACTGTAGGAAACTGTGCTTCATCCATGACCGGAGCTGAGTGTCATCAGTGACGTCATAGCTAACCCCATGTCTGCAGATTATGTCCTAAGGGACAGCATGTAGATGAAGAAGAAGAGGAGGAAGTCAAGAACAGATCCTTGGAGAACTCTGAAGGTAATGTTGCAGGGATGGGAGAAGAAGCCATTGCTGGAGATCCTCTGGTGAGAATCGAGTAGGTAAGAGTGAAAAGAAGCGAGGGCAATCCCACTGAGCTGGACAATGGAGGAAATGCTTTGAAGGAAAATGATGTGGACAACTGTGCAAAGGTTGCAGAAAGAATAAGGAAGGAAAATGCACCAC
This sequence comes from Heptranchias perlo, assembly GCF_035084215.1. Classification (NCBI taxonomy): domain Eukaryota; kingdom Metazoa; phylum Chordata; class Chondrichthyes; order Hexanchiformes; family Hexanchidae; genus Heptranchias; species Heptranchias perlo. Next base: position 28,698,260 of record NC_090347.1, on the reverse strand, counting down.
GGTCATTTGTGACTTTGGTTAGGGGCATATCAATGTTGCGACAAGGACAGAAACCTAATTGGAGATATTCAACACATGGTGTTGAGGAAAAGATGGGCAGAGATTTGAGAGGTAACAAGATGTTCGAGAACTTTGGAGGGAGTTTGGACATGGGATTGTAGTTTGCAAGGACAGTCAGGTCGAGAGTGGATTTTGGAGGGAAAGTGATGACGCCGGCTTTGAAAGTGAGGGGGTCAGTACCTGAGGAGAGAGAACCATTTACAATTAGCATGGGGAGCAGGAGTAATGGTAATGGAGTCAAGAGAGCAGGAGCTGTGGTCTCATGGACAAGATGAGCTTAGAGAGTCCATCTGCAGAGATAGGAGAGAAAATAGAGAAAGACATGGTTTCACGGCTAGGGTAGGAGGGAGCCTGAGGGAGGTTTGGCTTGGTGGCCAAAGGGAAGGCAGTAAGCAGCAGTGGCAGCTGATAGGATGGTCTCAATCTCAGTGACAAAGAAGTCTTCGTTAGAGGTGAGGTTAAAGTGGCAAGGGAGAGAGGTTTAAAGAGATGGATGGTAGTGGAGAAAAGAAGCCAGAGCTTATCTTTGCTCTCCTGGATGATCCTGGAGTAGTGGGCAGTTTTGCTCCCTACTTATTCCATTCCCCACTCTGATTGTCAGCGATACACCCAGCAAGATGGAATGATGTATTGATAAGGCATTGCCTGAACCAGAAAAGAACTGCTCATTAGACTGATGTTTTCCAAAGTCCAACACAATAAAAGTAGGAAGTTGATTGTGTCTGTGTTTTATTTATTTTTATGTAATTTAAGGGTCCCAGAATGAACAACTGTGCTGACTGATATTACCAGTACCCTTGCTTGGGCTCTTCATTCTGCAATAACACATAACAGTTTGTTGTTATATAGTACCTTTAACATATAAGGTGTCCCAAGGTGCTTTACAGTGAAATAATAAGAGCAATGAACACGAAGTCATGGGAGAGAGGTTAAGAAAAGTGACAAAAGAGCAGGTCAAAAAGATGAGTTTTGCCAAGTTTTTAAAGGAGGATAGAGAAGTAGAGATAGGAAGGAAATTCTACAGCGTTGGGGCAAGATGACTAAAAGATCTGTCATGAATGATAACAACTTGCATTTATATAGCACTTTTAATGTAGAAAAAGACCCAAAGCACTTTAAAGGCATAATCAAGAAAATTGGCACCGAACCAAAGGAGGTATTAGGTGGGGTGGAGTTTGAGATAGTGTTGGAGGTAGAGGCTGGCAACATTGAAGAAATGGAAGTAACCAGTCTTGCTGATGGAGATGATCTGGGGTATGAAGTTCAGCTCTGTATTGTGTGGAGGTTGTGAGCAATTCTGCTCGGCCTGAGAAAGTGGCCAGACATCAGTGGTAAAGGAGCAGATTTTATGGCAGATAGCGAGAACAATGGCTTTGATCTTCCCAATGTTCAACTAAAAGAAGTTGTGCCTCATCCAAGAGTTGACGGCAGACAGGCAGGATGATGGGGTCAAGAGAATTGGATGAAAGGTAAAGTTGGGTGTCATCAGCATAAGTATGGAATCTGACTCCATGTCTGGAGATGATGGTGCCAAGGGACAACATATAGATAAGGAAGATGGGGAGGCTAATGATAAATCCTCAAAGGACACTGAAGGTGACTAGACAAGGTGGGAGAAGAGAAGCCATTGATCATCTTTGGGTGTCAGTGTATTTGAAAATTTGATATTTCAAGATCATTTGTTTTATGCCTATCAGTAGTTATGCCGTTGCTTTAAATGATTTTGCTCAATCATATATTTATAACTGATTTGTGGCAGACAGTGAAACTCCACTTACAGCAAAACAATTTCAATATCCCAGTTCAATTACGATGTAGCTGAATGATAATGTAATAGATTTATTGCCCACTTATTGTGACAATTTGAACATTAAGCTTTCAGTGTTTCATTCATTAGGGACAATGGAATGAATGAAATCACCCACCCCAAGCTCCTATTTATAAAAGTTTATGGAACTGTGAAGTTGAGTTTCTCATCCAATCTTTTTGCAAAATCTATTTGTGTATTTTTGTCAGTATTTTGTTGGTCTAATCTGTCTGCCTTTGTATAATAGTCACTGAAAAAAGTCAAACATTAATGTGAATTGGGTTAAGAGAATTTCAACCAGAAAATAAATATTACATCACAGAACAGGAGGATGGAGAGGAAGACTGGCATTGTGGAGCTCTCTTCTGTTGAACCACACCTCTTCCTATCCAGTTATAGAATAACAATTGGTGGTGGTCGGTGAAATGTCAGTTACGTAAAATGGATAAGAATCCAGTAACATCCCCTGACTCTAGTAATTTACAGTAGGACTTCAATGTGGGAAGAGTTCAGGTCCAATGCTGGGATAGGGGACGAGAGCTTATTTGCTTTGGTTATCTCAAGTTCCCTAACTTATGCATACCCCTATTAATATCTGCAAAAAATTGTACATGGCTCCTTAAGAATAGTAAAATGATCAATTTGAAATCTAAATTAACTTCTTTGAATGTGGTATTCATATCTGGAGTTACTATCCACTTGCCAGCCAATGAGACGTCATAATTTCAATAAACTCTCTTCTAATGCAATTTAATTCATGTTCTCATTGGTCTCAAATCAATTGGCGTGGATAAGTACAACCTGAAAGAAATTATTAGCTAAAATGATCTAACTTAAGGGGGACAACTATCATGCAAAAATTGATTGAAGTCACCTTAAGCCTGATCTTTAAAACTAGTGAGGAGTTCCATCCTCTTTCAACTTAATTAAGCCAATGTTCCAAGCAGTTAGCGACATTTTATACTTCTATAAACTATTAGGACTTGACCAAATTGCTTGCTATTTATTCACTCAATGATTTTCAAGGAAGTTTCTGTGTGATATATTTTAACTAATGTAACCTGACTAGGGGCAACATTTTTGTCTTTGTGCCTGTGGCCTTGTACAATTTGAAAATGCCTACAGTTGTATGCTGCACTCACTTATCCTGTACTTACTTAGCCCTGGGGTACTAGCAATGCACACAGGACATTTAAAGACTTATTAAAGAGGAGGTTCATTCCTTGTATTTGGCCACTGTTAAACCTTATCTTATGTGCAGATAAGATTTGGGATTTGGAATATCAGAGTTATGATAGTGATCAATACCAATTGCAGTTTTAGCCAAGAAGCAATGGGCCGGATTTTCCTCTGAAAATAACGGCGAGTCTATCAGGGCTCACCATTATTTCGGTGCATCTGGTACAACAGCTTCTGGCGACCACACACACACAGTTAAACGCGGAAATCTGGAAGTTGCTGTACCAGATGCGATCCTCCTGTGTAAACTCCGTGAAAACGACGTTTCGCTGGCTAACTCACTGTTGAAATGAATGGAACAGCGTGAAGTTTCTGCACTGACCTGATGGATAGGAACTAATCTAAGCAAAAAAGGTACATCAAATCATTTAAGTCTAAGCACCCTTTTAACGGCGTGGTAAGTCTTAATGACTGCCACACAACCTCTCTGGCACTAAAAATTAACTTTTACAAGTGTGGAGTCTCATTCCTTCAGATTTTAATTGTTATTGGATGTTTAAAAAAAGTTTAATTTTTACTTTTTTCTTTTTTGTTCTGTCTCTTTTATCTGTCTCTTAATTCAAACTTTCTTACCCTCTTTTTATTTCGCTTTCTGTACCTGATCTAATATTGAATTCACGATTCTAACTTGCACTTCCTGGTTCTGACTCTTCGCTGCTCATCAGATGCTTCAATCGGAGGGGATAGACAGTTGCTTGCCCCATTCACACAGTTCCCAGATTCCCTGTAGAGGGCGCCGTTTAGGATTGAGCACCGGATGAGAGGAACTTGCCGTGAAAAAAAAAGAAAAGTTTATGGGCAAACAACCGGCACCATTCGTTCGCCACTCAGAGGAAAATCTGGGCCGATGTGTTATTTAGAGGGATTAAAAATAAGAAAGAAAAATATACATTTGTTATTGAGAATAAAAGTAATTGTACAAAATTATAAAAATAAGAGCCAGGGTATAAAAAGAAAATATGTTGGGATTTGGGTCATTAGATTATTAGTTTTATTACTAATGAAACTGATGTCACTATGCTCATCTGGCTTTGTTACTCTTACATTGTTTGGTCAGATCCATTCATTGGATAAATATATCCAACAGCATCTCAAATGGATAAAAATGGTTTAAACTCCTAAAGCTTTCCAGAATGACAATTATTACATATGCTGGATTTGTATTTCCATCTCCATTTTTGATGCCACTGGACAATTTTTTTCTTCTCCTTATTTCCTGCTGAATTTCTGCCCTCCCCTCATCCTCTCGTTGAGGGGTTGATTCCTTGCTGGATATGCTTTAATTGGCAGTGGTCATTCTCTAGTGCCTCAGGTAGCCATTCTTGTAGAATTGTAGAAATTGTGCTGCAGAGAGACCATTTTGCCCATCGTGCTTGTACCTGTGCTGACTTTCTCACCAGAACTATCCACTCTAATCCAATTTTTTTGCTTTCTCCGTACCCCTTTAATATTTTTCTTCAAGTTTTGATTCAGTTCCATCTTAAATGCTGTGCTTGACTCAGCTTAATAGCTATTTGTGTTAAAGCACTTCATATCCCAGTAACACTTATGTGTAAAGATAATGCTTCTGACATTCCTCGTTCTGCTTTGTGTACGAATCCCAAGTTTATTTTTCATATTTGAGCCCAGACAGAGTGTGTCTGCAAACTAATTACCATAGCAAAGCACAATCTTGTCCCCACCTGACATTCATAAAAATTACTTCCAGCAGGGGTCACTGAATTGTGATCAGGAGCAGGAACCCTGTTTAATTTTCCTCTCCCTAACTAGGGGAGATAAAGCCAATTGTTGGACCCCAACTAGTGCCCAGGTAAAGATCAGCTATCTCAGTTCAGGTTAGGGATTAAACCCAGAATCTGGCTCTGCTTTTGACTGCTTTAACCAGCTGAGCTATGGGTTAGGGGGAACAAAGTTAACGAAGAATACCTTCTTTTCGAGGAAGAATTCATTGTTACACTGTCGTTAATGGAATCACTTTTTGCACAGGCTCCGTTATGCTTATTGGCTTGCCTAGATCCTATTCCACTTTGTTGCAAAGTCTGTACCGTAAAAACTAGACACATCTGCTATTTTCCCTACGTATTGAAGATAACTTTGGCAAATTGACAGACTCCCACTGCTTATCTCAATCTTAAACTGTGTCTGTTCTGATTCAAAAAGCAAGGGTTGATGTGCTGTGGGTTTGCTGAGATTGTTCCAGTTTTTGTGTACGTAACTGATAGATATAACATGGTAGATTGACAAAATATCTTTGAACTGAAAGACTTTAGTCTTAACGTTTTCGTTTTTTTTTCCTTTTCAGTAAACGGTCTTTTAACATTCCATACTTATTGTAACACTGATGTGTTGCTACAAATGACTGTGTATCATGTGCCCTCATGTGGTTTTGCCTGGTATAGCTAGTTTGCTTTTTTATCACTACGCTAATTATGCCAAAAGTCCCTAACGTTGATGTTTTGGAGGAAACTAATTTATAGGTTAATATTTTGTGATATTTGTGTTTTGTGGGATGTTTATGTAGCCCCCAATGCAATAGCACCATGATACTCAGATACATGATAATCTCATCGCCCTTTCCTCCATGGTGATCTCTTGCTTGAAGGATCAGAAGAAAGGACCCAATTTGTGGCAGATATGCTGCTGTGCATGTCTGTGATCTGTTATGTTTAACCTGAGTGTGCACGGCAGATTTACATGACCCTGGGGTACACAGAAATGGAAATGGAGCCAAAGGAGAAGCCAGCCAGTGCTGTGGGCAGAAACTGCCCAAGGTGGTTCATTTAAAGCCTCTCCCCTGAGAGATAAACATGAATCACCAGTACCGAGTACAATCAGTGAAACATTGAGCTAAAGCTGCTGCTATCACGATCACCAGAGCCCTGATGCGAAATCAACTTTAATTATATTCCATGTCAATATAGCAAGAAGCTTTTAAAAAATAATCCCAATGTTGAAATAGCAAGTGATACCAGGGTCATTCATAGTTTTAAGCATTTACACATAAAAAATGCTGCATTGAGAGGGTGGAAATTCAACATTTTGATCTGCTTTCGGGCGAGGACCATTTTTATATTTGTGAAAGTGTCAAAATTTATGCCTAAAAATAAACTAAACAAGCATTGTCGCTGTCAAAATATCATTAGTTTTTTTCCTACTCTTTTGTAAACAAGCAAATCAATGCTGCAACTTGCATTTGAAAAATATTATATTGCAAAAACATCACTATAGCACTTATGGAGAGTTTCAAATGATACACAGCTCTTCTGATCTTGTATTTTCCCTCATATGTTGACAAACTTAGTATAATAACACAACAACTTGCATTTATATAGCATCATTAGCTTCGTAAAACATCCCAGGCATTCACAAATCCGACAAAAATTGACACTGAACCAGTGAAGGAGACATTAGGACAGCTGCCCAAAAGCTTGGTCAAAGAAGTAGATTTTAAGGAGGGTCTTAAAGGAGGAGAGAGGTGGAGAGGTTTAGGGAGGGAATTCAAGAGCGTAGGCACAGCCACCAATGGTGGTCCAGTCCAGCTTTACTTAATTCCCACACCAACATATTTCCAGTAAGGGTTACTGTGTGCTGATCAGCAGGGCGAATTATGGCTAATTATTCCTTTCCTAGGGCATTGCAGCAACTACTGACCCAGCTAAACTCAAAACAGATAATGGATTGAATCTAGGGCCTTCCGGGTCTGTGTGGTTCTGAGAAGGAGAATTTACCTCTCAGCTATCAGGAACCAACAATGTACTTTTTAACATAGGTCAGATGCAATAAAATCTCAGCAAGAAAAATCAACTCGGAGCATTCCACTAATATGATGCATCAAGTTATTCTGATGGCTCAATGGGTAATGTGGTCTGCTGCTAAAACATGTAGGTTAGAAACTCTCAGATCTATATTGAATCATCTACTATCAACCTGTGCAGTGGTAGGGGACTGACAATTGGCTTAAGCATCTCTTAGCTGGAGAGGGGAGAGATCAGTCTGAGCATTTGTGAGAGATGCAAGAACTGGTATAAGAGGTCCTGGAGCTGCCACTCATTTTTAGGCTGCCTGTTTGTTTTCAATGCAGGAGGTGGTAATGGAGGGAGCTGTTAGTGGATTGCCCTTGGCATCCTTGTGATGAAGGTGGTAATGTCAAGCGAAGCGATAAAAAGTGAATTGTGGAGTGTATGAAGGTGGAGAGAATCCTCCACACTCCATAAACTGAAAATTATCTAAAACTCTGCTGTCCATATCCTGTCCCACACCAAGTCCCGCTCACACATCATCCCTGTGCTCGCCGGCCTATATTAGCTCCTGGTCCCCCAATGCCCTAAATTTTAAATTCTTATCCTCATGTTTAAAACTTTTCATCTTTGCATCTTCAGCCCTACAGCCCTCTGAGAATTCTGCATTTCCCCCAATTCTGGCCTCTTGTGCATCCTCCACACCCTTTGCCCCACCATTGGCGGTTGTGCCTTCAGCCGTCCAAGCTCTAAGTTCTGTAATTCTCCCCCTAAATTGCTCCATCTCTCCACATCCCTCTTCGCTTTTAAGACCTTCATCAGATATCACTTCTTTGACCAAGTTATAGCCTCCCCTTCTAATATCTCCTCCTTTGGCTCAAGTTTGATTTTTGCCTGTGAAGCACCCTGGAACAATTTCCTATGTTAAAGATGCTGTATCAATTCAAGCTGTTGTTGGATAGGAGGTAAGAGATCAGGCAAATCCTAATTGATACAGAGCATAGATAAGAGGTGTTGTTGTGCCTGTCTACCTTGAGGTTCAGGCTGTTGAATTTTTTCCAGCACTGCAACCATATCCTCTGGATGGTGCCACTGGCATTGATGGTACCACCTCCTGCCATGCTCTTCTGCCCACAGTCTTGGAAGCTTTCCCACCATAGTTTCGTCCTCTGTTTCAAGACCTGAGGCAACATCTCAAGGCGGTCTTCGTCAAAGCAGGGGCCCTGATTCCTGCCCCATTTCTGCTGAGTGTAACAGCCTATTTCCAAAGCCAGAAATGCACATTACAATATAGGCAACCACCAAAAATGTTTCCCAAATCAGAATGCCTCAATGAGCAGAGAAAAGACTTCCCTCAGACTACCACAATAAGCACACAGCCACTGTGCCTTTAAGCTGCTTCAGACCTTTAGCAGCATGACAACGTCCTCGCATAATGTGCCCAAGAGCCTTGTGTATGCAAAACACCAGAAATACAGGCAGGTTTAGGCATATCTCAGTGGAGCACATTCTGGTGTTAAAATTGTTCTCAGCCACAGGCACCAGAGGAAAATCAGCCCTTTAGTTTTGTTTTTGCCTCAGAAAAGGGTCATTTCTGTTATATAGACTACAGTTAAAATGGGCATTATTATCATTATTGCATATGACCACATGTTGCACTGTCAAAATTATTTGAACAAATGACAGGTTGCCAAAGAGTTAGCTACTGGCATCTAACGGGATGAATAAAAAAACAATTTCTAAAATACAATTAATGAACATGAGCAAGTGTTATAATACAAAACATATTATTGTTTAATAAATTAGCTTCAAAAAAATTATTATTGACCGAGCATAGTTTACCTGTCTGATTGATGAGAAAAAATGGGGGAACTATCCAAAAGATTTTTCTAAACATTTGCAAGACAAATGGCCAATTTCCACCGATTTGGCCGGTTATCTTCTGTTTCAATGTAATGCTGTCCATGTAAGGTATGAATTCAGACCTAAAGCAGGTTTTTAAAAATCCTGAGCAGTTCTTTATAATGGGATCTCACCTAAAATGTTAAACAATCCATCACTGTTGGTTACTGAATGTCCTGTTGTGTATTTCCAGGATTCTCTGTGTTTGTATTTCTAGCATTCATATTTGCTTTTCAGAATTGACGATCTTGTTAAGTTAAAAAGAAATAATTGTACAACACATTGTTATTTGGTAATTTATTGAAGTTCTTTTCAAGAAACATTTACATTTACATAGCACCTAATTACATCTCAGAAATCTCTCAATGCACTTCACATACAATGAACTCCTTTGAAGAGCAGTCAGTGGGTAAATGAAGCATCTATTGATTTACACAGAATCTGACAAACAGCAACGAGATGAATGACCAATAAAGCTTTTTTTTGCTTGAGGGAGAATTGTTGCTCAGGGGACCAGGAGTTCTCCTGTTATTGAATCGTGCCATGAGATCTTTAATGTCCACCTCAGCTACTAGATCCGTAGACTGGGCCTTAATTTAACATCTCAGCCAAAATGTGGCACCTCAGAAAAGCAGAACTTCCTCAGTACTCTAGTGGGATGTCAGCCTAACTTTTGTGCTTACTTCTTGGAGTAGAACGTCTTTCTCTGTGGAAACACTGCGCTGGATTTCTTTCCTCCTGCTGGAGGAGGATGGGGGCCGAGTATCTACCCACCAGCTGACCCAGCCATGACCCTGACTTATCGTCTGTCCTCCTGAAGTGGACTGTCTTCTGGCACTGCAGCAGGACCACTGTTGCAGCACCAGAAAGGAAACCACTTAAAGGAGGCAGAAGAGCTCCAAAGACGTGAGGTCTAAGCTTAGCCCTAAAAAAAGGTACATTTTTGGGGCCTGAGGAGTGGGGTGGGTGCCCAATACTGGCCCCTCTCCCTCTAAAGGGGCATCAATGGGCCTGCCACCACTGCCTCAGGGGTCTTCCTGTGGTTAGTACTGCTAGCAACTGAAGGCAAGGAAATCCACCAGGTTGTTGGGTCCATCTCCCTGCTATCATTTCCCTGCGGAGGGGAGAAAATTCAAGTTGGGGTCAGGATACAGCACTAAGCCTCCCTGCCTGATTTTTCTTTATTTTCCTCTGTTATATCAGCCCAACATTTGTTTGTCAGTGTGACATCTAGAATGCTGCCAGTTTGGCAATTAGATGTGGAGGCAAGTTTTTACAAGCAAAAAAATCTATTAGAATTAACGACTTGATGAAACCTCAAGGTACCGAATGTTTTGAATGATATTTTCAGTATCTTGTTGATCAGGATTATTGCCTTTGATGTGGTGATTTATGTTAGTTGTGCTGGGAAGATAAGTGTTGCACTGGAATTACATGGATAAGAAGGAATTACAGCTGTGCATATTTGACATGACTATAACAGCATTGCATAATGTGTACTATTGGAAAACAACTTTGTGGTTTTCAGTTGAGAAAAGAAAAGGAAAGGAAAAATGAGAAACAGAAGGTGTACCATCAGTACACAAACACAACAGGCTCTACAACAGATTCAGTAACTAAGCAAATCTAGGGACTTAATTCCCCAGTAACTGAGTCATAGTGAGCGGCACGTTATAGAGAGCTGGCTTGATTTTATTTCTGTTGCATCACTTCCAAGTAGCAATCGCAGGATATTTGTAGCACAAATGCTGTTCAATATGGAAGAACACTAATGTATTGCATCTCTTCCACTCCTGCCTTTTAACAGCAGTGGATGCTTTTCGTGCTGTGCTGTTATGGTCAGAGATGGTTAATCATCTTTAAATTATTGCTGGTAGAACATATTGTGTGGCATTAAAGTTTCTGTGAACCCACATGTGTCTCAGCCCAGCAATGTTTCATGAAACATAGCTATCATAAGGATCCCTGATCCTGACTGAACAAGGTGCAGACGGATGTTTTGTGCTTTTCTGTTGTTTTATTTTTGTATTGCAAAGTGTTAAATAGGAGAACATGCCCTGCTTTGCATGTATTTACACTTCTCTGATGCTTCAGCATAATCTTGGTAACTGCACTGCAAAAACCTGGTGAAACTTTATTAACCCATATTCATCTGGTAGTTCCAAAATATGCAACATACCAGCAAACTCAATTATCACTTAATAAAATTGCACAGATTTTGTCAAAATATACTATCCAGGGCATAACAGTTTGCTTGATCGATATAGGAAGGAACATAGGAACAGGAGTAGGCCATTCAGCCCCTCGTGCCTGCTCCACCATTTGATAAGATCATGGCTGATCTGTGATCTTGCTCTATATACCTGCCTTTGACCCATATCCCTTAATACCTTTGGTTGCCAAAAAGCTATCTATCTCACATTTAGATTTAGCAATTGAGCTAGTATCAATTGCCATTTGCGGAAGAGAGTTCCAAACTTCTACCACCCTTTGTGTGTAGAAATGTTTTCTAATCTCACTCCTGAAAGGTCTGGCTCTAATTTTTAGATTGTGCCCCCTACTCCTCGAATCCCCAACCAGTGGAAATAGTTTCTCTCTATCCACCCTATCCGTTCCCCTTAATATCTTATAAACTTCGATCAGATCAACCCTTAACCTTCTAAACTCTAGAGAATACAACCCCAATTTGTGTAATAAATATCTGCCCCTTCCAGCACCAACAGTATGTACGATCTACAGGATGCACTGCAGCAACTCACCAAGGTTACTTTGACAGCACTTCTCTCCCTTGCAACCTCTACCACTGAGGGGGACAAGAGCAGCAATGTAGTGGGAACATCACCATCTCTAAGTTATCCTCCACATCACACACCATCCTGACTTGGACATATATCGCCATACCTTCATTGTCACTGGTTCAGTATCCTGGAATTTTTTTATTATTCGTTCTGCCCTGACAACTGAGTGGCTTGCTAGGCCACTTCAGAGAGGCAGTTGAGAGTCAACAATGATGGTGTGGGACTGGAGTCATATATAGGCCAGACTGGGTAAGAACGACCCGTTTCTTTCACTAAAGGACATTAGTGAACCAGTTGGGTTTTTACGTCAATCTGACAGTTTCAATATCGCTTTCACTGACACCAACTTTAAAAAAAAACTCCTTACATAATATAATTGTGGGAGCACTATCATCACAAAGACTGCAGGGATGGGCAATAAATGCACTCTTGACAGTGTTGTTCATCCCGGGAGCAAATCATATAAAATTATTGATCCTTTATTACGGACATCAATGTGTATCAAATACGTAGATCTCACTGTGATATTGCATGTCATCTGCTGCTGACCAAACAAGAGGTCAAAACAGAAGAAAACACCCCCACAAACTCCACCAGTGCGGAATGGTTATATGGTCATGAGTTTGAGGATATAATGTCTTGGAATACAGTAATAAATTATTCAAGCTTTAGTCTTTTGGTTTACTTTATCACTTGGTTTCCTAAATAAGATTACTGGCTTGTCACTCCCAGGTATCTGTTTTTTATTTAGCTGTGAATTCTTGTTTGCAACATTATCAGTGACAAAGTGTTGTTTGTCTATCAGAGAGGGCGTTGTTATATTTTGGAGTATTACTCTGAAAGCCACTGAATTTTGTAGTACATTTAATTTTGTACAGGGTATTTGGTGTGACATATGCATGTGTGCTATTTTACCATCACGAACAGTACACAAGTATTATATAATACAACGTTTGGCCTTTTGCGAGGTTCAACTGTCAAATGCAAAAAGAACTAAACCACCAAAGCTTCAATTTCCTGATAAAATGAGAAATCTGAATGGAGATATGTAAAGTCTGGTCACAGCATAAGCATATGGAACTGTGCATGTTCAGGCTGAATTAGATGTTTTTTGGTCCACCACTGCACCTACTCTGAGTGCAAACATCAACTGATATTTGTAGAGTCCCTGCCTCAATAAGACAGGACTTATAGTTTGTTTAAAGCAGTGCATGAATTTAACTGCAGGTTCCACGATATCGTGTTTCCAATTAATTTACTTAAATAGTTTGTGGGATTGAATGCATCGAGAGCTAAATATGTTCATGCAAATGGACATTTAATTTAGGATAAGATTGAGCGGGATAGTTTTAACATTAACTTGGGTTTTGCATCTGATTTGCCATGTTAATGAGAGGAAACAAGCTGTCTGGAACTATACATAAAACAAAGTGCAGTTCTTAATCTAAATGCTTTAGTGAGTGTAACATCTGTACAAGCGTTCCACCCATTTGAGCCTGAAGTATGTAACCTAATTGTGCTTTGCCTTTTTCTTAATATTTGTGATATCTCCGAGGAAGAATGAGAAGGGCATGTTTCATGTCAAAAAATAAATGGATAAAATACAAGTGTCACTTGGGAATATGATTTAAAAGATTCAGCAGTACAAGTGAACCAGGTGAAGTTACTGCTGCTGCGGGGATGGCACATTCAGAGACACCGATAAAGATGACGGTTCAGGGCCATTTTATCCTTAAATCCAATCCAACGATTTATTTCTTGCAGATCAAATTTCACCACAAGTGTCAAAATGTAAGACCCAATTCTTATACTGCGGCTTCAATCGGATATTATGCGTTTCTGGATTCAGAATTATCAAGAAACTGGATCAGCTGACATTTTGCAGCAGAACTAAGGTACATTCAAATCTTTTTGTGTTGTACATATGAAATCCTAATATAGGCCGCTTGCTGGCAATGATCTGATCGAAATATTCCGCCCCCAAATCCCAGTTGTACTCCTTATATTACCAATAATGGTTCACTGTCCTATTGTATGCAAGGTTGTCATCTATTACAACCTACAGGATAGGGTGTAGAGACAAAAATATTGGGAATGTTCAAAGCATGGTTGGATGGGAGAGGTAGGACAGTAGAGAGATGAGCTGCGAAGGGCTGAATGGCCTTTACTTGTTCGTGACTCTTCTTAATGGAGGTAACAGGATCCCACTAAATCGGAAATGTATTTAGCCAAAGAAGTCAGTGGTTGTAACTTAGGAATCTGTCACCATCTTTATTTACTGTTTGGCACCAAACCCAATCTGGTATATTCTTTATTTTTCTGTTTTAGCCTCAAACTAAAATGTGATTGGTTGAATAGTCATCGTGAGTATAAAAGTAGTCATCGCTCCTTCCAGCTAATTAACATGAGTGGCATTGGTCTTCAGAAAATGACATCAGCTGGCAATGAATGTAGGCAGGTCATCTGTGACATGGATTAATAGTTACTGTTGTACTTGTGATGACATGTAGACAAGATATGTCTTTTTCTACATATTTTTTAGTAATCCTGTCTAGGGAGAGCGATCCCTGCGCACTGCAATCCCCTCTTACTCACAGTGAGGTACCAGTAGTGCTGGCTCCAACGTAAAGGCCAAGTAGCTGAATCAATGGATATGACCAGTTCTGACGAATACTCTGCATTGGTTGCTCCAATCCTTGCTTTATGTTCTCTTTTTTTTCCCTCTCTCTTTTTCTTTCTTTCTCAACTAGGCACAGTATTCAGTTGAACGTGGTTAAAACAATTTTTATTCCTATACTTAATAAGGGAGATAGAACTACACCAGGAAACTATAGACCAATTAGCTTAACGTCAGTGGTAGGAAAGATAATGGAATTGAAAAATATTTAGAAATCGAAAATATAATAAAGAATAGTCAGCACGGATTTCAAAAGGGAAGGTCATGCTCAACCAACCTTATTGAATTCTTTGAAGAAGTAACAGAAAGGGTAGACAAGGGTAATGCAGTAGATGTAATATGTTTGGGTTTTCAGAAGGCCTTCGATAAGGTACCGCATAGTACACTCATGAATAAGGTCAGAGCATGTGGAGTCAGGGGTCAAGTAACAGAATGGATAGCAAGCTGGCTACAAAACAGAAAACAGAGAGTCGGAGTTAAAGGTAGTTACTCAGACTATCAAAGGTGGGAAGTGGTGTTCCACAAGGATCGGTGCTGGGATCACTGTTGTTCACCATTTACATCAACGATTTGGACTCGGGAATCGGAAGTGCGATTTCAAAATTTGTGGACAACGCCAAATTAGGGGGTACAGTTAATACCGAGGAGGACTGCGACAAAATACACGAAGACATTAATAAACTTATAGAATGAGCATGTAGTTGGCAAATGAACTTCAATATAGATAAGTGTGACAAATTACATTTTGGTAGGAAGAATAAGGAGGCCACATACTGCTTGGATAATAAGAGTTTAAATGGGGTGGAGGAGCAGAGGGATCTGGGGTACAGATACACAAATCACTAATAAGACCACAAAAAGCAAACCAAGCACTGGGGTTCATTTCTAGAGGGATAGTATTGAGAAGCAGAGAAGTTATGTTAAACTGGTATAGAACCTTGGTTAGACCACACTTGGAGTATTGTGCACAGTCCTGGTCTCCATATTATAAAAAGGATAGAGAGGTACTGGAGAAGGTGCAAAAAAGATTTGCTTGGATGATACCAGATCTGAGAGATTATGCCTATCAGGAAAGATTGAGCAGCCTGGGGCTCTTTTCTCTAGAAAAGAGAAGACTGAGGGGTGACCTGATAAAGGTCTTTAAGATTATGAAAAGGTTTGATAGGGTAGACATGGAGAAGATTTTCCACTTGCAGGGGAGTCCAGAACGGGGGACAATAAATATAAGATAGTCACTAATAAATCCAATAGGGAATTCAGGAGAAACTTCTTTACCCAGAGAGTGGTTAGAATGTGGAACTCGCTACCACAAGGAGTAGTTGAGGTGACTAGCATTGATGCATTTAAGGGCAGCTAGATAAGCACATGAGGGAGAAAGGAATAGAAGGATATTCTGGTAGAGTTAAATGAAGAAGGAAGGGAGGAGGCTCGTGTGGGGCATAAACACTAGCATGGACCTATTGGGCCGAATGGCCTGTTTCTGTGTTGTACATTCTATATAATTCTATGTAATGTAATCCACTACCAAAGTTATTTCATTGAGTTGGCTGCAGTGCGATCATTCAATAAGCAAATTTTTAGAAAATAGACATGTTCCCAGAAAACCCCAAAGTGACATGTTAAATAGTTTACCTTAGAACTCCTTCTATGATACCTGCATGAAATACAAAGTTTTGAATAAAATTGATGTAAATTGTAATACCCTTCAGAGAGAGATACCGATTCAACTCTCACCCATAATTGTGGAATAAATTGACAATTTCACTGAGCTAATGAGAATTGAAACCCCAAGATTGTTGTAATATTAAATTAACTTGCATCTTCCCTTTTTCACTAAACATCCTTCCAAAAGTATTTGTGAACCAAATAGTTTCTGTTAACATACCTGTTTACATTTTTAATGTAGATGTCTTCTCTTTATTCAAATGTTGGTACAGTCCTACCAGGATATCGTTCCTTAAAGTTAACCCTTTCTTCGCTGTTCTTCTTTTTGTGCTGTCTCTCAGATACACATAACTAAGTAAAATCAACTTCACCGACCACTCAGAACATATTAAACATAAACAAGCAATGCAAAAATTCAAATGCAAAGTTTCATTTGCCACACAGGCCATTTTTCATTTAGTTCACCAACCCTGGAGGCAGGGTCCAGAAACTGAGACCTTGTGATCATGAAGCTGGAACTGTTCAGTTCCACCTGTGCCTCATGGAATTCTTACTCTGAACTGACATCAAAATTCAGCTGGTGTTTTTCAGCCTAGAAAAACCACAAATAAAGAACAGATCTGAAATTTCAGTTGTGGTCCCAAGAGATTCTTAGGGATTTTCCTTTTCCTTTTAAACAGCAAGAAATACACAGAGCACTTTAAGTCTATGTCAGCTTATTTGAGCATCTTGTGTTGTTTACAGTTTTCAATTGATGGAGCTTGGTTGTTGTTTGCCTTCCAAAATAACTATTCCAATACTGAGCATTACAACGAGTGAAGCACCTCCACTTTTATGTAATTTTCTGATCAAAGCTAAATTCCTTGTTATATGTATAACTTTAGGGTTCAACCTGTTCCTTTCCTTGCAGAGTTAATATCGCTTTTCTAAGGGAACATAAAAAGGAAAGGGTCAACTTTACGAAGCAAAGCCATTTGCAACTCAAAATTTTATGGCACTAATGGCTTTTTCATGACTGTGATGAATTTTTTTTTCAAAGCATAAAATCCCAGTTGCCACAGGGGCTTAGAGCATTTCCTCCTTACAAAGAAAGTCCAGAATGTTATTTTTCCCCTCACTCTTGTGATATTGTAATGCTTTATTGGTAACAAAAATCCATACGATGGCTGTAGGTTGTCACGAGGCGAGTCAGAAAACGTGGCTGTCAAAAGTGAATTGTTATCCAGGAAGAGGTTTTCCACTTAACCGGGTGCTCCCTGGTGATCAGATAGTTCATTCCAGGCTCTGTTTTCAGCATTGGTAAGTTTAGAATTTTTCAGGTCTATAAATTGTGACATCCACAATTCAGCGCCACGTTTTTTTTATTCATTCATGGGATTTGGGTGTCGCGAGCAAGGCCAGCATTTATTGTCCATTCCTAATTGCTCTTGAGAAGGTGGTGGTGAGCCGCCTTCTTGAATCGCTGCAGTCCGTGTGCTGAACGTCCTCCCACAGTGCTGTTAGGTAGAGAGTTCCAGGATTTTGACCCAGCGACGATGAAGGAATGGTGTTATATTTCCAAGTTGGGATGGTGTTTGACTTGGAGGGGAATGTGCAGGTGGTGGTGTTCCCAGGCACCTACTGCCCTTGTCCTTCCAGGTGGTAGAGGTCGCAGATTTGGGAGGTGCTGTCGAAAAGCCCTGGCGAGTTGCTGCAGTAAATCTTGTAGATGTTACACACTGCAGCCACGGTACATCGGTGGTGGAGGGAGTGAATGTTTAAGTTGGCGGATGAGGTGCCAATCAAGCGGGCAGCTTTATCCTGGATGGTATTGAGCTTCTTGAGTGTTGTTGGAGCTGCACTCATTCAGGCAAGTGAGAGTATTCCATCACACTCCTGACTTGTGCCATCCAGATGGTGGAAAGGCTTTGGGGAGTCAGAAGGTAGGTCACTTGCAGCAGAATACCCAGCCTCTGACCTGCTCTTGCAGCCACAGTATTTATGTGGCTGGTCCAGTTAAGTTTCTGGTCAATGGTGACTCCCAGGATGTTGATGGTGGGGGATTTGGCGATGGTAATGCCGTTGAATGTCAAGGGGAGATAGTTAGACTCTCTCTTGTTGGAGATGGTCATTGCACTTGTCTGGCACGAATGTTACTTTCTACTTATCAGCCCAAGTCTGGATGTTGTCCAGGTCTTGCTGCATGCGGGCACGGACTGCTTCATTATCTGAGGGGTTGTGAATGGAACTGAGAAGTGTGCAATCATCAGCGAACATCCCCATTTTTGACCTTATGATGGAGGGAAGGTCATCGGTGAAGCAGCTGAAGATGGTTGGGCCTAAGGCACTGCCCTGAGGAACTCCTGCAGCAATGTCCTGGGGTTGAGATGATTGGCCTCCAACAACCACTACCATCTTTCTTTGTGCTAGGTATGACTCCAGCCACTGGAGAGATTTCCCCCTGATTCCATTTGACTGCAACCATCTTCAGCCAGAAGTGCCGAGTAGATGATCCATCTCGGCCTCCTCCCGATATCCCCACCTTCACAGAAGCCAGTCTTCAGCCAATTTGATTCACTCCATGTGATATCAAGAAATGGCTGACTGCACTGGATACAACAAAGGCTATGGGCTGCGACAACCTCCCAGCTGTAGTACTGAAGACTTGTGCTCCAGAACTAGCTGCACCTCCAGCCAAACTGTTCCAGTACAGCTACAACACTGGCATCTACCCGACAATGTGGAAAATTCCCAGTCATGTCCTGTCCACAAAAAGCAGGACAAATCCAATCCCGCCAAATACCGCCCCATCAGTCTACTCTCAATCATCAGCAAAGTGATGGATGGTGTCGTCGACAGTGCTATCAAGCGGCACTTACTCACCAATAACCTGCTCAACGATGCTCAGTTTGGGTTCCGCCAGGACCACTCAGCTCCAGATCTCATTACAGCCTTGTTCCAAACATGAACAAAAGAGCTGAATTCCAGAGGTGAGGTGAGAGTGACTGCACTTGACATCAAGGCAGCATTTGACCGAATGTGGCACCAAGGAGCCCGAGTAAAATTGAAGTCAATGGGAATCAGGGGGAAAATTCTCCAGTGGCTGGAGTCATACCTAGCACAAAGGAAGATGCGAATGGTTGTTGGAGGCCAATCATCTCAGCTCCAGGACATAGCAGCAGGAGTTCCTCAGGGCAGTGTCCTAGGCCAAACCATCTTCAGCTGCTTCATCAATGACTTTCCCTCCATCATAAGGTCAGAAATGGGGATGTTCGCTGATGATTTCACAGTGTTCAGTTCCATTCGCAACCCTTCAGATAATGAAGAAGTCCGTGTCCGCATGCAGCAAGACCTGGACAACATCCAAGCTTGGGCGGATACATGGCAAGTAACATTCGCGCCAGACAAGTGCAATGACCAACTCCAACAAGAGACAGTCTAACCACCTCCCCTTGACAATCTACGGCATTACCATCACCGAAACCCCCACCATCAACATCCTGGGGGTCACCATTGACCAGAAACCGGACCAGCCATGTGAATACTATGGCAACAAGAGCAGGTCAGAGGCTTGGTATTCTGTGGTGAGTGACTCACCTCCTGACTCCCCAAAGCTTTTCCACCATCGAGAAGGCACAAGTCAGGAGTGTGATGGAATACTCTCCACTTGCCTGGATGAGTGCAGCTTCGAAAACACTTAAGAAGCTTGACACCATCCAGGATAAAACAGCCCGCTTGATTGGTAACCCCATCCACCACCCTAAACATTCACTCCCTTCACCACCGGCGCACTGTGGCTGCAATGTGTACAATCTACAGGATGCACTGCAGCAACTCGCCAAGGCTTCTTCGACAGCATCTTCCAAACCCGCGACCTCGACCACCTAGAATGACAAGGGCAGCTGGCAGATGGGAACAACACCACCTGCACATTCCCCTCCAAGTCACACATCATCCCGACTTGGAAATATATCGCTGTTCCTTCATTGTCGCTGGGTCAAAATCCTGGAACTCCCTGCCTATCAACACTGTGGGAGAACCTTCACCACACGGACTGCAGCGGTTCAAGAAGGCGGCTCACCTCCACCTTCTCGAGGGCAATTAGGGATGGGCAATAAATGCCGGCCTTGCCAGCGACGCCCACATGCCTTGAACAAAAAAAAAAATTCAGTTTTACTGAGGCTCCTTGATGCCACACTCGGTCAAATGCTGCCTTGACGTCAAGAGCAGTCTCTCTCACCTCACCTCTGGAATTCAACTCTTTTGTCCATGTTTGGCTGTAATGAAGTCTGGAGCCGAGTGGTCCTGGTGGAACCCAAACTGAGCATCGGTGAGCAGGTTATTTTTGAGTAAGTGCCGCTTGATAGCACTGTCGGCGACACCTTCCATCACTTTGCTGATGATTGAGAGTAGACTGATAGGGCGGTAATTGGTCGGATTGGATTTGTCCTGCTTTTTGTGGGTAGGACATACCTGGACATACAATTTTCCACACTGTCGGGTATGATGCCAGTGTTGTAGCCGTACTGGAACAGCTTGGCCAGAGGCGTGGCTAGTTCTGGAGCACAAGTCTTAAGTACTGCAACAGGGATCTTGTCGGGGCCCATAGTCTTTGCTGTATCCAGTGCACTCAGCCATTTCTTTGATATCACGTGGAGTGAATTGAATTGGCTGAAGACTGGCTTCTGTGATGGTGGGGGTCTCGGGAGGAGGCCGAGACGGATCATCCACTCGGCACTTCTGGCTGAAGATGGTTGCAAATGCTTGTTTTTTGCACTCATGCGCTAAGCTCTGCCATCATTGAGGATGGTGATGTTCACGGAGCCTCCTCCTCCCATTGGTTGTTTAATTGTCCACCACCATTCACCAGGGCCACTCCCTCCTGACTGTATACTGCTGTGCTGCCACCTCTGGTGGGTCTATCCTGCCGGAGGGACAGTACATATGCAGGGATGGTGATGGAGGAGTCCAGGA
Organism: Heptranchias perlo; assembly: GCF_035084215.1. Lineage (NCBI taxonomy): Eukaryota > Metazoa > Chordata > Chondrichthyes > Hexanchiformes > Hexanchidae > Heptranchias > Heptranchias perlo. Next base: position 28,677,422 of record NC_090347.1, on the reverse strand, counting down.
CATTGGCTGAAAGGTATGATTCTGTGAATATGGCTATGGTCAGACTATTGCTTGACTAGTCTGTGGGACAGCTCTCCCAATTTTGGCACATGTCCTCAGATGTTAATGAGGAGGACTTTGCAGGGACAACTGGGCTTGGTTTGGTTTGTTGTGTCCGGTGTCTAGTCATCCGATGCCGGGTGGTCCATCCGGTTTTATTTTTATTATGTCTTTTTATAAATTTGAAGTTCCCTTTGGTGGTGTGGATATCATGTGTATGCTATATTCTCACCATTTTGTTGAACGACACTGCAGGGATTTGGCAGTACTCAAATAATCATAATTTATTCAAAAATATGGACCTACTCATTTTGCAACAGTTTCCATTGCAACAAGCTATGATGATGTGGCAACTGTCACAATGAGTTTTCAAAAGAATTGATTCCTTTGGAGGATGGCATTGTGCTGCATTGTATTTAGCCAATTCGATTCACTCCACGTGATATCAAGGAATGGCTGAGTGCACTGGATACAGCAAAGGCTATGGGCCCCGACAACATCCCGGCTGTAGCGCTGAAGACTTGTGCTCCAGAACTAGCCACGCCTCTAGCCAAGCTGTTCCAGTACAGCTACAATACTGGCATCTACCCGACAATGTGGAAAATTGCCCACGTATGTCCTGTCCACAAAAAGCAGGACAAATCCAATCCAGCCAATTACCGTCCCATCAGTCTACTCCCAATCATCAGCAAAGTGATGGAAGGTGTCGTCGACAGTGCTATCAAGCAGCACTTACTCACCAATAACCTGCTCACCGATGCTCAGTTTGGGTTCCGCCAGGACCACTCGGCTCCAGATCTCATTACAGCCTTGGTCCAAACATGGACAAAAGAGTTGAATTCCAGAGGTGAGGTGAGAGTGACTGCCCTTGACATCAAGGCAGCATTTGACCGAGTGTGGCACCAAGGAGCCCGAGTAAAACTGAAGTCAATGGGAATCAGGGGGAAAGCCCTCCAGTGGCTGGAGTCATACCTGGCACAAAGGAGGATGGTAATGGTTGTTGGAGGCTAATGATCTCAGCCCCAGGACATTGCAGCAGGAGTTCCTCAGGGCAGTGTCCTAGGCCCAACCATCTCCAGTTGATTCATCAATGACCTTTCGTCCATCATATGGTCAGAAATGGGGATGTTCGCTGATGATTGCACAGTGTTCAGTTCCGTCCGCAACCCCTCAAATAATGAAGCAGTCCATGCCCGCATGCAGCAAGACCTGGACAACATCCAGGCTTGGGCTGATAAGTGGCAAATAACATTCGCGCCAGACAAGTGCCAGGCAATGACCATCTCCAACAAGAGAGAGTCTAACTAACTCCCCTTGACATTCAACGGCATTACCATCGCCGAATCTCCCACCATCGACATCCCGGGGGTCACCATTGACCAGAAACTTAACTGGACCAGCCACATAAATTCAGTGACTACAAGAGCAGGTCAGAGGCTGGGTATTCTGTGGCGAGTGACTCACCTCCTGACTCCCCAAAGCCTTTTCATCATCTACAAGGCACAAGTCAGGAGTGTGATGGAATACTATCCACTTGCCTGGATGAGTGCAGCTCCAACAATGCTCAAGAAGCTCGACACCATCCAGGACAAAGCAGCCCGCTTGATTGGCACCCCATCCACCACCCTAAACATTCACTCCGTTCACCACTGGTGCACCGTGGCTACAGTGTGTACCATCCACAGGATGCACTGCAGCAACTTGCCGAGGCTTCTTCGACTGCACCTCCCAAACCCGCGACCTCTACCACCTAGAAGGACAAGAGCAGCAGGTACATGGGAACAACACCACCTGCACGTTCCCCTCCAAGTCACGCACCATCCTGACTTGGATTTATATCACTGTTCCTTCATCGTCGCTGGGTCAAAATCCTGGAACCCCCTTCCTAACAACACTGTGGGAGAAACTTCACCACATGGATTGCAGCGGTTCAAGAAGGTGGCTCACCACCACCTTCTCAATGGCAATTAGGGATGGGCAATAAATGCTGGCCTCGCCAGCGACGCCCACATCCCATGAACGAATAAAAAAAAAATTCAGGTCCCAATGGACTGTGACATGGACTGGTAAGATAAGGGTTCATGTCTGTGATTCTTCACAAGTTATGGGCCACAGTCATACCACCTTGAAAGACACCCAACCAGGGCAAGAGAATTTTCCATTGTCAGGGAAGGAAAATCAGAGGAAGTCACCCTGACTCATTAGCAGTCAGTTCCAGAGGGGATTGCCTGTCCACTCTTTCATCTGAGAACAAGTTTGACGTGAGGACACCTGAGAATGAGGGATAAGGGAATAAAGCCTGTAATATGTTGGACCCATAGTCCCTAATGAGTGAAGGGAGTGCCATTAGAGTTGTAAGTGCTGCAATAGAAGGAAACTACACTCGAGCACAGATGATATCCTTCAAGTTCTTTGGTCAAGAGATTTCTAATAATTTAAACAATCTTAGCTTTAATAAAGTGGATGACAACATTTATTGGCGAAGTAAAATTTTGTCAGAAAGAATATTGCAGTAATCTTTCAGTAAAAAGCCAAGATTCAGTCAGATATTCAGCTTCAAATCTTGCCAAAAAAGTAATCAGCAGTTTCTGTGATAACTTCTCAGTCATGCAAAAATTGAATTGCCACTTTAATGATGCTGGATCATTTTGATCAGAAACATCAAATGCGGCTCCTTTACATACCAAAACAAATTAAAGATTTTCTGAGAAAAAAGGTCGGAAAGACAATTAGTCAAATATCTCATTTGGTTTTGAACATTTCTAAAATAACTAAAACTGCTGAAGACTGAGCCAGATAGTGCGCTTTAGAAGTCAGAATCACTTTGTTATAAAGTGCCTATGAAATCCTCGGCTTTGTGGTGCACTCCTGATAAGAAGCAGTAATCAGCTGAAAGTATTCATAATGACAAAATATTCCTTACCCTAACTTTCTTTAACACTTTCCAATTAGAGAATGTTATATAAGTTTAAATCAAATTGCCATTTATTATCCAAAATAGTTCAAAGTCATTTCAAAGTTTCATATTTAGCTGTCAATTTACCAAAGACTTTGAAAACAATTCTTTTCATTCATATTGATATATTGCATAATAAAGTAATAATATATTAAGTAAAAATTAGAGCAAATAGTAACAGCAGTTGTCTGATATGGATTTTTTTTGCTGTTCAATCTTTCCAAATGAAAAATATGTATTTCCTGGGTTTCTTAATTGATGTGGGGATAATAATTATTTTTGAATTCTGTTTACACTATGTGCATATAATTATCTGTTCCTTAATTCAAATCTGTTCTGTTACAATTGAGTGGTTACAAAAGTGAAAGGAGGGTTCTAGGAACATAGAACATAGGAACAGGAGTAGGCCATTCAGCCCCTCGTGCCTGCTCCGCCATTTGATAAGATCATGGCTGATCTGTGATCTAACTCCATATACCTGCCTCTGGCCCATATCCCTTAATACCTTTGGTTGCCAAAAAGCTATCTATCTCAGATTTAAATTTAGCAATTGAGCTGGTATCAATTGCCGTTTGCGGAAGAGAGTTCCAAACTTCTACCACCTTTTGGTGTAGAAATGTTTTCTAATCTTGCTCCTGAAAAGTCTGGCTTTAATTTTTAGACTGTGCCCCCTACTCCTAAAATCCCCAAACAGCGGAAATAGTTTCTCTCTATCCACCCTATCTGTTCCCCTTAATATCTTATAAACTTCGATCAGATCACCCCTTAACCTTCGAAACTCCAGAGAATACAACCACAATTTGTGTAATCTCTCCTCGTAACTTAACCCTTGAAGTCCGGGTATCATTCTAGTAAACCTACGCTGCACTCCCTCCAAAGCCAATATGTCCTTCCGAAGATGCGGTTCCCAGAACTGCTCACAGTACTCCAGGTGCGGTCTAACCAGGGTTTTATATAGCTGCAGCATAACTTCTGCCCCCTTGTACTCTAGTCCTCTAGATATAAAGGCCAGCATTCCATTAGCCTTATTGATTATTTTCTGTACCTGTTCATGACACTTCAATGATCCATGTACCTGAACCCCTAAGTCCCTTTGGACAGCCACTGTTTTTAAATTTTTACCATTTAGAAAGTACCCTGTTCTATCCTTTTTTGATCCAAAGTGGATGATCTCACATTTGTCTACATTGAATTCCATTTGCCACAGTTTTGCCCATTCACCTAATCTATCAATATCGCAATATTTGTTAGAGTTTCTCAAAGAGGTCTGTTATGTTCTGGGGTTTTTAATCAGACAGTTTTCTCAGACAACTCTCTGGACAAGCCCTTGTTCTCTAAAGACCAGATTGTGCTTTCACCTGCCCAATATCTAGGTAACTTTCAGCTCGCACTGGGGTCAAACAGAAAACTCTTGTCAGTATATTTCAGTTTACTGATTCCATCACACGTCTTGGAAGGTGGTTTACACCCCAATAGGCTAGGCTATACATTAAGTTACCAAACAGATATATTAACCATTAAATGGATAAGTCAACGGTAGCTGGACCTGTCACAAAGTCCCTAAATATTAATCGCCTGTGGTAATTTGCTGTTGATTTCCCACACTGTCTCTCTGATCTATCTAAATTACTCCAATGGCCTCAGACAGATTACTCAATTTGTAAGCTAAAATAAACTTCCTTGAGCTCTAAAAGAGCTGTCAATCAAACATATATTCAAACAAAGCAAAGTGGAAGGTAGCAAACGTGACCCCGCTATTTAAGAAGGGAGGACAAATGTAAGGAATCTTACAACACCAGGTTATAGTCCAACAGTTTTATTTGAAAATCACAAGCTTTCGGAGCTTACCTCCTTCGTCAGATGAGTGACTCACTCACCTGACGAAGGAGGTAAGCTCAAAAAGCTTGTGATTTTCAAATAAAACTGTTGGACTATAACCTGGTGTTGTAAGATTCCTTACATTTGTCCACCCCAGTCCATCACCGGCATCTCCAAGGGAGAGAGAAAATAGGGAACTACAGGCCAGTTAGCCTGACATCGGTCGTTGGGAAAATGCTGGAATCCATTATTAAGGAAGTGGTAACAGGGCATTTAGAAAATCATAATATGATTAGGCAGAGTCAACACGATTTTATGAAAGGGGAATCGTGTTTGACAAATTTATTAGAGTTTTTTAAGGCTGTAAACAGCAGAGTAGATAAAGGGGAACCAGTGGATGTAGTATATTTGGATTTTCAAAAGGTATTTGATAAGGTGCCACATAAAAGGTTGATACACAAGGTAAGGTATCATGGGGTTGGGGGTAATATATTAGCATGGATAGAGGATTGGCTAAAGGACAGAAAACAGAGAGTAGGGATAAACGGGTCATTCTCAGTTTGGCAGTCTGTAACTAGTAGGGTGCCGCAAGGCTCGGTGCTTGGGCCTCAGCAATTTACAATCTATATTAATGACTTAGTTGAAGGGACCGACTGTAATGTAACCAAGTTTGCTGACGATACAAAGTTAGGTGGCAAAGCAAGTTGTGAGGAGGACACAGTCTGCAAAGGGAGATAGACAGATTAAGTGAGTGGGTTAGAAGGTGGCAGATGGAGTATAATGTGGGGAAATGTGAAGTTATTCACTTTGGTCGGAAGAATAAAAAAACAGAATATTGTTTAAATGGTGAGAAACTATTAAATGTTGGTGCACGGAGACACTTGGGTGTCCTTGTACTCGAAACATAAAAAGTTAGTATGCAAGTACAGCAGGCAATTAGGAAAGCAAATGGAATGTTGGCCTTTATTGCAAGGGTGTTGGAGTATAAGAAAAAGGAAGTCTTACTGCAGTTGTGCAGGGCTTTCGTGAGACCTCACCTGGAGTACTGCGCACAGTTTTGGTCTCCTTATCTAAGGATGGATGTACTTGCCTTAGATAGAGGCGGTGCAATGAAGGATCACTAGAATAATTCCTGGGATGAGAGGGTTGCCCTATGAGAAGAGGTTGAGTGGAATGGGCCTATACTTTCTGGAGTTTAGAAGAATGAGAGGTGATCTCATTGTAACATATAAAATTATGAAGGGGCTTGACAGGGTAGATGCTGAGAGAATGTTTCCCCTGGCTAGAACTAGAAGGCATAGTCACAAGATAAGTGGTCGGCCATCCAAGACTGAGATGAGGAGGAATTTCTTCATGCAGAGGGTTGTGAATCTTTGGAATTCTCTACCTCAGAGGGCTGTGGATGCTGAGTCATTGAATATGTTCAAAACTGAGATCAATAGATTTTTGGACTCTCTGGGAATCAAGGGATATGGGGATCAGGCGGGAAAGTGGAGTTGAGGTTGAAGATCAACAATGATCTGATTGAATGGCGGAGCAGGCTGGAGGGGCCGTATGGCCTACTCCTGCTCCTATTTTTTATGTTCTTATGTTCATATGTTCAAAACCCCCCATGATGATTGTGTTCAAATTAAATGGCTCAGATATGTGGCACATACATAATGGGCCCAATTTTAGTCTTTTTATTCTCCAGAAACCAGCAGACAGGGTGTGAAGGAGCATGAAATTGGGTGGAAACAGCAGCTAGAAGGCCCTGATGCTGGCGATCAGGCCTCTAAAGCCCACAGATGTATGCCTGTTTTTCGTCTATTCATTCTTGGGATGTGGGCGTCGCTGGCGAGGCCAGCATTTATTGCCCATCCCTACTTGCCCTTGAGAAGGTGGTTGTGAGCCACCTTCTTGAACCACTGCGGTCCGTGTGGTGAAGGTTCTCCCACACTGCTGTTAGGAAGGGAGTTCCAGGATTTTGACCCAGCGACAATGAAGGAACGGCGATATATTTCCAAGTCGGGATGGTGTGTGACTTGGAGGAGAACGTGCAGGTGGTGTTGTTCCGATGTGCCTGCTGCCCTTGTCCTTCTAGGTGGTAGAGGTCATGGGTTTGGGAGGTGTTGTCGAAGAAACCTTAGCGAATTGCTGCACTGCATCCTGTAGATGGTACATACTGCAGCCATGGTGCGCCGGTGGTGAAGGGAGTGAATGTTTAGGGTGGTGGATGGGGTGCCAATCAAGCGGGCTGCTTGTCCTGGATGGTGTCGAGCTTCTTGAGTGTTGTTGGAGCTGCACTCATCCAAGCAAGTGGAGAGTATTCCATCACACTCCTGACTTGTGCCTTGTTGATGGTAGAAAGGCTTTGTGGAGTCAGGAGGTGAGTCACTCGCCACAGAATACCCAGCCTCTGACCTGCTCTTGTAGCCACAGTATTTATGTGGCTGGTCCAGTTAAGTTTCTGGTCAATGGTGATCCCCAGGATGTTGATGGGGGGGATTCAGCGATGGTAATGCTGTTGGATGTCAAGGGGAGGTGGTTAGACACACTCTTGTTGGAGATGGTCATTGCCTGGCGTGAATGTTACTTGCCACTTATCAGCCCAAGCCTGGATGTTGTCCAGGTCTTGCTGCATGCGGGCACGGACTGCTTCATTACCTGAGGGGTATCAAATGGAACTGAACACTGTGCAATCATCAGCAAACATTCCCATTTCTGACTTTATGCTGGAGGAAAGGTCATTGATGAGCAGCTGAACATGGTTGGACCTGGGACAGTGCCCTTAGGAACTCCTGCAGCGGTGACCTGGGGCTGAGATGATTGGCCGCCAACAACCACTAACATCTTCCTTTTGTGCTAGGTATGACTCCAGCCACTGGAGAGTTTTCCCCCTGATTCCCATTGACTTCAATTTTACGAGGGCTCCTTGGTAGCACAATTGGTCAAATGCTGCCTTGTTATCAAGGTCAGTCACTCTCACCTCACCTCTGGAATTCAGCTCTTTTGTCCATGTACTGTAATGAGGTCTGTACCAACCAAGCCTGTAATGAGGTCTGGAGCTGAGTGATCCTGGCAGAATCCAAACTGAGTATTGGTGAGCAGGTTATTGGTGAGTAAGTGTCGCTTGACAGCACTGTCGACGACACCTTCCATCACTTTGCTGATGATTGAGAATAGACTGATGGGGTGGTAATTAGTCGGATTGGATTTGTCCTGCTTTTGTGGACAGGACATACCTGGGCAATTTTCCACATTGTCGGGTAGATGCCAGTGTTGTAGCTGTACTGGAACAGCTTGGCTAGAGGTGCGGCTCGTTTTGGAGCGCATGTCTTCAGCACAATAGCCAGGATGTTGTCAGGGCCCATCGCCTTTTCTGTCTCCAGTGCACTCAGCTGTTTCTTGATATCATGTGGAGTGAATCAAATTATCTGAAGACTGGCTTCTGTGATGGTGGGAATATCGGGAGGAGGCCGAGATGAATCATGCACTCGGCACTTCTGGCTGATTTTGGTTACAAACTCTTCAGCCTTGTCTTTTGCACTCACATGTTGGTCTCTGCCATCATTGAGGATGGGGATGTTCACGGAGCCTCCTCCTCCCATTATTTGTTTAATTATCCACCACCATTCACAACTGAATGTGGCAGAATTGCAGAGCTTTGATCTGATCCGTTGGTTGTGGAATCGCTTAGCTCTGTCTATAGCATGTTGCTTCCGCTGTTTAGCATGCATGTTGTCCTGTGTTGTAGCTTCACCAGGTTCGCACCTCATTTTTAGTTACGCCTGGTGCTGCTCCTGGCATGCTCTTCTATACTCCTCATTGAACCAGGGTTGATCCCCTGGCTTGTTGGTAATGGTAGAGTGAGAAATATGCCGGGCCAAGGGGTTACAGATTGTGCTGGAATATAATTCTGCTGCTGCTGATGGCCCACAGCGCCTTATGGATGCACATCTGTCCATGTACTGGATACATAGCCAGCCCTGAACATCTCTTGGATGCCCATCCAACATCTTACCGCAGATCTTTGAAGCAAACTGCAATTTTTTCCATCCAGATTAATTTTACAGTCAAATGTATTGTCTGCAGTATGTATGAGTAGCAATGAAAATAGATAAGTGAAGTTCGATTTAAATGTTCAATTTCAATGATCTAACCTTGCTATACTAAGAATGAACCATAGAGGCCATCTCTCCAAGTTTTCAAAAATATCAAATTCATGAAGTTACTCATATTGTTTCTAAAGTACTCTGGATGTAACTAACATTGATCACTTCATACATGCTGTAGATTCCATCCCAAATATAATTGTGATGACTCAATTTGTTAAAGAGTCATTCATTACTTAGGGCCACTAAAATCAGACACCTGGGGCTCCAAAATCTGATTGTTTGAATGAGTATAAACCTCACGGACCAATTTGGGGGTTGGGGTGGGGTCGGAGAGATGATCTGCTAGCTTTACACCCCATTTAAGTTCTGCCCTAAATTCCACCAGAAGTGAGTGTGTAAGATGTGCCCACTCTAATTAAGGTGCAGCCACAGAAATGATAGGTTTAGGCCAGAATGCCTTTGTCGGTCCTTAATTCCATAATTTCTGCCCTAGGATCCACCAATCTAATTTATGCCACTTTTAAACAGGGGGAATATATACCAGCCACTGAGGAAGGCTGATACTGGGATCTTAAGGGTAAATTGTGCTGATACCTTCACTTTGGATTGGTCTTCTGTCCATTTGTTTTGCTCTTGAAATTTGAGGCTGCTAGTTTCATTTAGAAGTCTCCCTCGAGACTGTTTGTTTGTGGATTTCTCCTAAAACGAAGAGGGAGGTTGCAAGACGTTTATTCCCCATGGGGACTCTCCTCTTTATTTGTTGGAGGAGGACGAGGAGGATGAGGAACTGCAGAGAACCAGGGAAGCCAGGATAATAAGCCGGCAGAACAGGAGATCCAGATCATATAGAAACCCAGGCCTGCTTCTGTGTTGTAATTACTGTGTATTTCTATGTATTTTGTTTGCCTCCTTCTCCTCCTCTTCTCCTGTCCTTCTTAGCAAGCTTTTCTGCATGACAGTCACAGTCGAATTTAATAACTAATTGAAAATTCTCACAGAGACAGTGAGACTTCAACAGACATGTCGAAATTGCAGGATGCTGCATCAATTTAATTGACTACAGTTCATTTAGTGCACAGGATGATACCCTTAGATTTATGAATGTGCTTCTATGATAAATATAGACCTACAGTCTGAAATGTAGAAAATATGCATTGATGGCAGCTTACAACCTTGTACAGCTCACCTACCCTTGCTGACCTTGTGGGGTTATTAAACCTTGGCCAGCATTAGAGAGGAGTCCTGGGAGTTAGGCAGTAGCCACTTACTACCTGTGCCACTTCCATTCCCATGGTTCTAGCTGCTGTATTGGCAGGTCTCTTGCCATTCACGCCCACTGTGCCATGCCAACCACCTGACTCAGGCGGCTGCTCCGGCCACCAGCGATAGGTCTTGGAAACATCCAATGGCCACACAATCGGCGGGAATGGAGCGGTAAGTCATACCCCGCCATTTTTTGGGCACTACCGCCCGTTTCCGCCAACAGGTGGCCTGCAAATCTCCCCCTGTTAGTGGTATTCAAAGTTAAGCAGAACTTTGGTTAGTCTTATTTATTCTATCAAACATTATTACCAGTAAGCCAATGTCCTCTTGAATGCTTCAACTAAATCATTATTCACTGTGCTTGATGGTAATCTATTCATTAAGTAACTCCAAGTGTGAAGTTACTTATGAAATTACATTGAACTTTGGCTCCCTCAGCTTATAATCATATCCATTGGATCCTCTTTCCTCTGGACAGGAGGGAAATCCGCCAAGGATCTGGGCCTTGTGCCCCACCACTATTTGCATGTGGCGGGTTGGGGAAGGAACAGGCAGTGGTGGTTTCGGCGAGGGGAGGGAAATCTCCGTTAAGGCGGTGAGGCTTCATCGCCCAAATTTCCTATCATTCTCTGCTGCAATCCCACCTGATTTCAGGCAGCATTGCGCAGGAGAAGCCAGCCCCAGATGTTTAGAGGTGCCAGAAAATGGAAATTGATGCTAATTTTCATACACATGTTGCAGTGTCAATTTTTTTTTTGACCACTTGATGCAAATAAAATTGTCTCGAATAGTACATTGCTGCACTTATGTATATCATCGTAAACTGGCAGGATGTTGACTCTCCTCATGATTTCCCCACAAGCATAGCTGCGGCCATCTGGGAAGGAGCTCAGCAGGAACATTAGACAAGAGGGTCAATGTACCTCTTAGTAGCAGCTCCACAGCTTTATAAACAACAGACTGGAAATAAACTGTCTGCTTTCTCAGTCAAGGAATGACAATTATTGCTGTAGGATCTAAATAACAGGAAAAGGCAAAATATGTAAACAAATAATTAGGATGTTCAAGGAATTGTTAAGTTAATGACAACAAGTTAGGATTCAACAGTGCAAATGTTTGCGTTGATATATCTATCAGTTGTGTTTCACATGTACATGAGGCTGTTAATCATTTTTTAATACAATAAAAGAATGAACCTTGGTATGGCAATACTCAGTTGTTACCATGGGGAAGTGCATAGGTGTTATCAGCCATGGCTGTCTAGGTAGCCTTGATCTCCAGTATCAACACAGAAGCTTGCCTTTATGGGGTCAAACAATGTAGCATGGCAGCCTGCCTTAAACCGAAAGCACCGTAGTAGCTTCCAGGAAAGTGTGTATTCACTTGCGTGATTCAGTGCTGCTGATCGTAAGTGAGTGTGGAATTCTTTCCTACTAATCTAGATGATGTGATTGATCTAAGGAATATGTATCGTCACGTAGGTACATTCTATGACACCTTGTAATTTGGGGAGTCCTGCAACAACATGAGGTTGTAGTACTACATAAGAACATAAGAAATAGGAGCAGGAGTAGGCCAATCGGCCCCTCGAGCCTGCTCCGCCATTCAATAAGATCATGGCTGATCTGATCTTAACCTCAAATCTAAATTCATGTCCAATTTCCTGCCCGCTCCCTGTAACCCCTAATTCCCTTTACTTCTCGGAAACTGTCTATTTCTGTTTTAAATTTATTTAATGATGTAGCTTCCACAGCTTCCTGGGGCAGCAAATTCCACAGACCTACTACCCTCTGAGTGAAGAAGTTTCTCCTCATCTCAGTTTTGAAAGAGCAGCCCCTTATTCTAAGATTATGCCCCCTAGTTCTAGTTTCACCCATCCTTGGGAACATCCTTACCGCATTCACCCGATCAAGCCCCTTCACAATCTTATATGTTTCAATAAGATCGCCTCTCAATCTTCTGAACTCCAATGAGTAGTACTCTATCGTGCTGCCACAGGATTGCCCATGGGGAAGTGGATAAACTAGCTTACTGGAGCAAACAATACATCCGTGATTTGCCTGATGCAGCTGTGCACAGCTGATTGACTAATGTTACTAATGTCCCCAATGGCAGCCTGGACTGGCCCTTTAGCATAAAAATTCTGGGCTGTAGTGATCTTCATAGCTCCTGCCAATGCAGATCCTTTGGTGGAAATGCACTGTAGGTTGGGTTGTAGCACATGGCATATGCTGATGGCTTCCTTTGCAAAGTTCAGCCTCCGCAAGTACTGCTCCTGGGTCAGCTGGAAGTCGGATCACCTTGCTCCATATATTCTGGAGTGCAGGAAACAGTGGGTGGGTGCTATATGCCTTCTGCGGTACCTGACCAGCCAGGCTGTCTACCTTTGTTCCTCCTCTTCCTCCAAACAACAAAAGCACAGGGGTATCCCCAACGGGAAACCCATTGTGGCACCTTGGGGCAAAAATGGGAACCCCACAGCAAAAAAAGTGTCACAATCAGCTAAAAACTAAGCTTTCCATGAATCCTTTTGTAATAGCAGTTGGCCTATTAAATGTAATTCTGCGAGTCACTTCCCACCGAGCAACGCTGGAACATCTGTTTTATGTTGGTGTGATCTACATGCAGTGTTAAATGAGGCAGTAACAGAAACATGTTTATATGACATTGCCAAATCATTATTGCTTCACTTATATATGCCCGTCCATTTCTGGTATTGGGCGGAATTAAAGTCAAGAGAATCGGGTGGGTGAGAATCCAGCCTTATGGGTCTCCGTGCCAGTATGAAGAAAAAGTGGGCTGGATTGGCTAAAAATTGACAAAGAGGAGGTACGAGAAAGGCTAGCTGTACTAAAAATAAATAAGTCACCCAGTCCAGATGGGATGCATCCTAGGTTGCTGAGGGAAGTAAGGGTGGAAATTACAGAGGTGCTGGCCATAATTTTCCAATCCTCCTTAGATATGGGAGTTGTGCCAGATAACTGGAGAATTGCAAATGTTACACCCTTGTTCAAAAAAGGGTGTAAGGAAAAATCCGGCAGCTTCAGGCCAGTCAGCTTATCCTCGGTGGTGGGGAAACGTTTAGAAACGATAATCCAGGACAAAATTAATAGTCACTCGGACAAATGTGGATTAATAAAGGAAAGTCAGCACGGATTTGTTAAGGGCAAAGTCAGCACGGATTTGTTAAGGGCAAATCATGTTTAACTAACTTGACTGTGTTTTTGATGAGGTAACAGAGAGGGTTGATGAGGGCAATACGGTTGATATTGTGTATATGGACTCTCAAAAGGCGTTTGATAAAATGCCACATAATAGGCTTGTCAGCAAAATTGAAGCCTATGGAATAAAAGGGGCAGTGGCAGCATGAATACAAAATTGGCTAAGTGACAGGCAACAGAGAGTAATGGTGAACGGTTGTTTTTCGGACTGGAGGAAGGTATACAGTGGTGTTCCCCAAGGGCTGGTACTAGGACCCTGCTTTTCTTGATATCTATTAATGACTTGGACATGGGTGTACAGGGCACAATTTCAAAATTTGCAGTTGACATAAAGCTTGGAAGTGTCGTAAACAGTGAGGAGGATAGTAATAGACTTCGAGGACATAGACAGGCTGGTGGAATGGGCGGGCACATGGCAGATGAAATTTAACACAGAAGTGCAAAGTGATACATTTTGGCAGGAAGAATGAGGAGAGTCTATATAAACTAAATGGTACAATTCTAAATGGGTGCAGGAGCAGAGAGGGGTATATGTGCACAAATCCTTGAAGGTGGCAGGACAAGTTGAGAAAGCGGTTAAAAAAGCATATAGGGCTTTATAAATAGAGGCATAGAATCCAAAAGCAAGGAAGTTATGATGAACCTTTATAAAACACTGGTTCGGCCACAACTGGAATATTGTGTCCAATTCTGGGCACCGCACTTTAGGAAGGATGTGATGACCTTGGAGACAGTGCAGAAAAGATTTACTAGACTGGTTCCAGGGTTGAGGAACTTTAGTTACGTGGATAGACTGGAGAAGCTGAGGTTGTCCTCCTTAGAGCAGAGAAGGGTGAGAGGAGATTTGATAGAAGTGTTCAAAATTATGAAGGGTTTAGATAAAGTAAATAAAGAGAAACTGTTCCCACTGGTGGAAGGGTCGAGAACCAGAGGACACAGATTTAAGGTGATTGGCAAAAGAGCCAAAGGCAACATGAGGAGACACTTTTTTACACAGCGAGTAGTTATGATCTGGTATACGCTGCCTGAAAAGGTGGTGGAAGCAGATTCAATCATGGCTTTCATAAAGAAATTAGCTAAATACTTGAAGGGAAAAAGTTTGCAGGGCTATGGGGCAAAAGCAGGGGAATGGGACTAACTGGATTGCTCTTGCAAAGAGCCGGCATGGGCTCGATGGGTCGAATGGCCTCCTGTGTTGTAACCATTCTACAATTCTATGAAAGGTGCACGCTGTGAAATACCTGCAAGATGGGCTGGTCAAATGAAAGTCAGCACTTCCATCACTAGCACAGCTTGCCTGCTGTGCAATTTTAACACCTTATCGTTGTGGGTGTACAATTTACCTCAAGAATATATCTAATTATTCTAGGGAAATAATTCAATGTCATTCAAGTCAACGTGCTTTTTAAGATAGTGTTTTAATGTCCTGAATTTGTGGTGTAATTCATGAACAATCCAGCTGCAGGCATTGCATTTGAAAAATCTCCTAATTAGCTAAAATCTGAAAATTAAATATAGCAGAAGTATCATTTTCCGAAGCATCTATATAAATCGGGACACTGAGATGTTCATGAGCCATGCAGTACCAGATGTGAGTGAATTATTAGCCTTTGCCCTGTGTGAACTGTGCATGCATTGATATTGAGACATACATGATCCTTACAGTAACTGTTCATCCACTAAGTACTGTAGATCTGTTCAAAAACACAGCTGTCCAATAGATCCTGGCTGCTGATATGGTGCTAGCATCTAAGACCTGCATTCAGCAGTATTTGCAACATAAGAGCTGATGTGTAATGAATGACATATAATTTGTTTGTAAAACTGTACAGTGGATAATTGCTAAGTGCAGCCAAGCTGACAGAAAAGAAAACGCCCTCTTTGGCACAGGGGATCAATGAAGACATGATTAAATGCGTGTATCTTTTTGTAATCAAATATCACTAAAAATATCCCATGGCTCATATTAAAAGCTCACTTGGGTTTGACATTTGCATTTTCCTGTAATTTTTACAGTATCATTTAGAATAGACCGGGGAGTTCAGAGGATTAGACAATCCGAGGAAGCACAGATTTGGTTCCACTCTTCCCTGCTGTTTTGATGAAACTGGTGGCAGGTGTGTTGTACTTAATCCCAGCATCCCAGTCCCTGGACGCCGGCCAGTCTGAATTAGTCAGCCCCTGCAGCTGCCCAGTCTTTTCAGAAGTCCTGGACACTGCAAGGTAAGGCCTTGTCAGCTCTGGGGACAGACGGTACAACTGCATTATCTATAATCCAAGCTAATTCCTCTACAGTAACACGATATTAATAGGGCAGCAGTTGCGTCAGTTTCCTATTAAACAAACAGCTGATTTAGAAACTAATGTAACTTATTTTTGCACTGCAGACATCTGTGCTATCGTTTACAGCCACTCCAGACTTAATTACCTTTTATTATCCCGGGAAAGGTAAATAATGGAATTCATGGAATCTGCTAATTTGTTATGGATTCCATTGTGGTTTTGAAAATGCCGTTTTTATGGGAAAGTGCTCTTTAGTTTAGTAATAAACTAAAGACTTGCTCAGCATTCACTCCCCAGGCTGGTAATGTTATAAATGATGTGTGATAGGTCAAATGAAAAGCTTGATTAATTTTCCTTGTTTAATTTGATATTTTTCTCTTTATTAAAGTCTTTTATTTTTCTCTTGTATGACCAAGATTAGGAGAAACCAAGCAATGGAATGGAAAAATATTCATAATTATGCCCAATGCAGCCTGAAGGACAGCAGGCTAAGAATGAGGTTGGGGGAATATTCTGCCAATATTGTGAGGAATGGAAGTCTTGCACTACTGCAGCTGTGGTGTTTTCAGATTGGGATTAAGGCTTATTGGGGGTCAAATTAGTCTGGGGCAATAGTGCAAAACTAGCAATAGTCAGTAGCCCGTTTTACACTGCATCCTATTTTCAATGGAGAAGAAAATCAGGTGGAGTGTAAAATAGATTGCCATTTTGCGCTATCGCCCAAGGCAAATTTCATCCCCATTATCTGATCAATGCTGTACCTGATTTGGGAGGGCTTGACTTCCACACTGGATAAGTGTCACATTTCAGGCACGATAAGTACAAACGTTCAGGCAAAATGGCATAGGCTAGATGTGAAGCAGAGCCGCCCTAAAGGCAATAATCTGCAACCACCCCAATCTCATTTAAACCCCATCAAAATTATTTGAAGGGTAGTAAACAATTAGGTGGATTATATTGGTGGGGGGGGGGGGTTGCAGAGAGTGCTGAGTGGTGTGCCCCAGAGACCAATGCTGTAAATATTGGCGTCTCTAATTTGCAGCAATAACTTGAATTCAGAAACTCAATGCCAATTGGTTAAATATGCAGCTGATACCAAACAGAGAGGGGCATTTGATCCTGAGGAGGCGGCTCGAGGAATACAAAATTAACTGGACAAAATATGTAAGCGGGCAGAGCAATGGGAGGTGAAATTTAATCTGGACAAGTCTAAAGTACTGCACAGAGGAAGAATAATGAGCGTCACATACTCTATTTTGTAAAAGCAGAAAATGAAATTGAAATTCTCAACATCTCGAACCACTGCAGAGCAGCAATCACCAAAGCAAATAGAATAGGAACCAATGACATAGGTAAAACTAAGAATGGGGTTCTGCTGAGATAGTTTGGGGAGCTATGGTCTAAATTAATAAGCAGAACCTCAAAGGTAATGATCTCTGGATTACTACCCGAGCCACATGCAAATTGGCATAGGGACAAACAGATCAGAGAGTTATATGCGTGGCTGAAAGAGTGGTGTGGGAGACAGGGATTTCGATTCATGGGGCACTGGCACCAGTACTGGGGAAAGAGGGAGCTGTTCCGTTGGGATGGGCTCCGCTTAAACCGGTTGGAACCAGTGTCCTGGCGAATCGAATAACTAGGGCTGTAGATAGGGCTTTAAACTAAAAAGGGGTGTGGAGGGGTCAGGTGAGGAGAAATTTAGAAACCTAATGAGAAAAATCAAGGCAATAGAACAGTGTAGTGATTTGGGAAAAGATAAGCCGAGTGTGGCAGGAAGGGACAGAGAGTTTACCAATAATAGAGCTTCAACCAAGTAAGGTCAAAGCAGGAAAAAAATGGTAAAAAGTCAAAATTAAAGACTCTTTATCTGAATACACAGAGCATTTGTAACAAGATAGATGGATTAGTTGCACAAATGGAGATAAATGGGTTTGATCTAATAGCGAGATATGGTTGCAAAGTGACCAGTATTGGAAACTAAATATTCCAGAGTACATAATGTTTAGAAATAACTGGCAGGATGGAAAAGGAGGTGGTGCAGCCCTAATAATAAAGGTTAACAAAAGGACAGCGGTGAGAAAGGATCTTGGGTCAGAAGATCAGGAAGTAGAATCAGTATGGGTGGAAATAAGAAATAACAAGGGGCAGAAAACATTGATGGCTGTAGTTTATAGGCCTCCTAACACTAGCTATACCATTGGACAGAGTATTAATCATGAAATAATAGGAGCTTGTAACAAAGGTAATGCAGTAATCATGGGGGACTTTAATCTTCTCATAGACTGGACAAATCAAATTGGCTAAAGTAGTCTGGAGGACGAGTTCATGGAATGCATTCAAGACAGTTTCCTAGAGCAATATGTCATGGAACCAACCAGGGAACAGGCTATTTTAGATCTTGTATTGTGCAATGAGACAGGGTTAATTAGTGATCTCACGGTAAAGGATCCTTTGGGGAAGAGTGAGCATAATATGATAGAATTTCACATTGAGTTTGAAAGTGACTTACTTCAATCTGAAACTAGAGTCTTAAGCTTAAATAAAGCCAATTATATAGGTATGCAGGGCAAGTTGGCTAAGGTAGATTGGGAAATTAAATTAAAGGGTATGACGGTTGAAAAGCAATAGCAAACATTTAAAGAAATATTTCAACATTCCATTGAGAAATAAAAACTCCACAGGAAAAGTGATCCATCCTTGGCTAACTAAAGAAGTTAAGGATAGTATTAGATTAAAAGAAGAGGCCTATAATGTTGCCAAGAAGAGTAGTAAGCCTGAGGATTGGGAGAGTTTTAGAAACCAGCAAAGGTCGACCAAAAAATTGATAAAAAGGGAGAAAATAGAATATGAAAGTAAACTTGCAAGGAATATGAAAGCAGATTGTAAGAGCTTCTACAAGTATGTAAAAAGGAAGAGAGTAGCAAAAGTAAATGTTGGTCCCCTAGAGGCTGAGACAGGGGAAATTATAATGGGGATTCAAGAAATGGCAGATGCATTAAAGAAATATTTTGTATCTGTCTTCACAGTAGAAGGCACAAAAAGCATACCAGAAATAGTGGGGAACCAAGGGGCTAATGAGAGTGAGGAACTTAAAGTAATTATTATCAGTAGAGAAAAAGTACTTGAGAAACTAATGGGACTAAAAGCCAATAAAATCTCCTGGATCTGATGGCCTGCATCCAAGGGTTCTAAAAGAAGTGGCTGCAGAGGTAGTGGATGTAATGGTTATGATCTTCCAAAATTCCCTAGATTCTAGAATGGTCCCAGTGGATTGGAAGGTAGCAAATTTAACCCCACTATTCAAGAAAGGAGGGAGAGAGAAAATAGGGAACTACAGGCCAATTAGCCTGACATCAGTCGTCAGGAAAATGCTGGCATCCATTATTAAGGAAGTGGTAACAGGGCACTTAGAACATCATAATATGATTAGGCAGAGCCAACATGGTTTTATGAAAGGGAAACAGTGTTAGACAAGTTTTTTGAGGATGTAACTAGCAGGGTAGATAAATGGGAACCAGTGGATGTAGTATATTTGGATTTTCAAAAGGCATTCGTTAAGGTGCCACATAAAAGGTTGTTATGCAATATAAAGGCTCATGGGGTTGGGGGTAATATATTAGCATGGATAGAGGATTGGTTAATGGACAGAAAACAGAGAGTATGAATAAAGGGGTCATTTTCAGGTTGGCAGGCTGTAACTAGTGGAGTGCCGCAAGGATCGGTGCTTGGGCCTCAGCTATTTACAATCTATCTTAATGACTTGGATGAAGGGACCGAGTGTAATGTATCCAAGTTTGCTAACTATACAAAGCTAGGTGGAAAAGTAAGCTGTGAGGAGGACACAAAGAGTCTGCAAAGAGATATAGACAGATTAAGTGAGTGGGTAAGAAGGTGGCAGATGGAGTATAATGTGGGGAAATGTGAGGTTATTCACTTTTGTAGGAAAAATAGAAAAACAGAATATTTTTTAAATAGTGAGAAACTATTAAATATTGGTGTCCAGAGAAACTTGGGTGTCCTGGTACAAGAAACACAAAAAGTTAGCATGCAGGTACTGCAAGCATTTAGGAAGGCAAATGACACGTTGGCCTTTATTGCAAGGGGGTTAGAGGATAAGAGTAAGCAATTCTTACAGCAATTGTCCAGGGCTTTGGTGAGACATCACCTGGAGTGCTGCGTACAGTTTAGGTCTCTTTATCTAAGGAAGGATATACTTGACTTAGAGGCGATGCAACAAAGGTTCACTAGATTAATTCCTGGGATGAGAGGACTGTCCTATGAGGAGAGGTTCAGTAGAATGGGCCTATACTCTCTGAAGTTTAGAAGAATGAGAAGTGATCTCATTGAAACATAAAAGATTCTGAGGCGGCTTGACATGGTAGAGACTGAGAGGTTGTTTCCCCTGGCTGGAGAGTCTAAAACTGGAGAGCATAGTAGCAGGATAAGGGATTGGCCAATTAAGACTGAGATGAGGAAGAATTTCTTCACTCAGAGGGTTGTGAATCTTTGGCATTCTTTACCCCAGAGAGCTGTGGATGCTGAGTCGTTGAGTATATTCAAGGCTGAGATAGATAAATTTTGGAACTCTTGGGGAATCAAGGGATATGGGGATTGGGCAGGAAAGTGGAGTTGAGGTTGAAGATCAGCCATGATCTGATTGAATGCCGGAGCATGGTCAAAGGGCCATATGGCCTACTCCTGCTCCTATTTCTTACGTTCTTGTGCTCTAATACTGAACTATATAGCCAGTATAGTACAATACAAGTCATGCTCAAACTACATAGTGCTCTGGTCAGACCACACCTTGAACATTATGTCCAGTTCTGGTCACCAAGACATAAGGAGGCAGCTCAAAAGAACCATGTCAGAGATCTGAGGTATGAGGAAAGAATTGAAAAACTTAAATGTTTCAGCCTTGAAAGGAGGAGACAGAGAGACATTGAAAAGATAGATTCAGAAAATTACTTCAAAACTAAATTGCAAGAGTAGGACAAGGAGACACAAATTCAAACCAGTGAACTGCAAATTTAAAATTGATGCCCAGAAGTTCTTCTTTTTATAGAGCGATCAACACATGGAATGGGCTCCTGGGTAAACTTATGGAGATGAAAACCCTGGAATTATTTAGGAAACAATTGGATGCTGCAATGAGGGACTGTGTAGAGTCTTTCTGGATGGATGGACTAAGATGTCAGCATCTGAAAGAGAAAGACACATTAACATTTCAGGTGAGATTATTGATCAGAATACAAGGGTCCTACCCAAAACATTAATCAGTCTTTCTCCTTTAGATGTCTGTTATGTATATCCAACATTTTCTATTTGTATTTCAGTGTGGTTGCCTGATTCTAATGAAGGTACAACTATGCTATTTCACTTTTATTCTGAAATTAATTGAAACTATATGGCATATTTGGTTCATTACATAGTAAAGTTAAATCTACATGTGCAAAACATTCACAACACCAAACAATTAACAACAGTCTTGACATAATTCATTGCATATTGAAGGCAAGCACAAAAACCAAATGCCTTGATGTTTTTGGTTTCTTTTCATGTCCTTTTTTGGGATTAAATGTTATCAGAGCATTTGTTGCAGAACATGGTTGGCTAGGAGGGTGTAAATGTGATTGTATGAAATCAAATTGGGACTTTATATATATATTTATTATATCATCAACTTATAACCTGATTCTGAGGTTGCCTTGCTCAATTTAAGGAAGGTGGAGGTATTCATCTCAGAGATAAATCTCTCCATCCTTCTCAGCCTTTTGTCCATTATTGTGTACATAGTGGGCATGGCATTGTCTACATCATGTTGGTGCTCTAGTACCCTCACCTTGAAGGCAAACCCACTAATCTTCATGCTTAGCACTCCTGTATGGACCTTCAATATAGGAGGCTCTCTAAACTATCCTCAGCCACTGGAGGTCCTGCATCTTCTGTTGTCCATGAGTGGTCCCAAGCTGGTGGTTCACTAAATTGAGGAGTTCAGGTGTCTCAATCTGTGCTGATGTCTGATTCAGTGGTGACTGTGCGAGTGGTTTGTGGTGCAGTAGTGTTTAGGTGTCACAGGGTGGTCTGTAACCTAGTATAGGTACTGCATGGTGACCATAAGCTGACCATAAGGCTGGAATCACAGTTGGTAATGTGTTCTCCAACACTCATTGCTCATTACACTTCCTATTAGTTAAGGTGCAGTAAACAAGATGGCATCGAAGAGATGACACTCACCAGATTCACCGTATTGAACCTTTCAACAGCACATTAGGTTCCTGTAACCCACTTGAGTAGGGATAACGGGTATGTACTCAAATTGGAAGGAAATAACTAGTGGTGTCCCACAAGGATCTGTGCCGGGGCCTCAACTATTCACTCTATTTATTAATGACTTAGCTAACACAATAGAGAGCCATATATCCAAGTTTGCTGATGATACAAAGATTGGTGGCATAGTAAGTAGGGCAGATGGAAGCATAAAATTACAAAGAGATAGTGATAGTGAGTGGGCAAAATTGCAGCAGATGGATTTCAACGCAGGTAAGTGTGAGGTCATCCATTTTGAACCAAGAAAGGATAGATCCGACTATTTTTTAAATGGTGAAAAGATAAGAACAGTGGAGGTCCAAAGAGATTTAGGGGTTCGTGTACACAGATGACTAAAATGTAGTAGTCAGGCACAAAAAATAATCAAAAGACTAATGGAATGTTAGCCTTTATAACTAGAGGGCTAGAATATAAGGGGGAGGAAGTTTTGCTACAGCTAGACAAAGCCCTGGTTAGACCATATCTGGAGCACTGTGTACAGTTCTGGGCACCGCACCTTAGAAAGGATATATTGGCCTTGGAAGGAGTGCAGCACAGATTCACCAGTATATCACCAGGGCTCCAAGGGTTAGATTATGAGGAGAGGTTACATAAACTAGGTTTGTATTCCCTGGCATATAGAAGGTTAGGGGGAGATTTGATTGTGGTTTTTTGGATTTTGAAAGGAATTGATAGAGTAGATAGAGAAAAACTTTTCTGCTGGTGGGGGAGTCTAAGACAAGGGGACATAACCTTAAAATCAGAGCCAGGCCATTCAGGAGAGAAGTTAGGAATCCTTCACGCAAAGGGTGATAGAAGTATGGAACTTGCTCCCACAAAAAGTAGTAGATGCTAGCTCAATTAATAATTTTAAATCTGAGATCGATAGATTTTTGCCAGCCAAGGGTATTAAGGGATATGCAGCTAAGGTGGGTGGGTGGAATTAGGATACAGATCAGCCATGTTCTCATTGAATGGCAGAACAAGCTCAAGGGGCTGAATGGCCTACTCCTGTTTCTATGTTCCTACCTTCGCCTTGCATGACTGATGGATGAATACAATGGTATTGATTCATTTGGTAATATCCCACATTTGATTTCTGGTGTGTGGATTGGGATGTGGGTTACTTGCCTGGACCAACAATGGACAACCTCAGTATCGGTGAACAGAGCTTTCTCAATGATTTCTGAACCATGGTTCTGAAGTTTCTGTTCAGCTCACCTGGACTGGTGTCCAATTGTTGTTTAATCGTGGTTATGATTTTGCTAAATCTCGTGCACCGAGGCGCCTCTTCTGGCTATCTAATTGGCCTGTTTGATTTGTCTTGCCTTTCAGTGATTTGATTGATTATGGAACCACCATCTGTAACACTCTGAGTAATTTCACCCCAAGTATGCAAGTATTAAAACTCAGGGGTAGATATTCTTACAGTTTTATTTTTATCCAATGGTGTATAGTTTGGTAAAATATAATAAAAAACTTACCACTTAACTGAAATATTACCTGTTCATGCATTATTTCAATTTTATCAGTCTTAATAACAAATAAAGAAATATATTGTTCTTTAATAACATATGCACCATATATTTATGTATTTATGTACATACATGTGCACAAACATCCCACATAGGCATAGTAATAGAATATCTTTACAGACGTCACTACAAAAAGCCTAGTTGCTCTATAAATCACATATGTTTAAACTTATGTCCACTTTGTGGGATTTTGGTAATGTCGCGACATCAGCTCTGTAGCACAGACATTTGACCTGCTGATGATTTTGTCTATTATCAGCATAGCTGTGCGTGATTGAGAGAACCCCACAGGTTTTCAACCAAACTTCTTGTTTCTTAACACATCATCTCTCCTGAATGATATCTTTCAGTAAGCTGGTTCCTAGTGATAAGCCAGTGGCATTTTTCACAGCCAGTCCCTAATCAGGAATTATCATAAGAAAGTGCAGGCATCCATCAACCTTTAACCACAGTGATTTATGTTCAAAGTTAGGATTATTTATTCAGCTGAAAATCCCTTCAAACAACAAACTGGATAAAAGAGCATTGCTCTCTGGATTAGGTTGCTCACATAATAAATTGAGAAAATAGGTTCCGGCAACAAAATGACAGGCCGTCTTTATCTTTGAACTGCTTCAGCTGTTTAATTTTGTTGGTGACTGTTCTTTTATCTCTCCTGACTGGGAGCACATGGAAACTCTTTGACTGACTTAAATGACATACCAGCACAACACAACAAGCCTGCATGGGTTTTGGCTGTCCTACATAAAGCCCGAGGTTTTAATTTTAAGCTGAATACAGTGAGGTAAAATTGTACATTTAGCAGGCTGAACAACTGGAAACTGACTAGAACCGTGAACAGTAAATGAGCAAGAACAAACAATGAAGAGTATTGGAACCACATTCGTAGATCTGACTTACTCTTCATGAGTGAGATGGAGCACACAACATTTATTGATTGTTGTATGTAGTCTGTAAAACAGTGTTATCTTGTCAAAGTGCTCCCAGATCATAATCAGAGTTTTCCTGTAGACTGTGTCTTATTTTTGTATTTTTGCTAAGTTACTTTGGTGTTTTCCACTATTCAGATGTAGGACAATTAAACAGTGCTTATAATTTGACCCAAAATGGTATCTACAGGAAAATCACCCAAGGAAATAAAAGAAAAATGCAGAGTGTTTGAGAAAGTACAGGAAGAAAGAAAGAATTTGCATTTATATAGCACCTTATAACGTCTCTCAGGGTTTTCCAACGTGCTTCACATCCAATCATTTAATTTGTAGCATTCTGCAGACTTCACACAACAGTCAATCAATAAATATTGTGTACTTCATCTTGCTCATGAAGGTTAGGTCAGTAAAAATATGGCTTCAGGGTTCTTCATTGTCATGTTAGCAAACACACCAGCCATTTTATGCACAGCAAGGTCCAACAAATAGCAATGAGACGAATGAATTAATTTTTTTGTGGTATTCACTGAGATGAGAATATTTCCACATCGAGAATATTTGTCAGGATATTGAGAGAACTCTCTTCTCTTTGAATATGTTCTGAAATCTTTTAATCATCTGAACAAAAGATGACACCTTCAACATTGCAGCACTCCCTTAGTACTGCATAGAAGTTTGTTTATATAACATTTGAAACTTGCTTTACTTTTTTCTTTTCCTTTCTGTGTTAAAATATAATTTTACAGTTTATTTCTGAATCACTGGCATTTTTAAAAACTTTACTGTTTCATTCCTCCTTTCTCTCTCCTTTCCTCACTCACTTTCTCTCCAATTCCTTAAGCAGATACATAAATTCTTTTATGTCACTGCTTATGCTGTCAGCCATGGCTCAGTGGAAGCACTCTTGCCTCTGAGTCAGAAAGTTGTGGGTTCAGGTCCCACTCCAGGGACTTGAGCACATAATCTAGGCTAATACTTGAGTGCAGCACTGAGGGATTGCTACACTGATGTAGGTACAATCTTTCAGATGAGACATTAATCCAAGGCCCCATTTGCCCTCTCAGGTGGATGCAAAAGATTCCATAGCATTACTTCGAAGAAGAGTAGGGAAGTTCTCCCCATGTCCTGGCCAACATTGATCCTTCAACCAAAATATCTCGTCATTATCTCATTGCTGTTTGTGGGATCTTGCTGTGCGCAAATTGGCTGTATTACATTGCAAGAGTGACTACATTTCAAAAATACTTAAATGGCTGTGAAGTGCTTTGGGACATTGTGAGGTTGTGAAAGGCTCTAAATAAATACTTATCTTTTGCTTATCGCTGCCTCAGGCTATAATGCTACATAGTATTGAGATTTCCAGTGGTCATTTTGAAAGCGAGCATGAGAAAAAGAGTCAGGTCAAAACTTTAGATGCATTAGCCTACATTTTCCAATCAGCATTATTTCAATGCCAATAGCAACTAATTTAAAATAAATGGGTCACTACCAGTGTTAAAATGCCAATTGGAAAACCTAAGCCATTCAGATGACATGATACCTTTACTCTGATCTGAGTTGAGGGTTCCTGTAGATCTTAGATTGCTGTTTTTAATCACAGATTAGATGCAGATAAGAGAGGTCATTTAGCTCTACATCCAGACAAAAGCCTTACTTCCCCCAATTAACTGATTCCTGAAAGAGTCTATAGTTTTTGCATCCTTTACCGAGAAGACCATTCCAATTGTTGATCATTCTTTGATAAAGAAGTTCTTTCTGACTTCTGTCCTCAACTTTCCCAACAACAGCTTGCATTTATATATAGCACCTTTAACATGAAGAGACATACCAAAGTGCTTCACTGAGGCACAATCAAAAAATGGATGCCGAGCCAAAGAAGGCGGGGTGACCACAATCTTGGTCAAAGAGCTGTGTTTTAAGGAGGGTCTTTAATAATCCCTCTGAGGAGGAGAACTGAAGAGATTTTGGTAGGGAATTTCTGACCATGGCGCCTAAGTGGCTGAAGGCACAGCTGCTAATGGTGGGGTGAAATGGGGAGGGGGTGGGGATGCACAAGAGGTCAAGGTCAGAGGAACACAGAATTTAGGGGCAGGGTGTTTGTAGCACTGCTGAAAATTACAGAGATGGGGTGGGCCAAGGTCATGGAGGGATTTAAACAAAAGGATGAGAATTATAATTTTGAGTTCTTGGATGATCGGGAGCCAACGCAGGTCAGCAATAACAGGTGTGATGTGTGAGCAGGAATTGGTGCAGCACACAATACGGGCAGCAGAGTTTTGAATGAGCTGAACTTGTTCTAATGTCCTGCTCTGTCGTGAAATAGTGCACCAGATTAAGCTTATCTATGCATTTAAAGATCTTGTATGTTTCTACAAAGTTCCCTCTCAGCCATCTCCTTGCAAGACTAAAAAGCCCCAGTTTCTTCAGTCTTTCTTCATAAACTAATCCCTTACCAGGCTAAAAATAGCAAAAAAGATGAGGTATATCACGGAATAATGATCGGCGGCACCAAGCTTGGGTTTTAAAAGCCTGAAGATTATGAGAGAAAGGAAATATTGAAGGAGGCAAGGCATCTCACAGTTTTAAAAGTCTTGGCAAAGATTGAGCTACAGCAGAAGACTTAGAAAGAAGAAGAGAGGAAAACTCAAATGAACACAGGCCATAGTAGTATCAGTAAAACAGAGAAAGGCATGAAAATTGATTAATTTGAATGTGATTACATGGTGTCTGCTGTCAGTCTTGTAAATCTGTACAGGGCTTCTAAGCTGAGTAGCAACGATAGAGTTATCTATCCATTCATTTGAAAATGAATGAAAAGAATCTTCCTGCACAAAACTGAGGATTTTGATTTAATTTAATTCTTCTATTATCTCTATAAAAATTAGTATTCAAGTTTAATGCTAAATGTTTAGAAAGATACTTGTGCTTTCTTTTTAAATTTTAGTTAGTCAGTGGCAAAATCAATAATTATAGTCACAGTTGAATACTTCATCACAGAATTTTCATCGTCAGCCTGGCTTTGACTCAAATTCCTTTATCTGCTGGAATAGAAAATGTGACAGATGCACAGGTTCCACTTTAGGCTTACTTTACTCATGCTGTCAATATTGTAATGAGTCACCACGGGATCTAACTAGCAATTCTATTAAATCACGGATTATCAAATGGATGTTAGTGCATAATTGCTCTTAATGGAAAAACAATTTGCTATAAATTTGTGAACAAGTAAACTGTTTTAAATCCTGAAATTAAGGTTTAACTTTTGGTTGTATTATGTATAGTTGTGTTTATGTCAAAATCTAATGAATGATAAAAAAAACAGGCAATAGAGGGACATAGACATATATAATCCTTTGACAGTCTGAATTTTGAAATACTGAATACTTTGTGACATTGTCTAGGGACCCTATAATACCTCATGAATTTGATGTAAGGAGTCGCACAACACTAGGTTATAGTCCAACAGCTTTATTTGAAATCACAAGCTTTCGGAGCTTTGCACTTCACCTGACGAAGGAGCAAAGCTCCGAAAGCTTGTGATTTCAAATAAAGCTGTTGGATTATAACCTGCTGTTGTGCGACTCCTTACATTTGTCCACCCCAGTCCATCACCGGCATCTCCACATCATGAATTTGAGGGCTTGAATGATGAAAATAGTCACCGTGAAGCCCAGGAACCCTAGGAAAAATTCAGAGATCCTATGCTCCTGGTGGGGTTTGTGCTTGAAGAGAGCCCAGGTTAGAGAATCAGTGCTCTTTCTTGTAGCTCTTTCTCCCGCCCATGCTTCTTTCAAGTGTGGCTCCAAAATGGGAACATGAAACATAGGAAGAGGAGTAGGCCATTCAACCCCTCAAGCCTGTCCGCCATTCAACGAGATCATGGCTATCTGTGACCTAGCCCCATATCCCTTAATACCTTTGATAGATTTTTGTTAACCAATCTCAGATTTAAAATTAACAATTGAGCAAGCATCAATTGTCATTTGCGGAAGAGAGTTCCAAACTTCTATCACCCTTTGCATGTAGAAGTGTTTCCTAACTTCACTTCTAAAAGTCCTGGCTTTAATTTTTAGGCCATGTCCCCTAGTCATAGACTCCCCAATCAGCGGAAATAGTTTCTCTCTATCTACCCTATCAGTTCCCCTTAATATCTTCAAAACTTCGATCAAATCACCTCTTAATCTTCTAAATTCCAGGGACTACAACCCTAGTTTGTGTAATCTCTCCTCGTAATTTAACCCTTGGAGTCCAGGTATCATTCTAGTAAATCTACGTTGCACTCCCTCCAAAACCAATGTATCCTTCCTAAGGTGCAGTGCCCAGAACTGAACACAGTTCTCCTGGTGTGGTCTAACCAGGGCTTTGTATAGCTGTAGCATAACTTCTACCCCCTTATATTTTAGTCATCTAAATATAAAGGCCAGCATTCCATTAGCCTTTTAATTTATTTTCTATACCTGTGCATGACATTTTAATGATCTATGTACATGGACTACTAAGTCTCTTTGGATGTCTACTGTTTCAAGCTTTTCACCATTTAGAAAGTACTCTGATCTATCCATTTTAGGCCCAAAGTGGATGACCTCACACTTGTCTACATTGAAATCCATTTGCCACAGTTTCGTCCATTCACTTAATCTATTAATATCTTTCTGTAATTTTATGCTTCCATCTACACTGCTTAAAATGCTGCCTATCTTTGTGTCATGGGCAAACTTGGATATGTGGCTCTCAATCCTGTCATCTAAATCATTAATAAATACAGTGAATAGGTGAGGCCCCAACACAGATCCCTGTGGGACACCCCGAGTCACATCCTGCCAATTTGAGCACCCGCCCATTATCCCTACTCTCTGTCTCCTGCCGCTCAGCCAATTTCTTAACCAGGCCAATAATTTGCCCTCAATTCCATGAGCTTCAACTTTAGCTAACAGTCTCTTGTGAGGGACTTTGTTGAATGCCTTCTGGAAGTCTATATAATCAAAATCCATAGACATTCCCCTGTCCACTACTTTAGTCACCTCTTCAAATAATTCAATCAGGTTCGTCAGGCATGATCTACCCTTTACAAATCCATGCTGGCTCTCTCTGATCAACTGAAAATTTTCTAGGTGTTCAGTCACTCTATCCTTAATTATGGACTCTAGTAATTTCCTGCACCAGTGAATTTACGCTTCCCAGTAATGATTGGAGTCAAAATAATCCTTGGTTGCTTCACGATTGTTCTTGCATATTTTCCAAGATTTTATGTGGGATCAAAAGTTCAAAACAGTCACTTATGGACTTGACATTAGTCCTAACACTTGTTCAAACTAATTGCTTTGTAAGAACATTTCTCATTGCAATCTGATCTTGGCACTGAGGTTTTCTCCTCTCTACCAGTCCAGTCAGTTAGTGTATCACTTTCTTCATCACTTTCTGTATTGTCAGACTCAGAAGTGCCTGAAAAGAGTTCATCATCTATTTGAATCTTCATTGGCAAATGCAAAACGGGTATTTGTGGAAGTTTACTTAGTTTGGAGTCACTAAGCGATCTCGCATGGTGTGAGAAGTGGACAGTGTGATTAGAGCACTGGGTAGAAAACTGTTAGCCGTGAACTTGTGAGGAATAACAAGAAAGGTTAGTCACATCACATCACGAGAGTAGCACCCAACCAAACTCTCCCTGGGATAAGATGAGCAACACGGTCGATCAGGTGGGCTTGTTCTGCGACCTCATACCATACTGTAGTCAATAACCTCCACTGGAATACTCGTTCAGGGTTTTCCTTTCCTGTGGATATTTTCTGACCATTAGATGGAAAGGTCATGAAAAAGAAAACACATATGTGGAAACTCCAGTTTCATTCTTTTTGACTGGAGTCATGAATTAACCCTACTGGGTCCGCTGAGTGACAAAAGGAGACATTTCTGCTCCTCGAGGCTTTTGATTCTTGATGATGTGTGGCTGAGATAGTGTATGTGTATTAAATATTCAGTTAAGATCAGCATTAGAGAAGAGACACCTAATGTTAAAATAGGCAGCACTCCCTTATTTACAGGAATTACTGTATTTAACAGGCATGATGTGGAAAATTATTTCTACGGGTAAGAAAACCACGAACTAGTTATAGAATCATAGAATGGTTACGGCACAGAAGGAGGCCATTCGCCCCATCGAGGCCATGACGGCTCTTTGTAAGAGCAATCCAGTTAGTCCCATTCCTCCGCTCTTTCCCCATAGCCCTGCAAATTTTTTCCCTTCAAGTATTTACCAATTCCTTTTTGAAAGCCACGATTGAATCTACTTCCACCACCTTTTCAGGTAGCCCATTCCAGATCATAACTACTCGCTGGGTAAAAAAGTATTTCCTCATGTCGCCTTTGGTTCTTTTGCCAATCACCTTAAATCTGTCTCCTCTGGTTCTCGACCCTTCCGCCAATGGGAACAGTTTCTCTTTCTTTACTTTATCTAAACCCTTCATGATTTTGAACACTTCTATCAAATCTCCTCTCAACCTTCTCTGCTTTAAGAAGAACAACCACAGCTTCCCCAGTCTATCCACGTAGCTGAAGTCCCTCATCCCTGGAACCATTCTGATAAATCTTATTATATTGCCTGAGCACTTTTACAATGAGTTTTGACAATTTTTAAAGCTTCTGCCCTCCCCAAGGTTCTTGGAGATTGGAAGAATAAATATGATTAAATAATCCTAGAATAAAATATTACAGGATTCAATATTTTTTCTAAGACTATCATTGGCTAATTTCCTCTTTATCCATCATCCCCCAGATATATGGCAGCATATATTGTGGACAAAAAAATTGGCAAGTTGTAGCTCCAATAAAGGACATACAGTGATTACATGAACTGTGACAAAGGTGTTTGGAAAGCACTATCTGTATTCACCATTAGAGCCTTTGGGAGGTATTGCATTGATGAAAAATTGGTCATCTCTCATTCAACATGAAATCGTCTACCGGTAAATTATTTTCCCTGAGGCTTTTCAGTTAAAAGCATCTCAACTGCAAGCTAATATTTGAGAAGCCCACCTGGTACCTGAAACAGTAAATAAAACTAGTGGTATCATGCTGGATGTGAAGCATCTAAATAACGTGGCATAGATTGAGGTTGACTTAATATGACTGATATAGTTTCTCTTTAATGTGCTTTTCCAGAAACAATAGAGTAGAATGCTTTAAGTGATGAGTGATCACTATTAGGGTGATATAGAAACCCAGGTGCAAATTCTCAGTTCTGGCACACATTCACTAGAATTACTGTCGAGTAACCTGTGTGCTTTTT
Organism: Heptranchias perlo; assembly: GCF_035084215.1. NCBI lineage: Eukaryota > Metazoa > Chordata > Chondrichthyes > Hexanchiformes > Hexanchidae > Heptranchias > Heptranchias perlo. Next base: position 28,645,687 of record NC_090347.1, on the reverse strand, counting down.
CAGCACAATGAGGGTTGGCTTTGATTTGTATGCCCGACATGATCCAAAAATAGAAGCCTATCAAACAAGGTTCAAGTTGTTCTCCTAATTACCAAGAAATAATGGTACAGAGGCATGTTTTTACATTTCAACAACATACCCTCAACTTATTGGTTTGTGAGAGACAGACTGAGAAACATGGCATAGAAGAAGTCTTGGAAAGATCAGTCTTCTATCAGTTTCCGATCGGACTCTAGAGCAGCATTGATAGTAGTCTTGCAGAAGTCTGTCACCCTGACAATCACAGTTGAGTAAGTAAGTATTGTAGCTGGAGGCATGAGAATCACACCATAAAGGAGAGGTAATTTGCAAATGATACCTCTAAAATCTGACTGTGGTCAGGGTGCAGTGATGCTTCAAGCAGATGTAATGGAACAGCGAATAGAACGTGAACATCACCAAATAATCTGGTTAAATCAACTGCAAATCACTCCAACACCTACAAACACATGCACACTGAATCCTGAAGTAGCATTCAAGGTAAGAGCTAGAGAGTCTGCTGCTATTTTTCCAGAAAGGAGGATGCAAGTAAGCAAGGTTGCTGCATTGGCAAACAAACAAAATACAGTAATCTTAATATTTACCATGGAAAGGGACAAAGAAAAGTCCAGAACCACAGATAGTTGGAGGGGAGCAATAATGAATCAACTGTACATTTTGATGACAATTGTTTATTCGTTCATAATTCTTAGGTTTAGGGCTATCACTGCGGGCAGTTCAAGAAGACAGTGGGTATCCAAGCTATCCAGGCCAAGAAAATTCCAGCGCTGCATCAAGTTAACTGTTCTAGCTTGGCTGGAAATAAGGTCGCTACAATTAGTCTCATTATTAGGGAGAGGCAAATCCACCAAGGATCGTGCTCCTAATCATTAACAAGTGATTCCTGCTGGAAGTAAGCATTATGGACAATGGGTGACAACACAATTGATTAACCTGCCAACACTCGCAATCTCGGCTTGCACATGAAGAATGATCAAACAATGCCCATGGAACCATGCCAAGTAAAGAGTCAATGCCTTGAAAGGAGAAGGGCAAGGAAGAAAATTGACAGAAAAAAGAGGAGAAAAGTAAATAAATTTTATCGTCATTGGAAAATTAGGCTGTTTCACTTTTATACAAAATTGCCACTTCCACAACACAGTTGGATCTCTAGTAAAGCTTAAAAAAGGCTTGTGAGTATGGTCACTTGATAGTTGATGGGATTGTAGTTGATCTAAATCCAGAGTGCCAGCCTTTAAAACCAAAGCATTTTTACTGACTTGTTTTAAATGTGGAAATTAGGATATTGGCACCAGCCAGCAGTGACTTATTACAGGCTCCAATAGTGTCAGATCTGGTGGGACACTTGACTCCAGCTGCACGAACAGCTGATCTACAATTACCCTTGGAGTGGAGAAAATCTTTGTAAGTGTACTTTCCAAAACAATAAAGGGCTGAAGACTTGAGGGTGAGTAATTTTTTTTTCAAGTTGCTATACCCCTACCCACCATCCCAAAGGATGTTGAAGTCTAATCAAGACCTTCTGGCTGCCAATCTCCATTGGCGGACAGAAGATTCCAATCTCTGAGGCCTGACATGCAGCTGCAGAAACCCCAATGCACTGTTCAACTGTATATATCATTCTCCTCATAGAAAATCAAACATTTCAAGGTTTAAATAAATGACTACAAGGAAAAAGTACAGAACTACCAAAATATTAATTTAAATATAATTTTCAACACATTCTACACAAGCAGGCAATGTACACAACTTTTAAAATTTGAATTGTAGTTCGCTTTTGTCTCTGATTTCAAATCTCAGAGGTGGATTAGACACAAATACTTCGGTTCTCATGCCATGGATCTATAAATTTGTCTTTCAAAATCCAGAAATGGCCTTGTTCGTGAATCAAGATGTACAAATTTGCTGGTCTGCTTAATTTCTTACCATTTTCCACTGGATGTGTATTAAGATCCTTGGCCATTGTTTCACTTGTTAACTGGCTGTTAAGCCACTTGAGAGGCACAAATTGAGCATTATTGCATGTGAATTCGGATTGGCCAGGTTTCTGTCAGTAAGGTCCACAGAACAAACTCTCCCAGTGGAAAACCTGACATAATTTGCTTTTCTAATTGTTGCTGTTAAAATAATCAAAAGATGACAATATTAACACCTCAGTTTCTATAGGGCTCCTCATGTACATCCAAAAGGGACCAATAAAATTGGAAAACATTCCCCTATATGTGTAAACAGACCTGAAAAAACATTACTGTGGAGCATTTAAAACATACCAATAGATATGAATCAGGTCAGTAACATCACAAACATGAGGCGTTAGTAAATGGTAAACGAATAGGTTACAATACTTGAGTGATGAATGATTTATTGGCGTACATTTTAGTAACCTTTTGCATCCATTGCCTGTTGACACTGCCCCAGGCTGAAATAGTTACCACCCAGCCAGTCTTGTGAATAGGTCCTACAGATACTTCTGCAAACATCATTTCACCATCACCTGCATTTATCACATCCAGTCTAAATGTCATGAAGGTTTGCATGTTGGTTCTTGATAAATCTTGCCATAAATCAACAGAAGCATTTCAGGTGTCAATTCAGACAGATGAATGAGAAATTGTACAGATGAGCATTTGCTCAAGCAAGTAGACAAACATTAATGTCATACAAAGCTGCTTATGGAATATCGACGACGGGTTAGTGGTTAGGACTGTATAAGCCTGAGTATTATAAAACAAACTTATATGCATAGGATTCTTTTTCAGAGCAAGAGCTTCAGCAAGCAGTGTCAGTGTGATTAAATGAAGTAGGAAGCAGCTTATTGTTCAATAAGTATTCATGATGTGGAGATGCCGGTGATGGACTGGGGTTGACAATTGTAAACAATTTTACAACACCAAGTTATAGTCCAGCAATTTTATTTTAAATTCACAAGCTTTCGGAGGCTTCCCCCTTCCTCAGGTGAACGATTTTTTCACATCGTTCACCTGAGGAAGGGGGAAGCCTCCGAAAGCTTGTGAATTTAAAATAAAATTGCTGGACTATAACTTGGTGTTGTAAAATTGTTTACAATAAGTATTCAGCAAGCCTTAGCTCCCCCAGCATGAAACTGATGAATCCTAGGGATCTATCGCGCTGAAAACCATCTTTCTTCTTGTTAACTAAGTCACCTGTAAATTTATCATCTTGCAGTTTACCATAGTTCTGAAAAAAGAACAAAATGACCTTTGAATAAATGGAGAAAGAAACTATGACATTGTACCATTGTAAAAAATATTATGCTCCTAGGTAATATGAGTAATTATTTTAAACCATGATATAAATGGAAGCATGCAGGATGCTGATACTGAACAGTCAGCATATTCTCAAAATTGTATTTTGATCCTTTTAGGAATTGGGGGAAGATTACTATCCCAGAAGTAACAGGGTCGCAGTTTTAGATTATTAAAACTTTAAAATTCATTCAGTGCTTGCAGACTTATTTTAAAATTAATTCTAATATTTAGCTTCAGACATGTAATGAAATTCATCTTACACTATAATGTACGTTGAAATTTACAAAATTAATCTGTACAGTCTACTTTATTTAAGTGTATCATTTTTCAAAAGCCCAAAAGCCCACCTATTCACTTATATTCAGATTTGTTCTGTTTTTGTGTGTAACTCTGTAATAAGGGTAATTTTTCATTTAAATGTGCATTTTCACAGAGCACAGAGATACTGCATATTTAAGTAGTATTATAAACCAATTCATATCTTTGTCTGAACAGGTTTTATTGTTCATTTGTATATAAAACATTTAAAATTTGTATTTTTGTTCCTGGTAGTTTGTGAGGGAAGAGACAGGGAGAACTTCTAAATCATATAATCCAATGGCTAAATGTACTTCTAATCCTTTAAAAAAATGTACTGTTTTTAATCCCAGTTGAATGACCAGTTTATTGGTGTGTATATATGCTCTTTTGTGATCTTGGCAATCTTGTGAAATAATCTGTTGGAAATGTCTATCAATAGCCTGGGGAGCGAGGTGTGGTTGGACACCATTTAGCATTTCTGGGAATTTGGATTTTGCACTCAAAGTTTTAAAGTTGTCGAAGTTAAAACTTGGAGAAAAAAATAACAGAGCAATGTGATCTCTCCACATCAGTAGAATCATGGAGGCAGGGTGCGTCTCTTTTTGAACAATGTTAATGCACTTAATTGACCAATTGTACTATTAGTTTTGCACAAATGAGATGTGGTTTCAGATGTGCATTGATGAAAAATTGGTAGTATAACTCGGACATGGGGTTGGAGATCGGACTGCAGACCATATTATACAAGAGGTGTGAGACCACTGCAAGGAAGTAGCCTGCTTTAGTATAACTGGGGACTGGTGCAAAACCAAGTTTAAAATATTCCTGGCTGGTACATTTTACAACATAGCTTTCAACATTTTCCATGCAACAGAGAATATTTAGAAGCTCTGAGCAGAAGCCAGAAGTGTAACTCGGATCGGCTGACTCTACATCACATTGTGGAAATACCATTCTGGCCCCTTAATGAATGTTAATGGGACAAGGAACACATTGGAAGGTTACTGCTGGCATTGAGTTGATTTCTTTCAGTCTTGATGGATTTGAGTAATGTCATCGACTCATTTTTAAAAAAATTGTATGGATTTCAATTGTTTTCATTTTCAAAGAAGAATTTTAATTGATGGCTGGTCTTGCTGCAATAATGATAGTAGGATTGAGATTTAGCTTAATTTTGACTTGCTGATAAGGTTTTTGTCACATTGTGTTAAATGGTTTTTGTGGGCTACAATTCCTGTTCATTATTCCATGCATGATGTACTTTATTGGGTCTGTTTCCTAAAATGAGAAATAATAAATTATTCCCTGTGTCTGTCAACAGAACTGAAACACAGATTGTTTTTGTGAACAAATTGTATTGGTATACCAGAAGGATCCATTTAGAATGCATGGGCCCGATTTTACCAGGGGTGCGGGTTCTCGGCGGGTGATCCTTCGGGCGCGTGAAAAACGCGGCGTGCGAATTGAGTGCGTCCCGCGCGCGATCGCAGGATAATTGAGGTAATTAGCCGGCAGTTACGGGTTCTCCGCTTCTCAGCTGTGCGCCGGCGGGCTGCGCATGCGCAGTGACGTCTGAGCGATGGTGGAGCTCTATTTAAAGGGGCAGTCCACCAAAGCCCCTCCAGCCACAACCAAGAGGTATCGCAATATGGATCAACCCAGGGGTAAGGCTGCTCCACGCTTCACAGACCACGCCCTCCAGGTGCTGCTGGACGGGGTCAGGATGAGGAGGGAGACGCTGTTCCCCAGTGACGGAAGGAGGTGCCCTGGCTCCGCCACCAAGAAGGCATGGGAGGAGGTGGCGTCGGAGGTCAGCAGCAGGGGCAACACCACCCGAACTTGGATACAGTGTCGCAAGAGATTCAATGACCTCACCAGGTCCGGGAAAGTGAGTACACTAATGCACTCTGCCACACTCCGTCTTCCACATCACCTCAAACACCTCACAACCCCATCTGCACTGACACCACAGCGTTCCCGCAACAATCCTCACAGCCACTCAACTATCATCCTCACGTACCCCCCGTCCCTGTCCCCACTCGACCACTACCACACAACCCAATCCCCATACAATGGGATGGCCATGTGGCACACGCATCCTCCCATCCATCTGCCACACGCTCAACCCACCCACACCAATGCTTGAAGCGTCTCACAATGCAATCATCACTCAATTACGATTTTGTGTTTTGCCATCACAGGAGAAGAGATGCAAGAACGCCCGGGAAAGGGCACGCACCGGAGGGGGCCCGCCACACGAGGTGACTCTGACGGACGCCGAAGTGGAGGCGTTGGAGATTAGCCACACGCTACATTGCCTGTCCGTGGCGGATGGCGAGGCTGGGTCTGCAGAAACGTCCGGTAAGGGAAAGCTGACACTCAGCACTCATGATCGCGAATGATCTTAGCATCACATGGCATCTGCCGCATCACCACATTTGGCCACATGCCAGATATTGCCCTCTGTTGTCTTACAGAGCCGTCTGCGAGCGCCATGTCCATTGAGGGCGATTCCTCAGACGACATGCCGGTCTCTGAGGGTGCATCGTCACATATGAGCCAACCATCCACCAGCGCAGATACACACACCTCGGTGCGTACCCCCCCTCAATTAGTTGAGATTGCACATGGTGAGTCACCGCGCACATGTGAGCATGAGCAGACCCTGGTGGCAGGGTCAGCCGCGGAGGGTCCGCATCGGTGGGAGCACTCTTCTCCAGGCTCTGCTCAGCCGGACCCAGATGCTGAACCCAGGGGGCCACCAGTCAAAAGGAGAGTCGTCGAGGGGCACCAGCACATTGCCGAGGTACTGGGAGAGGTGCCACGCGCACTCTCCACAATCGCACGGAGGATGGAGGAGTCCAACTCCTGCATGAGGGGAATGGTGACACAGGTGCAGGAGGGTATCGCCGAGATAGTGTCGCAGGGACGTGAAGGCATCTCTGAGATAGCGTCGCGGGAATGTCTGCGGTGGAGGACAGGCTAGCCTCCCTCGAGCGTCACGCACAGCTCAACATTGAGTTCATGCAGGCCCTCACAACGGCTGTTCGGATTCAGGGTGAGCAACATTCTGCCGCCATAAACAGGTTGACAGATACATTGGAGGTGGCCTTGCAAGGTCTCACACACGTCATCCAAACTGCCGTCCAGCAGGGTGGAAGGGGTGATGTGGGCCTAGGCCATGAGAGGGAAGATGGTGAACGGGGACATGGAAGTGGGGACGCAACTCAAGGTGCCCCCACGTCTCACCCGTTGCCCCCCTCTCAACCAGTGGCCGCAATGGTCCCTCCTCTCCAGGTGGCCGAGTCTGCCCCTGCACAGGTGCAGGAGGAGCAGTCTGTGGAGGTGCCCTCACGGGCACCGAAACCCAGGGGGCGTCGGCCCAAAGCATCCTTCCTGTCAGGGCACGAACAGGAGCAACCTGCCACTACCTCTGCTGGAACCACAGGGGTAGCACCACGTAGGGGTTCCCGCAAACGTAAGGCAAAGGTTTTGTGAACACACAGGGAATGCACCAGGGTGTCTGACGAATTGTTATTTTTTTATTTCTAGTCCTTGAATGGACATACAGAATAAACACAATTTTTATCACCACTGCTGCCACCTCTTGTCCGTTCTTCTGCGGCTTGTGCAATATGTCCCTTCCGTGCGCCTCATCATGATGACAAACACCTGGTCCCACCCATTGGGCGTAAAACAGTGGGTGCAGGAGTACAGGCACCACTCTTCTGTGGAGGGGGCTTGTATGGACCCTCGTCTGTGCACGTGATGATATGTGAACGCCTCACACAGTGTGATGTTAGGAGAACCGTTGGCATATTAGTGCCTCCCTGGCCTGACGAGCACGCAGGTGAGCCGGTGTTCGGCCCATGGGTCGTTCCTCCTCCTCGTACTCCTCCTCGTCCTCCTCCTCCTCCTCATCGTCGTCCTCAATGTGGGTGGCGGGTGTGCATGGGGCCTCCTCCAGCGGCACCCCTCTCTGTTGTGCCATGTTGTGCAGGGCACAGCAGACAACTATAACTCGTCCCACTCTGAGTGGCATGTATTGGAGCGCTCCCCCAGAACGATCAAGGCACCTGAAGCGCATCTTGAGCAGCCCTATAGCCTGCTCAATTGTAGACCTGGTAGCAATGTGGCTGTCATTATATCGACGCTGCGGCTTGGTGATGGGGTTCCTCAGAGGTGTCATGAGCCACGTGTGCAGGGGATATCCTTTGTCGCCGAGGAGCCAGCCGTTGCCGGTGTTGGGTGCGTGGAAGAGGGGCGGGACGGTGGACTCCCTGAGGACGAAGGCATCGTGGCAGCTGCCAGGGTATCTGGCGCACACGTGTATGAATCTCTGGCGGTGGTCACAAATGAGCTGGGCGTTCATGGAATGATACCCCTTCCTGTTGATGAACAGCCCTGGCTCATGTGGAGGTGCCCGTATTGCTATGTGGGTGCAATCGATTACACCCTGCACCCGTGGGAAGCCAGCCACAGCATGGAATCCAACCGTCCTCTCCGTCTGGCTGCGCTCATCCATGGCGAAGTTGATGTAGTTTGAGGCCCTGTGGAACAACCCATCGGTGACCTGCCTTATGCACTTGTGTGCAGACGACTGACAGACCCCGGTGATGTTCCCCGTGGCACCCTGGAAGGATCCGGAGGCGAAGAAGTTGAGGGCAGTGGTGACTTTGACGGCGACGGGTAAGAAGATGCTGCTTGGTCCATCCGGGAGCAGCTCATCATTAAGGAGGCTGCAGATGTCGGCGACAACCTGGCGAGTGACTCTGAGCCTAAATATGCACAGCTGCTCAGAGAGGTCCATGAAGCTGAGCCTCGGTCTGTAGACCCTGTGCGGAGGGTAGTGTCTCCTGCGATGCATCTCTCTCTGCGGTTGCCCTCCCTCCTGCTGTGCAGGTGGATGTGCCACAGCACCGTGTTGTGGGGATGCACGTCTCTGAGGCGGACGGCGTGGACTGCGAGGCTGCTGAGGCTGGTCATGCTGTTCGTCCTCCGAGGATGTCAACGCAGCCCCCATCTGGCAGGTGTAGGTCTGAGGGGTTGTGCACGTTAGAAAAGTGTGTCCTCGCACAGGGGTTGCGGTTTCACGTCGGTGAATCTTCTTGCTTGGAGGAGGGTGGTGGAGGGCAGGCGTTGCCCTATGTTATGGAGTGTCCTCCTGCGTTGGTGAAGGCTCTCCCCCCCCCACCTGTGGAATGCACCTTGGCAGCTGCCACAAGCTGCTGGCTGCAACACGTCCGTTTGGAGTGAGAGTGTTTCCCCCAGTATGGGAAACAGTCTCAGTTCAAGGTAAAATCCCACACTTCCTAAAAGAACATCTCAATCAGGTCAGTTAATGACCTGAAATAGCTACGTAAATACTCTCAAGTGGAACTCCGCTGGCTTTAATTGCCTGCGGGATTCCCACCAGCGGGGGCTGCGCGCGCACGCCGGCGCGTCAGCGTGGAACCCGGAAGTGGGCGGGATCGAGGCGGGATCCGGTCAGGGTCCTCCATTTCGCGATTTTCGAGGCCCCCCCGCCGAGAACGCACCCGAGAGCGGGTGCTAAAATCGGGCCCCATGCGTCTTATGTCTGACCAGGCAGTTTTACACACACCAAAAACAGTCTAAATGATATGTAAACCTAAAGAGAGCAGGGCAATGCATCAGAGGGTACGCAACTGGTAATGCCACACCTCAACGCAGGAATGATCCAGAAGTAAAGCAGTAAGTGCAAGACTCAAAGATCTTATTTACATGAAGTCTAAGATCAGTTTCTTGTCAGGTTAATTAAATCTAGTCAGTAGTTTAATCAAAAAATTAGACCATTTACATGCAGCTGATTATTTCATTCGCTAGCTTTTTGTGGTGCCAAAAGATCTTTCGATATTGATTGCCAAATTTGAGTACCTCAGTAAATACTGGAACTTTCTGACATTTGGTGTATTTATGAAGTAAAAAAAATGATTGACGCCAGCAGCCTGATAAAAAGAAAGAACAGCAAATGCTAGAAATCTGAAATTTAAAAAAAACTGCTAAAATACACAGCAGCTCAGTAACGTCTGTAAAGTGAAAAGTCTTGGCTGTATATTTTTCATGGAATCATAGAATCATAGCAACTTACAGCCCAGAAGGAGGCCATTTGGCCCACCATGCCTGTGCTGGCTCTTTGAAAGAACTATCCAATTAGTCCCACTCCCCTGCTCTTTCCCCATCGTCCTGCAATTTTTTTTCCTTTTCAAGTATATATCTAATTCCTTTTTGAAAGTTACTATTGAATCTGCTTCCACCACCCTTTCAGGCAGTGCATTCCAGATCACAACAACTCGCTTCTAAAAAAAAATCACCTTAGCTCCCCCTGGTTCTTTTGCCAATTATCTTAAATCTTACATTTTCTTCACAACTGTAAGATGAGCAAGTCTATTTGTAGCGTGGAAAGGAAGCAAGAATCTATCAAGTGACATGAAAGTTCATTTCAGTCAGGTAATGAAAAGATATTAGAAGAATAAAAGAACATAAAAATAATTAAGATGGTGAAAGGCATGTAGTTTTAAACAAAAACAGGAAATTCTGGAAACATAGTGAAGTCCATTAGGCTTGAAAAGAGATAAAACAGGTGCAGAGCTGTGTCCTGAACCATCAACACCTTCCCCGCTTCTGTTTCTTCAACTGTGGAGGACATTATAGTTGAGCCCGCCCTCAATAGGGTTACCAACCATCCAGGATTGGCCTGGAGTCTCCAGGAATTGAAGATTAATCTTCAGGATACTGCTGCGAACAACCCTGGAGAAAAATCATAAGGGCTTTAAAAAAATGGAGAGCTTTTTTTTCCATTTTCTTTGATCACTTCTATTTCAGTTATAAACATCTTGGAGCTGGAAACTAAAAGGCTGTTTGACTGACGGTCAAGAATCATCCAATTGGGTAATGAAGAGTATTTTCACTCTCCATTTGGGGTGGGAAGGTCGTGCGACGCAAGGATGGACATGTTGGGCAACCAATGGCAGGAGTGTGGGGGCGGGGCAGTTGGAAGCAGGAGTTACATGTGTTGAAACCTCCAGGAATATATTAAATCAGAGTTGGCAACCCTATGCCCCCACCCAGTATCCACAAACGTGGACTTGCAGTGGTAGATTACTCATTCAGGGAGTGGAACCCTACTTGAATTCCCCCTGCTTTTAAATATTGCAAAACAACAATTTGTAAGAGATGTTTTCATTTCATTTATTTCTAGATGTTACCCGACCCCGGCCCTCCCCAAGCACCTAACGGAAAGCCAAAAATATATTTGAACGAAAGCAATCCTCTTGTGAAGTTGTTGTTTGCTCATTATGATATATAAGGAAATGTAAGATTTTTTTTTATTCGTTCACGGGATGTGGGCGTCGCTGGCGAGGCCAGCATTTATTGCCCATCCCTAATTGCCCTTGAGAAGGTGGTGGTGAGCCGCCTTCTTGAACCGCTGCAGTCCGTGTGGTGACGGTTCTCTCACAGTGCTGTTAGGAAGGGAGTTCCAGGATTTTGACCCAGCGACAATGAAGGAACGGCGATATATTCCCAAGTCGGGATGGTGTGTGACTTGGAGGGGAACGTGCAGGTGGTGTTGTTCCCATGTGCCTGCTGCTCTTGTCCTTCTAGGTGGTAGAGGTCGCGGGTTTGGGAGGTGCTGTCGAAGAAGCCTTGGCGAGTTGCTGCAGTGCATCCTGTGGATGGTACACACTGCAGCCACAGTGCGCCGGTGGTGAAGGGAGTGAATGTTTAGGGTGGTGGATGGGGTGCCAATCAAGCGGGCTGCTTTATCATGGATGGTATTGAGCTTCTTGAGTGTTGTTGGAGCTGCACTCATCCAAGCAAGTGGAGAATATTCCATCACACTCCTGACTTGTGCCTTGTAGATGGTGGAAAGGCTTTGTGGAGTCAGGAGGTGAGTCACTCGCCGCAGAATACCCAGCCTCTGACCTGCTCTCGTAGCCACAGTATATATATGGCTGGTCCAGTTAAGTTTCTGGTCAATGGTGACCCCCAGGATGTTGATGGTGGGGGATTCGGCGATGGTAATGCCGTTGAATGTCAAGGGGAGGTGGTTAGACTCTCTCTTGTTGGAGATGGTCATTGCCTGGCACTTATCTGGCGCGAATGTTACTTGCCACTTATGAGCCCAAGCCTGGATGTTGTCCAGGTCTTGCTGCATGCGGGCTCGGACTGCTTCATTAATTGAGGGGTTGTGAATGGAACTGAACACTGTGCAGTCATCAGCGAACATCCCCATTTCTGACCTTATGATGGAGGGAAGGTCATTGATGAAGCAGCTGAAGATGGTTGGGCCTAGGACACTGCCCTGAGGAGCTCCTGCAGTAATATCCTGGGGCTGAGATGATTGGCCTCCAACAACCACTACCATCTTCCTTTGTGCTAGGTATGACTCCAGCCACTGTAGAGTTTTCCCCCTGATTCCCATTGACTTCAATTTTACTATGGCTCCTTGGTGCCACACTCAGTCAAATGCTGCCTTGATGTCAAGGGCAGTCACTCTCACCTCACCTCTGGAATTCAGCTCTTTTGTCCATGTTTGGACCAAGGCCGTAATGAGGTCTGGAGCCGAGTGGTCCTGGCGGAACCCAAACTGAGCATCGGTGAGCAGGTTATTGGTGAGTAAGTGCCGTTTGATAGCACTGTCGACGACACCTTCCATCACATTGCTGATGATTGAGAGTAGACTGATGGGGCGGTAATTGGCCGGATTGGATTTGTCCTGCTTTTTGTGGACAGGACACACCTGGGCAATTTTCCACATTGTCGGGGAGATGCCAGTTTTGTCGCTGTACTGGAACAGCTTGGCTAGAGGCGCAGCTAGTTCTGGAGCACAAGTCTTCAGCACTACAGCTGGGATGTTGTCGGGGCCCATAGCCTTTGCTGTATCCAGTGCACTCAGACGTTTCTTGATATCACGTGGAGTGAATCGAATTGGCTGAAGACTGGCTTCTGTGATGGTGGGGATATCGGGAGGAGGCCGAGATGGATCATCCACTCGGCACTTCTGGCTGAAGATGGTTGCAAACGCTTCAGACTTGTCTTTTGCACTCACGTGCTGGACTCCGCCATCATTGAGGATGGGGATGTTTGCAGACCCTCCTCCTCCCGTTAGTTGTTTAATTGTCCACCACCATTCATGACTGGATGTGGCAGGACTGCAGAGCTTTGATCTGATCCGTTGGTTGTGGAATCGCTTAGCTCTGTCTATGGCATGTTGCTTCCACTGTTTAGCATGCATGTAGTCCTGAATTGTAGCTTCACCAGGTTGGCACCTCATTTTTAGGTACGCCTGGTGCTGCTCCTGGCATGCTCTTCTACACTCCTCATTGAACCAGGGTTGATCCCCTGGCTTGTTGGTAATGGTAGAGTGAGGAATATGCCGGGCCATGAGGTTACAGATTGTGGTGGAATACAATTCTGCTGCTGCTGATGGCCCACAGCGCCTCATGGATGCCCAGTTTTGAGCTGCTGAATCTGTTCTGAATCTATCCCATTTAGCACGGTGGTAATGCCACACAACACGTTGGATGGTGTCCTCAGTGCGAAGACGGGACTTCATCTCCATGAGGACTGTGCGGTGGTCACTCCTACCAATACTGTCATGGACAGATGCATTTGCGACAGGTAGATTGGTGAGGACGAGGTCAAGTAAGTTTTTCTCTCGTGTTGGTTCGCTCACCCCCTGCCGCAGGCCCATTCTAGCAGCTATGTCCTTCAGGACTCGGCCAGCAGTGGTGCTACCGAGCCACTCTTGGTGATGGACATTAAAGTCCCCCACCCAGAGTATATTCTGTGCCCTTGCTACCCTCAGTGCTTCCTCCAAGTGGTGCTCAACATGGAGGAGGACTGATTCATCAGCTGAGGGAGGACGGTAGGTGGTAATCAGCAGGAGGTTTCCTTGCCCATGTTTGACCTGATGCCATGAGATTTCATGGGGTCCAGAGTCAATGTTGAGGACTCCCAGGGCCACTCCCTCCTGACTGTATATCACTGTACCGCCACCTCTGGTGGGTCTGCCCTGCCGGTGGGACAGGACATCCCCAGGGATGGTGATGGAAGAGTCTGAGGACATTGGCTGAAAGGTATGATTCTGTGAGTATGGCTATGTCAGGCTGTTGCTTGACTAGTCTGTGGGACAGCTCTCCCAATTTTGGCACATGTTCCCAGATGTTAGTAAGGAGGACCTTGCAGGGTCGACTGGGCTTGGTTTGCCGTTGTCGTGTCCGGTGCCTAGTGGTCTGATGCCGGCTGGTCCGTCCGGGCAACTAAGAGGGCAATTAAGAATCAACCACATTGCTGTGGGTCTGGAGTCACATATAGTTCAGACCGGGTAAGGACGGCAGGTTTCCTTCCCTAAAAGACATTCGTGACCAGGTGGGTTTTTACGACAATCCGGTAGTTTCATGGCCATCATTACTGATACTGGTATTTTAATTCCAGATTTTTTTATTTAATTAATTGAATTTAAATTCGCCAGCTGCTGTGGCGGGATTTGAACTCATGATTCTGGATTTTAGTCCAGTAACATAACCACTATGCTACCGCACCCATATCACTGGTGAAGAAAATTGTTTCTTGTTTGGTATGGCTCGATATAAATTTCCCAATTACCTTCAAAGGACAGTGTAACAATGTACAAAGGGAATGAAAGCAATATGCACTTTTCTATACTTATAATTACAACTATTTTTTGCACAGGAAAAAGGCAGGAACTTGAGATTAAGGCTTTTGATAAGTATAGCAAAACACTTCAACTTGTGTGATATATGTTAGACTCCTTTATAATTCCACTCGAATATCCTTTCTGATTCTGTTGACATGCAGATGTTGATTTCCTGTTGGCAGGACATTTTGTCATGCTTATGTTAGTAACCCTTGTGTGACCTAACATTCTAAAGGTCAGGTTGAGGTTAAGTAAAGGGAAGGCAAATCAAAGGGGAATGAATGAAGATACCTGTTCCAGATTTTCAGCGCTTGAATAGCTTGTGCCACACACATTAGATGCTTCAGGGTACCATAAACTACTTAGGTTATTTCCTACTAGTGATGTTGTGAAACCTGAGATCAAGGTTTATTGTGACAAACTGGACTTTAAGCATTCAATGACAACAGTCTGGAAGCATCCAGGTCTATGCATAAAAATGAATAAAACAACATAATATTAGGAAACTGAAACATCTTTTATCTGATGGACAAAACTACTGTGAAACATTTTTTCTTTTTGTTAATCTGCCAATTTTTAATGATCAAATGCCATTCCCAACTTATGAGGACAGACACATAACCCACCTCTAACCCTGTCAGTGCCACCTTTTAACTGTAGAGATTTACAAAAGGAGGCCATTCGGCCCATCATGTTTGTACTGGCGCTTCGCCTGACCAATCCCAAATTAATCCCACCGCCCTGCTCTCTCCGCATTTTAAAAAAAACATTATTTAGGCCATCATCCATAGGTTCATACATATTCTCGTGTTTTCTTTATTTGTATGTGGGATGTGGGCAGCACTGGCAGGGCAGTATTTATTGTCCATTCTTAGTTGCCAGGTCATATCAGGTGGGCGTGGCAGGTTCCCTTCCCCGAATAAATTTGTGAACCAGTTGGCTTTCATTGACAATCCAGCACCTTTCATGGTAATGACCATGATTTATTGAATTCAATTTCACAATTGGCTATGGTGGGATTTGAACTTATGAGCTGTAAGGTGCTGGTTCATTATCATAACCACAATGCTACCAGTGTGTGGGCTCAATGTGAGGAAGGTGTGTAAAGCTTAAAAATAAGTGTAGTTGTGGTGATCAATACTCCCGAATGTAAATTGAAATTGGCAGTTGGCGATGACTAGCAGTACAAAGGGTGCTCATATGGGACCTTGGCCCAAATCTGGAACTCAGTATAATTGCCCTAGCAAGATTGTAATCAGGTCTGACACTAGAAACATTTGATTAGCTTAAAAGGCAAATGTTCCATTTACCTGCCCATTGTTTACACCAATTGGAGCACAAGGAAACAAAATAAGTTGTTCCTAAATATATATTTACATAGATGGACTCAACACTGCATTGTATTTAAAGAATTCAATGATAGATGTCAGAATTCAGAGTGCTTGTGGACTCCCTCTTACTGTACTGAACCTCTCCAAAATGTAATTGTCCACCCTGCTGTGTAACATTACCCTTTACAGGTTTTGTGGATTTCATACAGCACACCAGCAGGTCAGACTAATAAATTACATGCAGGACAGCTATTTGACAGAACAAACTGCTGCACTGAAATAAATCTTAATTTTTAAAAACTTTTGTGGGTAATTCTCAGGGCTCACTAGGAACAGAAAACCACATGAAAAATTGTATATTGAACTACTGTTAAGTTGAATCAATATATCATAGAAAAACTCTTGATATTAAAATATTGTATCAAGCCATCAGTCTGAAGTCATGACTTATGAGTATATTGATCTGACAGACCAACTTTTAAGGCATGATATGGTGACTGTAAAGAGCAATTACTGAACCATTTGGAACATGCAGCCGATGTTTATTGATACTCACTTCAGCACTCTGCTTTTAATGTGTCCTAAACGATTCCTCAAATTAGCACCCAGGGGGTAATTTGGAATAGTATCTGTTTGACCCCACTGACCTCTTTTCATTTTGACCACTTTGTATTCATTTATTTGATTTGATACCTGGTCTAAGAAAATAGGAACATCGATGTGTAAAATAAATGCTCCATTATTCATTTCCTTTTCCTATCGCTTTCTGATAGTGACCCACTTATGATAAATGGAATCGCAAACTCACCGTGCTGTTTTGCTTAAATTAGAACTATTTCTAAACATCTCAACGTCCAAAATCTTATTTCAGACATACTGCCAGACTCACCATTTCCTCCCAATACTGCCAATTACAACACTACTTATATACACATTCAAGGTGTGTTTGTATACATACGTGGAGCCCTTTCTATGATATTTTGACATAAACTTCAATGACTTGTATTGAGAAACATTTACTAGTCAGTGGCAGCTCACTGGTATCCTGATCAAGTAATCCATTCTTTATGTGTAAGCCTATTGTGTGACAGCAGGTTGTAGGGAGCATTACAACGGAGTCTGATCCCTTTCACATTCAATATCAACACGCACGCGCATCTTCCAGCTGAGGTTATTTTGCTTAATAATCAGGAGCAATAATCCAGGCTGATTGTTCTATTTCATAACCCAGGGATGCTGAAGATAATTGTAGAGCTGCATCACCACCATCCTGGCTAAAATCAGTTAGCTCAGCACAGAACACAGTTTCAACCTGCAACTTTCCTGCTATGCACAACTCCACATTCCACTGATGGTACATTGACCCATTGAGCCCTGGAGAGGGCATGTGGTGCATTTTCTATTATTGTCAGCCTCACTCTGGAGATAAACCTGGAGTAGTTCAAGATGTAGGGCAAGGAGGGAAGTGTTGGGACAATTCTGGAAATTTAAGGGCAGTTGTCATCTCTCTTTTTCTCAGCGACATAATTATCTGTTAATGAGAATGTCCGTTCAAATGAAAGATGTCTTTCCAACAACACCTTGCATTTGTAAAGCGTCTTTAATGTAGAAAGACATCCCAGGGTGCTTCATAGAGGCATAAGGAGAAACAAACACTGAGACAAAGAAGCAGAGATTAGGTGGCCAAAAGCTTGCATTTAAGAATGGCCGTAAAGGAGAAAAATTAAGTGAAGAGGTAGAGGGGTTTAGGCTGGGAATTTCCTAGAATGGGGCCTAGGCAGCTAGAGCGAAGGATGGGGGATGCACGAGAGTTAGAGGAATGGTAAATCTTGGGGAGGGGTTTATAGGGCTGGAGGTGGCTACAGAGATAGAGAGAGCAAGGCTATGGTGGGTCTTAATCACTAGGATGAGAACTTTAAATATGAGATATAAACATTGATCATCAATGATGGGAGTGATGGGCAAACATGACTTAGTGCAGGATAGGATACCAACAGCAGAGTTGTAGATGAGCTGAAGTTTATGGAGGATGGAGGATCAGAGGCCACCCAGGGCAACATTGAAATAATCAAGTCTGGAAGGGGCAAAAGCATAGGTGAGAGTTTGAGTCAGATGGGTTGAGATGGATGCATAAGGCAGGCAATGTTTTGGAGGTGGAAGTACGTGGCTTTTGTGATTGAGAGGATATGGGGTTGCAAAATTAGCTCAGGATAGCAAGGCCATGGATTCAGTGCCAAGGGTATAGCGTTTGTACTGGAGACCAAAAGCGATGGCTTCGATCTTCCCAATGGAGGAAGTTATGGGCTCATCCAATACTGGATGTCGGACAAGCAGTCACATAGTACAGGGCCAATGGAGGACTTCAGAGAGGTGCTGGAGAGGTAGAGCTGGATTTTATCAGCACACATGTGGAAATAAAAACATAAGAAATAGGAGGAGGAGTAGGCCAAGCGGCCCCTCGAGCCTGTTCCGCCATTCAATAAGATCATGGCTGATCTTTGACCTCAACTCCACTTTTCTGCCCAATTCCCATATCCCTTGATTTCCCCTAGAGTCCAAAAATCTATTTATCTCAGCCTTGAATAAATTCAACAAGTCAGCATCCACAGCCCTCTGGGGTAGACAATTCCAAAGTTTCAGAACCCTCTGTGTGAAGAAATTCCTCCTCATCTCAGTCTTAAATGGCCAACCCCTAATCCTGAGACTATGCCCCATAGTTCTAGACTCTCCAGCGATGGGAAACAGCCTTTCAGCATTTACCCTGTCAAGCCCCTTCAAAATCTTGTATGTTTCAATGAGATCACCTCTCATTCTTCTAAACTCCAGAGAGTATAGGCCCATTCTACTCAATCTGTCCTCATAGGACAACCCTCTTATCCCAGGAATCAATCTGGTGAACCTTCGTTGCACCGCCTCTAAGGCAAGTATATCCTTCCATAGATAAGGAGACCAAAACTCTACACAGTACTCCAGGTGAGGTCTCACAAAAGCCCTGTACAATTGTAGTAAGACTTCTTTACTCTTGTACTCTAATCCCCTTGCAATAAAGGCCAACATGCCATTTGCCTTCCTAATTGCTTGCTGTACCTGCATGCTAACTTTTTGTGTTTCTTGTACGTGGACACCCAAATCTCTCTGAATACCAACATTTAATAGTTTCTCAACATTTAAAAAATATTCTGTTTTTCTATTCTTCCTACCAAAGTGAACAACCTCACATTTCCCCACATTATACTCCATCTGTCACCTTCTTGTCCACTCACCTAACCTGTCCATATCCCTTTGCGGACTCTGTCCTCCTCATAGCTTACTTTCCCACCTAGCTTTGTATCGTCAGCAAACTTGGATACATTATGCTCCCTTCATCTAAGTCATGAACATAGATTGTAAATAGTTGAGGCCCAAGCACTTATCCTTGTGGCATTCCACTAGTTACAGCCTGCCAACCTGAAAATGACCCGTATATCCCTACTCTCTGTTTTCTGTCCGTTATTCATGATAATGTATTACCCCAACCCCATGAGCCCTTATCTTGTGTAACAACCATTTATGTGGTACCTTATCGAATGCCTTTTGAAAATCCAAATATACTACATCTACTGGTTCCCCTTTATCTACCCTGCCAGTTACATCTTCAAAAAACTCTAATAAATTTGTCAAACATGATTTCCCTTTCATAAAACCGTATAGACTCTGCCTAATCATATTATGATTTTATAAGTGCTCTGTTGCCACTTCCTTAATAATGGATTCCAGCATTTTCGTGGTGACTGATGTCAGGCTAACTGGCCTGTAGTTCCCTGTTTTCTCTCTCCCTCCTTTCTTGACTGGCAGAAGCTGACCCCACATCTGTGGATGATTTTGCCCAGGGTTAGCATGGAAATTAGGAAAGTGGGGGCAAAGGATGAGTCCTTGGTAGACTCCTACGGTGACCTTGTGGAAGTGGCTATCATTAGATAGGTAAGAGTGCAACTAAGTGAGGGCAGTCCCACCAAGCTGGACAATGAAGGAGAGACGGTGGAGACGGATGGTATGATTGACCATGTTAAAGACTGCAGCGATGTTAAGAAGTTATAATGCACCACAGTCACAGTAAAAAAGAAGCTGGTTTGAACCATTTTGGTGCCGTGAGAAGAACAGGAACCTGATTGAAGGAATTCAAATTGAGTTCCAGGAGAGACGCTTCAGATCTCGTAGGCGACAATACATTCAAGGACATTGGAGAGGAATGGGATGGTTAGCCACAGTTACCCCACGTGTTGTACAGTGTCTTTTTAGTTGGATTAATTGGATAAAAAGAATATTTTTTCCAGCCATGGGGTGTTTCATTAATAATTTTTATTTTTATTTCATGAGAGCTTTGGCTACAAGCAAATCATCCTTAAAAAGGAATGAA
Organism: Heptranchias perlo; assembly: GCF_035084215.1. NCBI lineage: Eukaryota > Metazoa > Chordata > Chondrichthyes > Hexanchiformes > Hexanchidae > Heptranchias > Heptranchias perlo. The sequence goes on along the minus strand of NC_090347.1, from coordinate 28,625,671 downwards.
ACCAGTACCGTAAAAAGGAAAAGGAGATGTGTGAGAAATATCAACATTCCTCGTTTGGGAACAAAATTTGAGAAAACATTAAATGACTTGTGCCTTAATACAGCAATTCAAATCAGAATGAATTTCTCAGCCAACATATTTGGTTTCAAAAAAAGTGTTGCAGCAATATACAATTATAATTTCTTGTTATCTGAAGGAAAATGTTTGTTTTATGAAAAGAAAAAGATCAAACCTACAGCGGATTAGAGAAATAAGTTGGAAAACTGCAGTTGATTTGATATTTCAAAAAACTTAAATAGCCTTTCAAAGTGTAGGTTTATAGAACAAGATGAAAAAAAGAACAAAGCAAACATTTTGCTTTTAACTGAAATGGGAAGAATATTAAATACAGATTAACATTTCTCTTGAGCTCCTTTTGATTGAATATGTTGTCTGCCCATTGCCTTTTGTGTTAAAGAAGCAGCTAAATATTTCAAGAGTTTATTATTACATGAAAACTTTCCAAGGTATCTTCTCCAAAACTATTAATTAATATTTTGTGTTAATATTTTTTACACAGCAAAAAACTAGCTAATTTGAAAATGAATAAACATTTCTAGGTGTAATAATAAGAACCCCTACCTCTTTCCTCCACTCTTCTGGAGTGGTGCTTACTAATGGGTAGTGAGTGATTGCTATATGATCCCCGTTGGCAGAATCTTTACCCATGGTGGAACTCACTCAACCAAGCCTTGAATCCGCTCTTGTCGTCCTCAGTAGAAAGGAGAAGTCAAGTTTCTTTCCAAAGACTGGGATAAATTATCATGAAGTATAAAAGCAGTGCAGGAAAAAAGGTTAATGGTATTTCATGGACTTTGATAATTGAACAGTTGAAGAATGTACATGCATTTCAATTTTGCTATTGCACAATTAACCACCACAAATCCCCATGGACTCAAAAGATGCTATTTAACACTAATGGTTAACCCAGAACATATTCTCAGACTTTTTAATAGTGGGTTGTGAATATCCAGCCAATGGCAAAAATAAGAGTGGTAATATTTTGTCATCTTTGTGATGGTTATGCTGTCTGAATTCCCCAAATCCACTGTTTCAGTTTAAATGGTGTGAAGCTCAGACCTGACATGATGCTGTTCTCTGCATGGCTGAAACCTGCTTGCGTAAATGGGGCATTTGAGCTCCCCTACATAGCCAGGAAAAGAGAGAGGCATTGTGATAGCTTTGCTTTGGCAACCTCACACTTTCAGCTACAGAGTCCAAACTCTCCTGATCTACTGGAATCAAGTGGAATGACTTCACTATTTGGTTTAAATGAGCCTATTGTTGTCAACAAGGGAGTGAAGCTGGGCGATCAATCAATTATGTCAAAGGTTTGTATGTAGTTATTTTCAGGTGGGCAAACCAGAACAAATTTTCAAGTAAAATATTCAGTCAGAGGGCACTTTGCCAAAGATGGAACACAGGCCAGAGAATTTTATTCTGTAAGTCGAAACTTGCCAGTTTTGTTAAAGAGAGCAACCTATTTTTATGTATCTCTCATTAAAACGAATCAAACTCTATGTATACCAATTATAAATATTTATAATGTTGATAAACACTCTGCAATAAATCTGTAATTCATACAGTGTTGAAAAATACTCTGCAGCCAAAGAGAAAAAGCAAATATCTCTAAAGTGATTGTATAGATCTTTCAGGAACCCAGATTGCTATTTGCTTGGCTCTGGCCAGTACCGTCATCAGAATTGTAAATAACGTATCAAGATTCGTATAACAAGCTCTTTTCATTCACTTAGAAGGTGAGCAATGTCAGTGCTGAGGAAGAAAACACCCTTTGGCACCCAGGATTGACACTGAGTAAAAGCATTAAGTAAAACATGGACTTCATTTAAATAATATGCCTTAACCCCAACTTCATAAAAGTACATCAATTGAATGGTGTGATATTTCTATTTCTCACACTAGTCATTTTTATCATCTCTTTGAGTATTAAATAGTGGTCAGTTAAGATGTGAATCTGTTGAAACGATCAGCAGAGAGGAGACTTTGATCCTGTCATTCTGGCCGGCATGCTGCGATGCACATGAGACATTTTTCTATGTTAAAGGTGCTAAATAAATGCAAGTTGTAGTTGATTCAAACTCCAGGGGCAAACAGGACAATTTGCTAACCCACTGCACCATCCAGACCCCTTACTTAGAATTCTTATTTTACAGACTATTTGTACAATGTTATAATTCAAATTCTCTCTGCAGCCCACTGGATGCCACACAAACCTTTCCAGCATAGCTATCATCATTTGTTGCTCCATGATCTCAGGCAGAGAAAGAATCAACTTATGCAGATCAGGTAAGACAAAGTCAATGCTTTTATTATCCTTAATTCTGAAATATATGTGCAAGCAAGAGGATGGTACCCCAGATTAAACTCTTCTTCCCTTTATCGGACCCAGTGATATTCTCCTGTAGAATAAAACCACAAACATTGTGACTCTAACAAAATTATCTACGGAAAATGCATCCTGATTTGTATTTAGTTTTTACTTTTCCCCCAGGAAACACACTCCAGATTCCCATAGTACTACTTCCTTTGCCATAAAAATATAAATAGTTCTACTAATACATAGTTTGCTAAATTGTCTTGTTCCTCTTGTTCTCAAACATTCCTGTCACTGGGTGCAATGCTTCGCTTAGCAGGTCTGCTGAGAGCTGAAGTAACTCATCTTGCTCAAGCAGATGGACTCAAGTGATAGATAGCTTTGGGACTTAAATCTCTGACCTTTGGCTGGGAGGCAAGTGCTCTACCAGGTTGCCATACGTGTATAGTTTATTGCTGACCCCTTTATTTAATGGTCAACTGACAGTATATCTGTAATGTGGTCATTATTCAATGAGCTAGTATGTTTGTTTATTACATTCCCACCAGTAACTGTTAGAATGAATGGAGAAGTGAACACTGAAAAGTACTGGAAAGAAAATGACAATGCACTACCAGGTTGTCCAACATCATATTGATCCAGTCCTAATTATAGCTTTATTGGTGAATTATTCAATGTCACAATCAGGGACCTTTTTTTTGTTTCTCAACGAAAGTGTATGCACAAAACTTGTATTTAGCTAGGTTTAAATAAATTAGCAAATATTCCCAACACAGAATTATCCATTTATCTAGTTGCTTGGGCTGACAGCATTAAAATAGATAATTGAGTACAGGTTCACGTGATGTAAGAGTTAATTGAAATAATGCAGAAGCATATTGTGCAATTTTCCTTATTGAACTGGATACCTGGTAAGTAAAAATGGAAATGTTGTTTTATGAATATTATGTTATGTTGCTTTATGTAATTGGAATGCAATGTCAGGCAAGGCATCTAACTGAAGCTAAATGATGTTGGAATGATTTGGTTGCACCTTATATCTTAAAAGGGCATTGTTGCCAAGAATTTCTAGATTATTTTGCAGTGGGATACTAATGACACCATGGAGTGAAGAGACCTGTTTGTTTTGCCTCTGGTCTCTGCTTGGTCCCTGCCCACAAGGGGAGGGGCAATCTGAGGGAGACATATTGGGCCTTAAGAATAGAAGTTTTTTTTAAGATGAACCTCACCTGTCCGTCTTCTCACCATATCCCTGAATCCCTTCTTTCTCTGGAAATGCATCTACTTCTCTGTCACATGTCTCCTGATGACCAGATGAAGAGTGGCATTGGTGGGGTGTGACCTAAATGAAGTATTTTTGTCTATGATTTATCTTGGTATTGACTTCTTTAATTCAGTCATGATACACAAGGAGACAAAAAAAATGCTTCAGTCACAGAAATCTTTCCCAACTTAACAGTGCATTGTAGCAATGATTGTTTGATTTATCACAGGGGAAGGAGCTAAGTCACACAACTCGGGCTTGCTATGCAATTTATCTTGATATCATGCCAAGTAAAAGCACCCCAAGGACGTAAGGAACCATGGCTCACCGATGAGAGTAGTCTGAACAACAACAGCAACTTGCATTAATGTAGTGCTTTTATCGCAGAAAGGATCCCAACATGCTTTATACGGGGAGGTGGGGGGGGGGGGTGAAGAACAAGTCCTGAGCCAAAAATATCTTGAGTAAAAAGGGTAAAAGCAATCCCAAAATAGTGATGGAGTGGCATTGGTGGAGATCTAAGAACAAGTTGCCTGTCCTCTCACGTGGCTACAGGTCGGAAATGTATGGCCAGACAAGAGGAAAATCCATGAACTTCATGCACAACATTCTAATGTGTAAACTAAAAATTCTGGACTACAAATCAAGCCTATAAGAAACAGTGTTGGAGTCTGCTGTCTTTCATAAAGAAGTTTTTGAATAGTTTCAAATATGTTTATCTAAAAAAACTATTAAAATACTGTAATGAAAATGACAAACTCATACGATCACCAGCATTTTCAGCATCTCCATGTTGGCCCCTTTTCAGTTCATGGTACGCTTTTGATGGCCAATTTATGTGGCAATAGTAGGCTGTATAAACAGATTTACTGCAGAGCAAAGATATGTCAGCTTTAAAATAAACACAATTAATTCTGCAAATGGAAATGCAATGAATCATTGAATCATTCTAGGGAGATAGAAATGATATAACCCTTAGTGTTTTCTCTGCACTTCCATCATTGTCCTTCCAAGTAACTGAAAACCAAATGTAGCCATAAATTACCATTCAGTGAAAATATTCAAGCACATTAAACAACCCATCATGATTACACAAACTTATTCTATAACATTTCCCTTAGAGGGGAAGTAGTTAAAATAAGATTAAAAATAGATAATATTGTACCCTATGTTTTCACTATTTAAGTATGTGGATCTGGCATTTTGTTGAAGAATGTATGTGCTAATTATTCAGCATGAAACCCTAAATTAATCATAAGTGAATACAATTATGTGGCATACTTTGATAACAACCAACAGTTCAAGAAATATTCATCATAGATAATTGATGTCCTAACCTTGAATTGGAATCAGACAGATAAGGATATTGTCCCATCAAGTTGTTAGTTAAAGTGAAGGATGGCAAATCGCAATAAAACACCAATTAAATACAAGGTTCTTTTATAGCTCATTCTGTGCCATTCAGTTCCGTTACTATATCTGTGACCTTGTTTTTATTTTCTTATTCTATCCAAGAGGCTGGCCTTCATGTTTTTATTGCAAAGTATTTAATGACCTATTTTGTTTCAGTTTGGAATGATTTGTCAGTGTAAACAATGACAAGGGATTTTTCTGAGCTTCTTTGAAGTTATAAATAAAGCTAGCGATACTATTAAGGTTACTTCAGGGGCCTGAAGTCACTGATCTGTGGCTGGAGCCTTGCACGGCTCTTCACTGACACATTGAAGAAGCAAAACAATTAAATGGAGCGTTCGGAAAGCCAATTATCAGTTCACGTGGCACTTACCTGCATTATATCCCTAACACATGAATTCAGTAAGCTACTCTTCAGGAAAAGAGACTTAAATCTGAAAGTAAAAAAACCCCTAAATACCTAATTGGATCAAAATTAGGCTTGCAAAACGAGACATTTCAAACACAAAGAACTTCAACCCACTCACCACCAGGATGTATATTGGCAGAGCACAAAGCTGTGAAGTTCTTTTCAGTAATACTATTTTTTTCTAAATGTAAAATTGGAAACTTCATGGTTACTTGTAGCAGTGTGAGGAGACATTCCAACAGCTGGGAGCCTCACACTTGTGTTATCTTACACACCCTCCCTGCATAGCTGCAACATAGTTTCCCAGGCATAGGAACTGCCAGTATAATTCCTTGGGACATTATTGCTCCATCTAGCCCTCTGATTGTGTCTACAGTGGGATGTAAAAATTTGAGCAGCACTATGAGGAAGGAAAAATTGGGGAAAAGGCATTACATTAGGCTATCTATAGGCATTCCATATAAAATGTATGCCCCAGTGTTTACATGAATTGAGAATTTTAACAAAAATAGTTTATCTCAGATAGCCTCCTTATTTCATATTGCAGAGCGATAGGCATAAGGAGAGACGAACAGTAAGTTCTCATTAAGAATTTTTTTTAAAATGGCTGAAGCCAGCATTAGTAAGGCAATACTTTGGAGGTCATATCCAATTATCTACACATATACTTACCTTGTGTGGTTTCTGACAACCTGGATTTCCTAACTTAATCCATTAATGATGTTTAATCTACTTCTGACTTCTGTTTCCACACTTGCCTTCCATCCTTTATTGCCAATTACCAGGGTAATGTTCAACTGGAAGCTCAAATGCTAACAAATGCTTCAGAAGTATTGAGTCACATATAATGCCTGAGTGGAAGCATTCACCTCTCAAAATGAGGAATCATTTATCAGGGTAAACAGGCAGTTTTTATTGCGATCTTGGGATAATTTATGTAAGTTTTGTACCTGGCTAGGAAACAGAGATTAGTTCATTGCCTTGTGTCCTTTGATATACTCTGAGCCTTCCTAAGGTTATTTAGACCAGCTTAGTTATTTTCAGAATACCATTTTGTCCCTGTTAAGTGGATGATCAGTTTTCCAACCAGCAAGATTCTGCAATGCTAGTATAGATTGCAAAACTCTAGACTTAACAAATAAATTGACTGTTACTTTCATACAATTAACAGTAACAGCTTCTATAGGAATTAATACAGTCAAACTAGGGCTTTTAAAAAGCCACACATATAAGTAAGGCAATTTAAAAAGCTATACAACAGAATGGAGTAGATTGTACTGCCTAATTGAAGCAAAAGGAAATGGTGTATTATTTCTACATAATAAACAAATAAAACCTAAGTCATATTGCACTGCTAGAACTCTGAGAGGATGGACTATTATTGGAAATAGGTTTCAAAGTAGATAGAAGATCAAAATTAGTTTATTGCCTTGGCCTTTGATACACTTTGATCCCTACTGAGGTAACTAGTCGGTTTTTGCTCTTTTGAAAATGCTAATGAGCTTCTTTTTTGACTTCTTTGACCTTATGTATTGAAAGCAGATGTGAAGTTTGCATTGCTCTGGCTCAATAATTATATTTATGTAGAAGTATTCTCTTCCTTTGCCTATGTTTTAAATATGATGTTTATTAGATTTTTTTTGATTCAAAGAACAAAAATGCAAAAGCTGGCACAAGGTGCAATCATCAGAGCATGACTTTGACATACCGTTATCCAGATTCCGAGAACCACTTCAGGAAGTTTGTGTGCACACAATGGTTTTAAAGTTATGGTTTGAGTATCTCCAGTGGTCCAACTGGCATAGATGTAGCTGAGCCATACAGACTAGGAAGGTCCCAAGTTCAATCCCCAGTCCACAGACTTGAGCTCATAATTTAGGTTCACGGTCCAGTGCAGTACTGAGGGATTGCTGCACTGTCTGAGGTGCCATCTTTCTGATAAGACATTTAATCGGGGCCTGTCTGCCCTCTCAGGTCAATGCTAAATATCCCATGGCACTATTCGAAGAAGACCAGGGGAGTTCAACCCCGATGTCCTGGCCAATATTTATCCCTCAACCAACATCACTAAATGGTCATTATCTCATTGTGTTTGTGGGACCATCCTGTGCACATTTTGGCTGCTGCGTTTCCTACATTACAACAGTGATTATATATTAGAAGTACTTCATTGACTGTAAAGCACTTTGGAATGTCCTGAGATCATGAAAGGTGCTATATAAATGCAAGTCTTTCTTTCTTTCAAAGTGAGTTAGCTGATCTCAGTCTAGGTGATAGGAAGTAAAATTGGCCTTGACAACCCAGAGTTAGGGAGGGGACAAACAAACAGGGTTCCTACTAGTAATTACTATCCAGTGCGTGAGGCAGGATCAGGCTTGACTATATTGCCTCCTGTGATAGAACAACCTGCCAGCGTTCACTGTCCACACTCATATACGGTAATTCAGGCAAGGTAACCAATACCTGTGGTACCATTCCCAAGCAAAGAGTTACCACAAGGAAATGTGAAGTGAGGAGGGAAAATTAGCAGAAAAAAGGAGGAACAATCATTAAAAAGATAGAATCTACTTCTTCACTGGAAAGACAATCTACACGCATATGTCCATTGAAGGGATGGAGGTTAGAACATAAGGATGTAAAAAATAATTAAACAAGGTAAGTCACAGTTTGGGACTACATAGCTGGCAGCCACATCTTCCCTGGTGACTCAGCCTGCCATTGACCAAAGTATATTGCCAGCATCACCTTCGAAAATAAGTCTTCATCAGAGAACGAAAAGAAAAAAGAACTTGCATTAATAAACGCTTTATGCCCTCAGGAAATTCCAAAGTGCTTCACAGCCAATGAATTTACTTTTGAAGTGTAGTCACTATTGCAAATGTGGCAGCCAATTTGAGCACAGCAAGGTCCCACAATGCATGGATGACCAGATGATTTGTTCTTGGTAGTGTTGGTTAAAGACAAAAAGATCAAAGGTATCCTGAAGTTTGAAACCAGGCATTTGTTTTTGCCGCATAAATACCAAAATGATATTGCAATGTAGCACATGTATCGTGTTAGTATTCGCATTATCTGAATATAGATAGGTTTCATTGCATTGTCAATTTCAATCTTGGATATAGCTCATGGACCAACTTGGCTGTGTAAACAGGGTATATAAAATGTCCATTTATGAAGACAACTATATACACTGTGAACTGGATTAAGTCCAAAAGCTAACCAGAAAGAGACGTGGACCTGGGAACATCTGAAGAGACTCATCAAGTGGGCAAATGATAGTTGGAACTAAGTTTGGCTCCAAATGTAATTATGACATATTCATGCAGCCATAGAGAGGATTGTTACATTGCCTTTAATCCACACCAAATATTCTTGGAACCAAGCTCTTCAGTACAAATGATGCTACTGACAAACACCTTTTTTATTTGAGGCATCAATTATATTGTCAGCTGAATGAATGAGTGCAAGAGAGATAATTTAGATCCATTTATAAAATATGATTAGCTTCAAAGTGACTGGATAGGTAACGCTGGAAGTAAAGCTTGGCTGTAGTCATATTTTCTCATGCCCACCATGGATTTCTCTTCCCTTGTGGCTCTATCCGCCATGGGATGCATGTTGGTGTAAGTGGCAAGATACTTCCACTGGGAGCCTCAATCACTGACCCTGGAAGACTGAAACTGGGGTGGTTCCCTAAATTGCCTACAAATGGTGAGTGCCCGAGCTTCTAGGGACACATCTGGGTTGGCCACCATGGGAAACATGCTGCAGGATTGGCCAGGTCCCATCCGAGAAACAACTGGGGACTGACCCCAACAGTCCCTTTTATAAGAGGACCACATTTAAAAATAGGAAATTAGCCCCCCCCTTTATCTTCAGAGGTCCAAGCCATGATCCCAGCCTGAACCCCCAGTTGGGCCCACTTCTGCCCTTCAGCAAGTAAGCCCACTTGGCCTGACCAGGCATACCCCCAATATCTGGATCCCACTGAGGGCCGAAGGCACTGGAACACGGGACGAGGAAATTCCCCCAAGCGTTCCTACGCAGATGGGCTAGCACAGGGCAAGCAGAGATTCTGTCCCCATATAGCCATCCAGAAGATTCAACAAAAGGCCAGGAACCCACATGTCAGGGTCCCAGGCTAGTTTACAGCTCACCGCTGAAGTGACGGCAGATTTTTGGAGCCAATATTTAGTGCAATGATCTGACGTCATTTTTCTCAATGCAACTATGAAGGATAGTTTAGTTACCTGATTATGTACTTAATGCTGTTTATGCAGCTTATGATAGATGAGTTGAAATCTGATATTAAATTAGAGAGTCATACTAAGAAAAATCTGATTTCACATAAAAATTAAAATTTAGTAAAACATTATGAATAATAACACATTACTAGAAAAATATTCTTTATCCAATTATTAATTTTATTCATAGTTTATTCTAATATTGCCTCTGCTCATTTCTGGTCAATGGTACTCTGCCATTCTACTTGTTCCACTATTCTTTCAGCATGATGTAATGGTCCTCCACTCTTAAACAAATTGCCAATCACAACTCTTAAAGGGAAAGTTTCATTTGCAAACGGCAAGAACAGAACAAAAGACACTCATTGTTGAGTGGACAGTTAAAATCTCTAAATGATGGAAGCTCCATTGCTGCATGTGTAAAGAAGGGCTGAGGTTAATGGCTACTCAAGTGCTGGCTCATCCTTTTCCTTTTCTTTCCAAATGGATCCCACTTCAGTGTTTTTGTTTTGCCATTCCTGCCTTTTATTGTCTCATTTTGTTGCCATGGGTGCTCAAAAGGCTTAATTTTGCATTTAATGCAAGAAAATAAATTTAAACTTTCCTCCACCGCCCTCTTTTATCCTGTCACGTTTCTTTGTTTTCGGGTCAGATACTGAAGGTGCAGTTAAGGCATTGTATTGCTTACTCCAGGGTTAGTTTTCTCAGTAATATAAAGTTGTAAAATTTGAGGGGCAGCTACATACACTGGAGCCTACTTAAAATGAGTTTTGTCGAGGTCAAGTCCTCCTTAAAATCAACCTCCTCTTCAATGCAGCTGATCTTGTTACGATGCCATTGTATTGTGGTTCTCTCAGTGGAATCCTATAGCACTGTTTCAAACTCGTATGAAGTGTTTCACCAAGGGAATATTAAAGTTTTTTTGGAGGAAGCTCTATGGATCCACATGGGAAGAAACAATAAATTATGTAGGATTTCTACTGTTGTCGATACCCCCTAATTATATCCTGTATGTCTAACGATAAATTCTTCAGGATTACTTTGTTATGAGTGGAAAGTTGGTTGGAACAATTATTCAAATTCATATTTAATGACTGATGAAGTAATAATTTAACCCAATTTCTGCCAACAGGTTGAGGGGAACTCTTGGCTGTTTCTATTTACCTTCAGCTCAGCATTGTGACACTGCAGGAAAAAAGCACTATTATAGTAATAGTGTTCATCAAACATCAGAAACAGTTTTGTTGATGTAATGTTAACAGTTAACTACAAAAAAAAAGGCCTAGGGGTAGAAATTGGTGTGTGTTGTGCAGTTTTTTTGGGCATAAAATGGGCGCAAAGCATATCAATTTAGCAGTGGGATGAAAACGGGTCCAGAATAATTTCTCTGCCCTAAAGTCCCTTTTTCCTCCTATTGGTCCTTCCCCCCACCTTTCCTATTATAAATTAAATGGGCTGAATTCCCTTGACTGTTTCACCAGACTCCCGCTGTAATGACTTGGAATAAGGCCGGAACTCACATACATGGGGTCCCAACCTTAAATGGAAATTCCTGCTCGGCTTTATAAGAGGCAGTACCTCCATCCATGTCTTTAAAAGCCACTTATGTGGGGGAGTGGCCTGGGTCCTGTTTGGGCCAGGAATTCCCTATGCTGGGAGTTCCCACTGTACTAGCCCATAAGGGACTAGGCATTGAGATCAGGTACATTGTCCACCAGAAGGTCAGAAGTGAGTCCCACTGTGGGGGCAGGCTATTGAAACCCCTCCAACCCGGCAATGGGGAATTTATTTTAAAATTTTATGCATCAGCCCCCTTCTGGTGGTGGAAATACATGGGGGGGGGGGCTTCAGCACACCATCGCCGCCCTCCCCCCCCCTTGATGGCAGATAGATGCCTGAGTTTCCAGTAGCACAGGGCAGGCAGGTGCCCATAGAGGCACCCACCGACCCCTTGCAAATGTGGTGCACTTTCACTGATCCCACAAACTCCAATGGGGTCAGCTTTGGAGGGCACCAGACTCACAGCTCACAGATTTTCAGGGACAATTTCTCTAACAAAGTTTAGACCTTGCAACCTTTTTCCTAATTTTTTAAACTGTAACATCGTGCTGTTAATTATCACTGAAACTATGACAGAATAATCAGAAACTGCAAGCTTTAAGGAGCCATAACTTCATAAAGGAGTGCTGGAACTGAATGGTTCAATGAGTACTGTTATATTTGTCATTATATCTCATTATTTATAAACTATTTGCCATTTATTTCAGCAAACACATTACAGGGTTACTTCTGAAATCCCAACACTGGGTTAGCCCCAATTCTTCAGCCCTTGCTCCCTGTGAGAGTGTCTCCCTATTGAAAGCATGAGATTGCCAAATTACTATTATATTCAGTAATGAGCTACTGTACATGTTATTGTACATGGTAACATAGCAGCAGTCCATGCCCTCTCCTTGCCATGTAGGCTCTACAGCACAACAGTAGAGAAATTGGGTGACACTGCTAAAATGTGCTAAACGGAGATGGATGGAAAATCGTAAACAATTTTACAACACCAAGTTATAGTCCAGCAATTTTATTTTAAATTCACAAGCTTTCGGAGGCTTCCTCCTTCGTCACGTAAACGACATTTACCTGACGAAGGAGGAAGCCTCCGAAAGCTTGTGAATTTAAAATAAAATTGCTGGACTATAACTTGGTGTTGTAAAATTGTTTACAATTGTCAACCCCAGTCCATCACCGGCATCTCCACACGATGGAAAATCAGCAGAGGATGTTGACTTGAAAACTATTTTTGATGTAAAATACTTTGCCGGTTAAACAGGAATAGATTTACATCTTCAACCAAGCCATATACAGAGCCTTCTACAAACTAACTCTTAGGCCAAGTCGGGATGTTGTGGAGCAATCATTTTGTTTGTGAGTATTACAAGTCTAAATAAATCACCTTAAAAGAAGCATGCCTGTTTTAGCTCTGTTAAAAATATACACAAAAAAACCCAAATCAAACCTTGAAAGAAGAATTTTCGTACTTTATTTAAAAACAAACAGAAAATGCTTGCCAATATACGTTAGGGCATAATGTAAAGTAAAGGCTTTGGGGTGCAAGGAGATGAATCATTGCCCAGCAAGTTTATAGATTGACTGGTCTGTGGGTGAACTATGGAATCAATGTACTGCTGCAATTTTGTTGGGGAAAAAACATGCCTTACCCTGTTCGGTTGCCATGTGTGTATACAAATACAAAGAACAGGCTTTCTAGTCATATTTCACAATGAGAAGCATATTTTTGATGTACATACTCACAAAATCACAATGTGACCTGTTGCAAACAGCATCCAGGATTGACTTTGATGCAAGTCAAAGCCGTTCCAATTGCTGAATAATTCTTGAGTCCACTATTTCCTACGTTGTGTCCTGCTCCTGATATAAATTGAAAGCAATGTTGTGTTTTCTCATTCTGTCGCAAAAAATTGACCTGTATTCTCAAAATGGGTAATCCTGCTAACAAGGTAAAAGCTTTCTGACTTTTGTTATAAATTTTCCATTTGCTGCAAAAGGAAGTTTAATGTTGCTGAATTATCTTCGTGATATTCTTCCAAAATCCACTGATGAAACATTTTAAGATAGCAAACACGATAAAGTTTTCAGATACCTTAAGTGTGAAGATAGTGAGAGTCAGGTTTTTCTCCTTTCCCCTTTAGGCCCTCAGATTTCCATTTCCTCCGCTTGGTAAAGGTCTCCTCCAGCTTGCACAATACTGTACAATTCTCTCGTCACTAGACTTCTTTGAAAATGACCAGCTAGCTTGGAACAGGATTGAGCAGCAGCTGCAATCCAGTGTCTGCACAACAGACCCATTACTTCCTATCATATTTGTATTTGTCATTCATGTATTTTTGTCAACAAAATCCAAAAACTCTATTATACTATTTCTTAAGATTTACAACATGCACAGATCATCTAACTAAACCTACACTATAAATGTGAAGAGAGTTGGAAAGCAGGCTACAGTTATTGTTATCAGATCAACAAATAAATATTGATGCAGATTAATTGACCGTGAGAGTATATAATGGATATTTACCAGAAACAGTTAACTTCGCTAGCAAGTCAAAAGGAGCTTTTTTTGTACAGCTAGACTGTGGCAATTAAATGCCATTTTGAAAATAGAAAACTACTGAGCTGGAAAGCAGTAGGCAGTAGCAACTCTGAAACAAAAGCCAATTGTGGCCAACAATTTTGGGAAAGAATACAGAATCTCCCTACGCTGTTTGATTTATTGCTTGTGATGCTATGCGTTCGACTGCAGCAACCCACAGTGTGAGGCAGTGCTGAGCTGCATGACCTGTAAAAATAAGTCTATTAACCCTAATCAATCTCCTATTATCCTCTTTCACCCACAATTTAACTGGTACAGGGCAGCTATGTCCTGCTGCTCAGTTCTAAACAATCCTATTGTCTTGCCCCTAATCAGACTCCATGAATGGAAAGTGGATTTTTCACAGCAGTGGAATTACCACTGGTACAAAACGCTTTCATCTTTTAATGAGAAAATGGAGGATTGTTTTCATTTTGAATTACAGAGGCTAATTGAGGCTGGGCACTTGCACAGAATGATGTGGATTTCAGGTCCAGCTCGGAACAGTTCCCAGGCCATCTGACAGCAATCGTCCCAGCAGTAGGCCATTGGTTTTACAAAACTTCCTGTTGTAATTAATCGGCACATCCATTCAGTTTAAGTAGTTTAGTACAGCACCTAATTATTCAGTTAATCAAGGTTTTATTAGCCTATTGTGTGCTTTGAGAGGTTTTTTTTCTCTAACTTTTGAGACAGAAAAAGAATCTTAATACAGACACAGATAGTGAATATGGGGTGGAGTAAGAGTTGAATTTTAAAATAAAGTAGCCCTACGTCTATTGACATGAGCTTTCCTAATTCACCCTGACAGTGAATTAGTTTTTAATTCTGGTAATATGTCATGAGCCTAATCACAAAACAGGCCCAGGAGCCTTTTAATGCTTACATTTTTCTATCAGTTTCTTGGCCTTCTAACTTTTTACATGCTTTAAAGTAATGCACCAGAGGCTATGTATCCTCTGCCCAGAGTTTGCTGACTCTTATATATAGCGTTTGAAATATTGATGGCCAAAGCACACTATGAGGGCTCGTGCTATTTAATTTGCTTTGTCAAGTTATGATATGATGTGGAGATGCCGGTGATGGACTGGGGTGGACAAATGTAAGGAATCTTACAACACCAGGTTATAGTCCAACAATTGTTATGAAATAGCAGAGCAAATAAATAGACCACAGTCTGGCACAAAGTACATGAATGTAATAAATACCAACTTATACCACACCTTTGGCAAAGTGCAAGGAACTTCACGCACAGTCTTTGTGAACAAAGAATTGTGTAACTAATTATTAATACCTATGATGAAGTTTTATGCCTAAATCTTATTGTTTCTGTCTAATGATATTTACATAAACCATTTTTAGGCATCAAAGCTCAAGTGAGTCTGTTTTCATCACTTGAGCTGCTCCATAACCATAATGTCCCATCGATGCATAAGACATTTCTGAATGTTGAAATGACTGATGTGACAGAAGAAATAGTGAAAGGTTTAAGATTTGAAGTAACTTCTAAATAGGAAACAAATTTTAAAAACTCTTAGAAGGCAGGACTGGGTGGTATAATGTTGATCTTATATCTCTCTGTCCTTTACGTCTGCCCTCTCCAGTGGATGTAAAAGATCCCATGGAACTATTCAAAGAGCAGAGGAATTCTCCCCAGTGTCCTGGCCAAAATTTATCCCTCAACTAACATCACTAAAACAGATAACTTGGTCATTATCTCATTGCTGTTTGTGGGACCTTCCTGTGTGCAAATTGGTTGCCATGTTTCCAACATTACAACAGTGACTACACTTCAAAAGTACTTTAATTGGTTGTAAAGCTCTTTGGGATGTCCTGAGGTTGTGAAAGGCGCTACATAAATGCAAGTCTTTCTTTCTGTGACTCAGATTCAATCTAGTGTAGTCTGATGAGTTGAAAATTCCCTCTGTTTTCAAAATGATATAGGATGTTCAAGCTAAATTTGATGACTGTAAGGTAGTCTGGGGTAATTAAATGTCCTAAACTCAACCGATGTGCCTGAATTCTCAAATTGGATGAGAGACATTTCAGATCTTGGTGTGAGATCCAAACCAAATCAAAACTTGAATGTTTACTTGCCAACAATAGGCATCAGGCTTCATCTTGAATCTCGAAGAAAATGAATTTTAAAAAGTAATAATTTACTGCTCATGCATAACCACTATGATTGCATGTGCAATGATTGCTAAAGTATTGTTTCACTTTTTTAACAAAAAGACTGTTCCGCTTTCCCAGTGACTCAACTTATTAAAATGGTGAGTAAGTGTGCCATACAAATCAGGAAAATCCCAAGCTTGATCCCCAGCCTGTGCTACGTTAACTGATCTCAGCCAAGGTGCCAGTAGTGATGCTAGAATTGGCTTCAGCGAACCTAGAGTAGGGAATGAATAATTGGCCAAGATTCACACTCCTGCTTGGTACCTGGTCATCCCTGCTGGAATTGTATGTCTGTGGACATCAGGTGACGACTGAAGTGACTTCAACCCGCAGTTAAGTAGCCTGCCAACACTAGCAGTCAAGGCTCACACATGTTGGCATTAAAACACGCTCCTTAAGATCTTCAGCTGACACAGCCATTCCTCTTATTCTGTGGAAAGGCACACAGCAGAATCCCTCCTGCCGACTGAAGTGGATGCCCAAGCAGTACCAAAAATGGCACAGTTGCCCACCCACGTTATGCTAATAATACTGACCCAAAATTTGGGTCAGGGCACATCCATGGGCTGGGTGGAATTTCTAGCTCAGTGTGTTTTTGAGGATGTTAGACTCAAAAGCAGATTCTACTGAATTCAATGCCCTTTTTCAATACTTAATACCTGAAGCTGTAAGGGTTGTACGTGCCCTCTACACTCGAATTCAGAACTAATATTCAATCTTCTTTAGAAAGCTGGAATTGTCACCCAAGTACATTGGGTAATTTTGAAGCCAGGATCAAGAACCATTACTGAACAGAGCAACTCATCTAACTTATGATATACCTGACTCATGTAGATGAGAAATAGGAGGGGGGTAAGGATAGATCCTTGGGGGACTCTAGAATTAATGGTGCGGGAATAAGAAAGAGAAGGAGGAAAGTGGACAAACACAGGTGGATGTGCCAAATATTTGTTGATGCAAAGTGTCATAGCAATAAATGTCAGGTGATCTGAGAACCTACAGAATTTTCAATTCATGCTTATTAAGTTAGGAACAAAGGAACATGAGTAGGCCATTCAGCCCCTCGAGCCTGTTGCACCATTCAATTAAATTATCCCTGATCTTTATCTTAGCTCCATTTACCCGCCTTGGTTTCATATTCCTTAATACTCTTTCCTAACAAAAATCTACCAATCTCAGTTTTGAAATTTTCAATTAACCTGACATCAACAGCTTTTTGGGGAGAGAGTTCCAGATTTTCATGACCCTCTGTGTGAAGTTTATAAAGTATATTTAATTGAGAGAAGAATTGTGGTCATCTAGAAAAACTCTTAATTTCCAACTTCTTATATTTTTATGTATGTTAATTTATGTTCTGCAGCAAAAAAGACACCATGTTTATTTAGAGAGGCAGCCTCCCCTTTTGAAAACCAAAATTGTAAAGAATTGTGATCAATATTAACAGTCCTTTTGATCTGCTCATTTCAGTCAGTGAAAATGACCTTATTAGTGGCTTGGAAGGGTTACTCAGTGCAATTCCTCTTGGATGATCTTGGAGTGTTGAGATAACTCCAGGCTTCTTTGCTTTGCTACCAACTGCCTCCTTAAATATAGCCCTATAATTCCCCTCCTCCCTCAAACTCTCCATTCCCCTGACTCCAGCATCTTGTGCATTGCCCCTTCCCTTTGCCCCAGCATTGGTTACCAGGTCTTCAGCTACCTAAGTCCAACGCTCTGGAATTCCTTCCATAAATCCTCCCACTTCTCCACCTCTCTCTTTTCCTTTAGGACCCTTCTTAAAACCCACCTCCGCCTTTGGCTCGGCGCCCATTTTTCTTAAACTCTGCAAGGCACTTTGTGATATTTTTCTATGTTAAATTCGCTATATAACTGAAAGTTGTTGTTGAGGGAGTTGAATTCACGCAAAGTTCAGTTTGGAACTAGATCTCAGCTAGTGAGACTTTTGCTCCCTTAGTCACCTTTAGGAAGCTGATAACCCTTGGTTATGTCATCAGTTCTCACTGTTTAACAAAACGACAGAAATTGTGAAATGCACAAAACAAAAGACATGGATGTTAATTATATTTTGTTGTTTGATTTTTAAAACAAGGCCTGATATCATATTCCCTCTAGTTCACTTAATTCATCATACATAATTTCGAGGATTTATTATTGGCCTAACAAGAGTGTATTTTAGCCCAATTGAAATCCTATTGCAGTTGCTGTGATAGTGAATATATTCAGTGTAGATATTTATAGGCAGCATAAACTGAACAGCATTGAGATTCTTCCGACATAGTTTGAGATCATTATAAGATTTAGAGATAAGTGAACTAGTCAAAGATATTTGTTTGCTTCCTCTTGCTTCAATTTCGTCTACCCACAAATTGAAACAAGCAGTTCCCTGTTCCTGCTGATTTTTAACCACATTTTTATTATACTATCACCCTTTTCCAGGCAGTTTGCCAGGATGTAACTTGTTCCAGCTCGAGGGGTTAGGCTGCATATACCTCCAGGACTCCTTAATAGTGTTGCTCTGTAATTGGCTGGGGAGAGTCTCAGTTCAAACTAGGAAACGTGCAATGTTCGTTCTGCTTTGATCCACAAAGAATAGAACAGCCCCTGTCAAAAAGAGTTCCCAGTCTGAGAAAGAAATCTCAGCTCGTTTAAAATAAGTTTCTTTGAACCTATTCAGAAAAATCCAAGTTTGGCCTGATTCACATATACCTGTCCCTTTGAATAAAATGCCCGTGCATATATGCTCATGTATATAGTTATTGCTCTGAGCACGTTTGCTTTTTTCTTCTCATCTCTTGTAGTCTGGTGGATAGGGAGATATGAAGCCTTATAGTAGCCATGTGCCCATTCAGTCCTGTCACTTTTGTCGAAAGTGGGAATGTGGCCTTAATATGAGGATGTATTTGATTAATCCCTGGTTGTCTATTTGAGAAGGAGGAACACTGTCCCCGGTGGATATGTATCCATCAAATTCTTGCCATCTGCTTGGGTAAAATGCATGGTGTCTTGGGCCTTGGTGTTGCGCAAACTCCTTAGCACAGGTAAAATCACACTATCAGAGTAATTTTAGCATTACTGATCAATGTGTGTTGCTTAAGTCCCAGTGGAATACACAAAATTATAGAATCACAGAATGATACAGCACAGAAGTAGGCCATTCCTCCCATCGTGTCTGTGGCATCTCTTTGAAAGAACTGTCAAATTAGTCCCACCCCCCCTGCCCTTTCCCCATAGCCCTGCAATTTTTTTCCCTTCAAGTATTTATCCAATTCCCTTTCAAAAGTTATTATTGAATCTGCTTCCGCCACTCTTTCAGGCAATCCATTCCAGATCATAACTCGCTGCATAAAAAAAATTCTCCTCATCTCCCCTCTGGTTCTTTTGCCAACTACCTTAAAACTGTGTCCCCTGGTTACTGACCCTTCTGCCACTGGAAACAGTTTCTCCTTATTTACTCTATCAAAACTCTTCATGATTTTGAACACCTCTATTAAATCTCCCTTTAACCTTCTCTGCTCTAAGGAGAACAACCCCATGGTGAAATTGCTCCATAGACTTACTGACCGTCAGTCACACTCTCTTTTCGAATGTCAGAGTTGGATGCTATCACCCTGCCTCCCCCATGGATCAGGGATTAGTCACTGGTTTCTTTTCTGCTTTTGCTTCGACTTCAATAGTAGGGTGTGGCTGAACTGGTCAATGTGGACAATAGAAATATGAGTAGATCATCTTGTGACTCATATTGTGGGGTACAAAACTCAAATGGACCTATCAATTCAAAGCATTAAAAGGTTATGCTAATAACTGGCAATAGTAGATCTTTAAAAAAACTACTGTGAGAAATTAAAGGTCAGAGGTTACATGGTGCCTGCTTGGTTTAACTGCTATTTCAGTGTGATGTGATTTCAATGCACCAGCCAGATGGGTGCAGTTTATATAAGTGAAGTTCATTTACATCAAATTGAACCAAATCCCCTCCAGCTGCCTGTCTGCATAATGGGGCTTTTAATGTGTCCACTCTCTGTCGATGATTTTTTTTAAGCAGCAGAAGTGTAGTATTGATTTTTCAGTCTGTTACCTATCCAGGACAAGGCCAATTCATATTCAGCTTGCATTATATAATGGTTGTTGCAGACATGTGTGAGAGAAGAGGAGATGGATTTTGAAATAATTGCATATAGTCGCATATTAGGCTGAGGTTAGTCAAAACTCTAATTTCCTGAAATAATCTCCACTCCAAACATTATTCAAAATGCTTATCATATTGACCGGAAGATGCATCTACTGTTGTACAATTTCCAAAACTTTCTTCTTAATCTTTGTATAGAATTAAAATAGAAAAATTTGTAGCAATGGGTGTGATGATTGGAACGATGCCATTATAAGCCCTTCTGTTTACACACCAGCTAAAGTATCTCTGAAGAGATTTGACTAAATGACAGGATATTTCTCAACTGACTACTGTCATTTTATACAAATTTCTAATTCTCTGGCACAATGTAAGCTTGGCTTAGTGGTAGCATTCACAATTCTGAGTTAGAAAGCTGTGGGTTCAAGCCTGACTTCAGGACTCGAGCATATAATCTAGACTGACACATCCGTGCAGTCCTTAGGGAGTACTACATTGTCAGAGGAGCAGTCTTTTGCATGAGATGTTAAACCGAGGCCCCATCTGCCTTTTCAGATGGATGTTAAAGATCCTATGGCAGTATTCTTAAAAAAAAAAGCAGGATCTTCTCCCACTGTCCTGGCCAACATTCATCCCTCAACATTACTAAAAACTTATGTGTTTGACGGACCTTGTTTTTTGAAATCTGGCTGCTGTGTTTGCCTACAAAACAACAGTTATTTCACTTCAGAACTAATTCATTGGCTGTGAAGTCCTGACAATGTTAAAGGTGCTATATAAATACAAGTTCTTCCTTTCATTGCAACATTCAGTTTTCATAGAATCATATAAGACAGAAGGAGGCCATTCTTTGAAAGATCCATCCAATTAGTCCCACTCCCCTACTCTTTCCCCATAGCCCTGCAAATTTCTCCTTTTCAAGTATATATCCGATTCCATTTTTAAAGTTACTGTTGAAGCTGTTTCCTGTTGAAGCTGAACCACCCTTTCAGGTAGTGCATTCCGAATTGTAATAACTCGTTGCATTTAAAAAAAATCTCCTCATTTCCCCTCTGGATTTTTTGCCAATTATCCACAGATTAGTGTGTCCTCTGGTTACTGTCCCTAATGCCAGCGGAAACAGTTTCTCCCCAGCTACTCTGTCAAAACCCCTCATAATTTTCAACACCTCTATTAAATCTCCCATTAACCTTTCCTGCTCTAAGGAGAACAATCGCAGCTTCTCTAGTCTCTCCACATAACTGAAATCCCTCATTCCTGGTCTCATTCTGGTATATCTCCTCCACACCCTCTCCAAGCCCTCGCCATACTTCCTAAAATGTGGTGCCCAGAACACTCTTGCTGAGGCCTAACCAGTGATTTATGATGGTTAACCATAACTTCCTTGCTTTTGTACTCTATGCCTCTATTTATAAAGCCAAGGATCCAATATGCCTTTTTTAAAGAGCCGTTTAAGAGTGTAACATTTGAAAGTTACAGAAGACATGTCAATCCTATGATAGCCTATGGGTTGGCTGATTGCAGAAAAAGTGATTGCTGCCAACCTCAAATCTAAAATGCTTTGAGTATTCATTTTTTTTATACACTGGGTTGTGTATTTGTATGCATATTCTTTCATTGGCAATATTCTTTGTAACAGTATTAAGCGCTGTTAAATCTGGCCTGACAATGGACCTCAGAATCAGGCTTAGAAATCACCTCTTTGTATTACATTATATTTCCATTTCTAACACTCCTCGTATCCTTTGACAGAAAGATTGTCATTTACTGGTGCCACGTAACACACACCTTGAGGATAGTTCCTTTTATACTGTTTTCTCGAGGAGATTGACTCACCTGAATCCAAATTGTTCTAACTCAGCCAAAGTTTATATCTAAACAAACATCCAATTTGTATTGTTTTGGCTTCCCCCTTTGGATTCAGTGCATATCTCTATTGAATGGCCCCAACTCTTTCCTCAGTTGCGTTATGACTTGCTGACAGCCCAATTTCCCTCATAAAAACATCGGAACAGGAGGAGGCCATTCAGCCCCTCGAGCCTGTTCCACCATTCAATTAGATCATGGCTGATCTGTATCTTAACTCCATCTACCTGCCTTGGTTCCATAACCCTTAATACCCTCAAGCAAAGATTTGTCATCTCAGGATAGATTTCTTTTTTTTCAAATGTTGCATTTATTTCTGTAAACATTTAGGCTATCATGACCTAATGTAATAGATTAGAATGGATGTGTATCAATGTGCAGCAGCCTTTCCACCGTCTACAAGGCACAAGTCAGGAGTGTGATGGAATACTCTCCACTTGCCTGGATGAGTGCAGCTCCAACAACACTCAAGAAGCTCGACACCATCCAGGACAAAGCAGCCCACTTGATTGGCACCCCATCCACCACCCTAAACATTCACTCCCTTCACCACCGCGCACCGTGGCTGCAGTGTGCACCATCCACAGGATGCACTGCAGCAACTTCTTCGACAGCATCTCCCAAACCCACGACCTCTACCACCTAGAAGGACAAGGGCAGCAGGCACATGGGAACAACACCACCTGCACGTTCCCCTTCAAGTCACACACCTTGGGAATATATCGCCATTCCTTCAACAACGCTGGGAGAAATTCCTGGAACTCCCTACCTAACAGCACTGTGGGAGAACCTTCACCACACGGACTGCAGCGGTTCAAGAAGGCAGCTCACCACCACCTTCTCAAGGGCAATTAGGGACGGGCAATAAATGCTGGCCTTGCCAGCAATGCCCACATCCCATGAACGAACAAAAAAAAAATGCAAGGTTTGACAGTGCAGTATTCCCTCAGTACTGCACTGTCAGCATAGATTATATGGTCAAGTCTCTGGTGTGGGGCTTGAACCCACAACCTTCTGACTCGGAGGCAAGCGTGCTACCACTGAGCCAAGGCTGACATAAATATTCCTTTTGATTTGTCTGTTAACAAGTTCATTTATGAACCATCAATAACCAATAAGATTTACATCATATATGAAGCATTCTGAGATTCATAAAAGTTTGGCTGAAACATTGTGGAAAATAAAAACATAACCCACTCATCAGTCTTATTACTGTTGGTTTTTTACTTAGCGAGAGCTGTACATGATGTGAAAGATCAGTAACCTTCCTCATACACACAACCCTCCAATATCACCCCATTACCAACAAAGGGTATAAAGTAGGCTATCATAGGATCAACGGACGTTAAATTGGGCCATGTAGCACCTGTTGCTACAACCCTACGCGGCCTCTCGAACATCCAAGATGGCGTCTTGGCTGCGGGCGCACGTTTCCAGCATGACGTGCACCAGACGCCATCTTGGTAGAGGAGTTAGCGCAGGCGCAAATACCGAATGTCGAAAGCATGTAAAGTAAGGAGAAAATGGATACAATCAGTGTGCAACACTGATTTAAAGTGATAGGCACCATTTTGGCACTAAACGCTCAACTCAACGCACAGTCTAAACCACGGCAATCCGAACATGTCAAAGAGTGCCTGGAGGACCCTTACCAGCGCTATTTAAAGGGACTATGCAGGATTTACAGGCTGAGTTATTGCTTCTGGCTGCCGATACATTTGTAACTGTTTTTTGAGGTCTTCTATACTTGAATACTAGGACTAGGGGACATAGCCTAACATTTAGAGCCAGGATGTGCAGGAGTGAAGTTAGAAAACGTTTCTACGCTCAAAGGGTGGGAGAAGTTTGGAACGCTCTTCTGCAAACAGCAGACTCAATTGTGAATTCTAAATCTGAGATTGATAGATTTCTGTGAACCAAGGGTATTAAGGGATTTGGGGCTAAAGTGGGTATATGGAGTTAGGTCACAGATCAACCATGATCTCATTGAATGGCGGAACAGGATTGAGGGGCTAAATGCCACTGCCACCTGCTGTCTCCTGTTATGCGCCACCTTCTCCTGCAAGAAAGTGGGACGTGTGTCTGGGTGATGTGCCTGTCATGTTGAATAGCTGCCAGTGTGTGTGGCCTGTGAGTTGTGCATGGTCAGCTTGCAACAGTGGTAATGTGTAAGGGTGAGTGGAAGCATCTGAATGGAAGAGTTGAGTACTGATGATATGTGGGTGATGGGGGGTGTAGGGTGTGGAACAGTTGATATGGCTAGTGGTGCAGTTGGTAGGAGATGACACTTGACAGTTGACCTTACTCACCTTGACCACTCGTGTCAAAGCATTGAACTTCTTCCTGCACTGCATCCATATTCGTGGTGCTGTGTGCCTGGCATTGACTTTGTCCCCCACTGCCTCCCACTGCTTTTTGGTCATATGTCTGGATGGCCTCTGGCCACCCACCCACCCCCATCCCCCAGCAGATATAGGATGTCCTTCCTTCTGTCCATTTCTTGCACCAAGGCCTCTAATGCATCAGCAGAGAACCTTGGTGCATGCACTCTCGCAGGCCTGGTACCAACTCAGATCGGCAGATTGGTGAGGTCTGGCGTGCAGATTGGAGGATGTGGGATTTAGTAGTGCGCAACCTTTATTCAATGCTTTAACATAACTCATCAGTGTGTAAACATAGGGACAGGACCTGCATCTGTGTTTTACGTGTGCGATGTCTGATCTCTGTTCAGATTCCATGCAGACAGCAGACTATTATTTTTAGCAAATAACAGGTACCGGCTACCATTAAGAGATTTGAAGAGACATCCTCCCTTTAAGAGATTGGGGCTCCCCCTGCTGGTGGAAAGTGTGAATTGCATTGAATCGACGTGCAAGGCCTGGATTTCAACGCAGACTGACGGTGAGTACTGAGGCAGGACGAAGTTCCCCCCCGTCCTGCCTGCGCAGGGGCCATTGGACGTGGATTAATAGCAGATCACACTGCCTACGCTCAATAATAGGCCCTATCCAACTTTTCCCCCAACATGTCTTCAATAATGTGATAAACTTAATGTTCACATGCCTCATCGTAATCATTGATATAAAAATATTTATGTCTTTGGGATCTAGACAGTGTTTAAGACTGTACACTGAGGTAAGCAACAGAATGTTGATTAAAGACTTCTGAAAGAAACACATGATCATTACAACACTGCTGTAAATTAAAATATTGTCTACTGATCTAACAACTTATGATGAAGTATACCACAATTTTACAACAGAATTATGAACAGTCTTCAACAAAGGAATTTTCACAATACGCAAAGCGTCTTCACTGCAGTCAGTTCAAAATAGTACTGGACCAACTCTATAGCTGTACTGCCAGACAGCTGGACTCATAACTCGCAGATCTGAGACTGAATCCCACATTCTCGACTGACATCTATACCTGGGTTCCTGGTGGGTGAGCATTTCAGTAGCAGTCAGGTTGTTTAGAGGAGGGATATGAAGAAAGAAGGAATGAAAAGGGAATCCATTCAAGTGCAGGCCCTTTCTTGACATTATTGATGTTAGATAGTTTCACATTAGATCAATAGTGTGCATGTCTTGTACCATTGCAAACTGATTTTCACGTTGCAGTAATGCAGGATGAAACTGCAGCTGAACTGCTGTCAGTTTATGTTGGGAATGAGACATTGGGAGAGGTAGTTGGGTGCCATCTTTTTAAATTTCAAAATATACTTTATTTCGTAACATTTAAGGATACACACAGTTCAATGTAAATATCACAATTCCAAAGCAATTCAAAACAATACAATACAGATCATCCACAACACAATCCCAATATTACAATTCAAACACAGTACATATTTTATAATACATGGTGAAAAATACAAGGTGGGATGGCCTTACACGGTGGCCTTTCCAACATAGAGCCTTTGCGTAGGCCGTATCCCGCAGCACGTGCTCCTGAACCCTGGTGTGTGCCAGTCAGCAACACTCGGTCGTGGACAGCTCCTTCAGCTGGAAGACCAGCAGGTTTCGGGCAGACCAAAGGAACTCCTTCACCGAGTTGATGGTCTTCCCGCAGCAGTAGATATCTGTCTCGGTGTGCGTCCCGAGGAACAGCCCGTAGAGCTCGGAGTCCTGTGTTACCGAGCTGTTGGGGATGAATCGAGATACCAACGCATCTCTCTCCACACCTTCTGCATGAAGGGGCAGTCCACCAGGAGATGGATGATGGTCTTGACCCCGCTGCAGCCTCGAGGGCATCTCGCGGTGGCGTTGAAATGCCGTGCATGCAGAAAAGACAGCACACTAAGGGCCCTTCTCACCACTATTCAAGCTACACCCTGGTGTATCGCTTATCCGGCGACGATATGTTCTGCCAAATGGCTTTGACCGTCTGGTCAGGGAACTGCCCAATTGGATCCACCCACTACTTTCCCTGCAGGACCCCAGAACATTCCATGCTGACCACTGTCTGATGGCCTTGTGGTCGAAAGGGTTCCTCTTCAGGAACTTCTCCACCTGGGACAGGTGGTGGGATACGGTCCAGCTGGACAGGACCGGGGCATACCGGGGTTCTACAAAATTCTGAGGCAGCCATACACAATGGTGGCCATCAGGATCATGGCGGCATTGAGGATGCCCTTCCTCCTCCCTTTTGTCTGGGGCCTTGTACGTGATGAACCTACATGTGCAGTCCATCTTGGACCTCCAGACAAAGTGGAAGATGGCTCAGGTGACGGCGGAGCGGCGGGGAATGGGCCAGACCTTGGCCACGTAGAGCAACACCATGAGTACCTCACAACTTATCACCAGTTTCCTGTCAGCCATGGAGAGGGAGCGCCCTCTCCCCCCAACATACCAAGCTTCTGGAGATCCACTCCTCCCGATTCTTGGTTCAGGCCTGGGGCCCCCACCAGATCCCCAGCACCTTCAGATAGTTGGTCCTAATGGTGAAGGGGACAAAGGATCAAGTCTCCCACATGCCAAAGGACATGGGCTCGAATTAACTGCGGTTTACTCTGGCTCCTGAGGCCAGCTCAAACTGGTCGCAGATGCCCATCAGTCTGTGGACTGACTGTTGATTGGAACAAAAGGCAGTGACATCATGCATGTACAGGAAGGCCTTAACCTGAGAGGCTCCACTTCCTGGGATCGTTACCCCCCCTTATACCTGCGTCCTTCCTGATGGATGCGGCAAATGGCTCAATACAACACACGAACAAGACCACCAGCGAGAGGACAGCCCTGCCTGACTCCAGATCTGATCGGAAAGCTCTCCAACTCCCACCCGTTGATTAGGACTGTGCTACGGATGTCTGCGCAGAGCAGTCGGATCCAAATGTGGATTCCCTCACCAAACCCATTTTGGAGAGCATATCTATCATGTACATGTGGGATATTCTGTTGAAGGCCTTCTGCTGGTCCAAACTGATGATGCAGGGGTCCAAACTGATGATGCAGGTGTCCACCTCCTGTCCTGCATGTAGGCAATCGTATCCCTCAGTAGTGCAAGGCCAGCAGAGATCTTCCTGCAAGGTACAGCATGGGTCTGATCAGGGTGGATCACCAGCTCCAGGGCAGACTTGAGCCTGTTGGCGATGACCTTAGACAGAATCTTGTAGTCGACATTTAGCGAGGAAATTAGATTTCTTCCCTCTCTCCCTTCCGCTTGTAGATGAGGGTGATGATGCCTTTCCTCATGGACTCTGACATGCTGCCTGCCAGAAGCATATCCCCGTACACTTTCAGCAGGTCTGGGCCTATCCAGTCCCACAGAGCCAAGTGCAACTCAACCGGTAAGCTATCGCTTCCAGGAGTTCTACTCTTCTCAAAGGACCAGACAGCCTTTGTCAGCTCGTTCAAAGTCAGTGGCCTATCCATGCTCTCCCACTTGCTTTCCTTTACTTTTTTCTTATTTCAAAATATAATTATTCATAAAATTTGTAAAGGTACAAACAATGCAATTCAAGTCATGCTTCAAACAATAAAGTACAGGTCATTCAATTTGCAATGGTACATACAGTACAATTCAACGGCCCCAGTACAATCAATACAGTTACACACCATGCATTGTACATACAGTTCATGGTGTACAATACAAGGTGGGTGGCCTTACACGGTGGTCTTTCCCCATAGAGCTTTGTGCAGGTCGCACCTGGCCTCAGTGCGTCCCGCAGCACGTACTCCTGCACCTTGGATTGTGCCAGTCAGCAACCCTCGGTCATGGACAGCTCCTTCAGCTGGAAGACCAGCAGGTTTCGGATGGACCAAAGAGCCTCCTTCAACGAGCTGATGGTCTTCCAGCCACGGGTGATATCTGACTCGGTGTGCATCCCGGGGAACAGTCCGTAGAGCACAGCTTTGTACCATTTGAAGCCAACTTTATTAAGTTTTAAAATTAAGTTTAAAAAGAGCCAGGTGGTCCACTGACCATCTTTAACTTTCTAATGTTTGAGAGGAGATAACAGTTAGAGGTGAGCAACACATCTTTTCAGTTTAAATCTAATCGTGCTGTACTCCGTGTTTTGGTACCTTGTTTAAAAATGCAAACATTAAGCCCAAGATTTTCCCTATAATGCAAGTTGCCAATTTCACTATGTATCAAGTAGTTGGGAAGCACATTCAAATTCCAGTATACAGAATGGTTCATGTAACAGCAGGTGACGAGAAGGTCATACATAGGAGCCTAGTGATTCACTGGAGTGATAGGGAAAATGGCCAAATATTAGTCTTGATAAATGGAAAAAATCAAATTGGGAATTCAGAGTGAAAGGACTAGTTTTCATTTCCAGAGGTACAAACGAAAGACGGTAAGAATTAAACTGAAGAATGGGTGCAGAAGTGCAACCTACGTGATGTGAGTAGCTACTTTGAATCTTTAGAAGTGCCAGAAGATTTGTCTGGAAAAATAACTCACATATAGATCAGAGCAGCAATAAGCCCCAAGCTGTAATGGTACTCAGAGTGTCTCGAAATCTGACTCTAAAACTGAATCCATGCCATTAGCAACATCTGATGCTGCTGTTATAAAGTTTAATGTTAAGGATTCGAGTGACAGACGAGGGCTTCGGCATACTGAAAAAATGGAGGACCATACCATGTAAATGCACTTCATAATGTTAGTAGAAGTTATTTAGGGAGTGCTTTTAAATGTGCAAGAAGACTGATCACTCAGATGAATATAAGCATGATTACTAATTCTGTTAAATCTGATTTATGTTCAGCATTGGGTTGGAATGAAAAAAAAGGAAGCATAAATTGTAGTCTGTGTGAAGGTTTCAAACTGGAAAAGTTGGGGCCAAACATTCATAGTCCTTCCGGCACACACTTACTGTAACTCTGGTGGAAATGTGCTCAAAGGGCAGCAAATTAGACTAGGACCCAGTTAAGCTGGGTCTTTAAGTTGGAGTTTCTTGAAGCTTTTGTAAGGGGCAAAGCCCAACCCAAACATGACCATCAGAGTAGGAGGGGGTGGGTTGGGGACTCCCTATGACAGGAGTTTCCACATCTCCACCCTCAAAGGGACCTGATATCGGCAGTACTATGCCTGGGCCTGATAAGGTCAGGTGCTCCAGGCCACCGAATGGGCAGAAGTGTGGTCCAGCTGGAGGTTCAGGCCAGGGTAGTGGAAAAAGGTTTTCTTTAAAAGAAAATTCTTTTGAATTATTTCAACAATGCCTCCTTACAAAGAGGCCTCAGGAGGCACATTGTAATTTATTCTATGAGGAACTTCAATGTGCTTCCAGCTGCAATCCTTTTGGAACCCGTAATTTGTATCCTTTGGTGGTGCAGAAACCTGCCAGTGGTATTAAATCTAAGAGACCTCCCTCTGACGCTACAAACTGCCCCAAAATCAGTGATAGAGGTCCAGCTTAGGGGCATCCCAACACTTAGAAAGGCATGCGCCCGCCCACAAATTTTTGGACTAATGGTGTTTAAATATGTAAATGAGTTTAGCATTTCTATTTTGGAGAACAAAAGGGTATTTTTTTTGCTTATGCATTCCTGGCTCGGAGCCTTGCCTACCGGAGTGCACATTGGGAAATTGATTGCATAGATAGAGGATTGGCTAACTGACAGAAAACAAAGAGTCGGGATAAAAGGGTCATTTTCAAAATGGCAATCTGTAACTAGTGGGGTGCCGCAGGGCTCAGTGCTGGGGCCTCAACTATTTACAATATATTTCAATGACTTGGATGAAGGAACAGAATGTCTTGTGGCCACATTTGCTGACGATACAAAGATAGGGGGAAAAGCAAGTTGCGATGAGGACACAAAGTGTCTGCAAAGGGATATTGACAGGTTAACTGAATGGCCAAAAATTTGGCAGATGGAATATAATGTGGGAAAATGTGAAGTCGTCCACTTTGGGAGGAAAAATAAAAAAGCAAAATATTATTTGAATGAAGAAATACTACAAAATGCTGCAGTATAGAGGGATCTGGATGTCCTTCTGCATGAAACACAAAAAGTCAACATACAGGTGCAGCAGGTAATCCGGAAGGCAAATGGAAT
The DNA here is from genome assembly GCF_035084215.1 of Heptranchias perlo. Taxonomy (NCBI): domain Eukaryota; kingdom Metazoa; phylum Chordata; class Chondrichthyes; order Hexanchiformes; family Hexanchidae; genus Heptranchias; species Heptranchias perlo. The sequence goes on along the minus strand of NC_090347.1, from coordinate 28,595,152 downwards.
ATTGGCCTTTATTTCTAGGGGGATGGAGTATAAAAGCAGGGAAGTCATGCTACAAATGTACAGGGTTATGGTGAGACCACACCTGGAGTACTGCATACAGTTCTGGTGCCCTTATTTAAGGAAGGACATACTTGCATTGGAGGCAGTTCAGAGAAAGTTCACTGGGTTGATTCCGGGTATGGAAGGGTTGTCTTGTGAGGAAAGATTGAACAGGTTGGGTCTATACTCATCAGAGTCTACAAGAATGAGAGGAGATCTTATTGAAACATACAAGATTCTGAGGGGACTCGCTCGGGTAGATACTGAGAGGATGTTACCCCTCATGGGGGAATCTAAAACTAGGGGGCAGAGTCTCAGAATAAGGAGTCACCCGTTTAAGATGGAAATGAGGAGGAATTTCTTCTCCCAGAGGGTCGTGAATCTTTGGAATTCTTTACCCCAAAAAGCGGTGGAGGCTGAGTCATTGAATACATTCAAGGCTGAGTTAGACAAATTTTTGATCAGCAAGAGAGTCAAAGGATATGGGGAAAAGACGGGAAAGTGGAGTTGAGGTAAAAATCAGATCAGCCATGATCTCATTGAATGGCGGAGCAGGCTCGAGGGGCCGAATGGCCTACTCCTACTCCTATGGCCCATGATTGTCCATCCACTAAATTTATTTTATTTCAAAATATACTTTATTTCATAAAATTTAAGGATACACACAGTTCAATGTAAATATCACAATTCCAAAGCAATTCACAACAACACAATACAGATTGGACACAATACGATCCCAATATTACAATTTAAACACAGTACATACCTTATAGTACATGGTGAAAAATGCAAGGTGGGATGGCCTTACACAGTGGCCTTTCCCTATAGAGCCTTTGCGTAGGCCGCATCTCACTTCAGTGGGTCCCGCAGCACGTACTCCTGGACCTTGGAGTGTGCCAGTCAGCCACACTCGGTTGTGGGCAGCTCCTTCAGCTCGAAGACCAGCGGGTTTCAAGCGGACCAAAGGGCCTCCTTCACCGAGTTTATGATCTTAAAGAAGCAGGTGATATCTGTCTAGGTGTGCATCCCGAGGAGCATCCCGAGGAACAGCCCGTAAAGTCAGCGTCCTGTGTTACCAAGCTGTTGGGGATGAATTGGACAGATACAAATGCATCTCTCTCCACACCTTCTGCGCGAAGGGGTAGTCCATCAGTGGACGACGGTCTCATCCCTGCTGCAGCCTGCGGGCTGTCAGCAATTGTGTGGTGTTTAATTCTTACAATAAAAACCCAGCCTCTAGCCTGATAGAACAGTTTGTTAAGTGACAGCTGGCAAGAGCTGGTTCCATTTCTCTCTCTCAAAGATATTATAATTTGTTCAGACTGTTGAACCTTGTACCTTCAGCAGTGAGGGAGTCATGGAAGGAAAGATGAGGCAGATTATTCAATGTCTGTAGCTTTTGATCTGCTGAATAAAAGCCTTTTCTTCCCCCTAACATTCTGTTTATTCAGTAACAGTAACTAGGTCAACTCAATTAAATCACCTCAGTGGGAAATAAAAGTTGTTTCTAACCACACTCGACTTACTTCTGTGGCTTACTGAAAGAAAAAGAATTCATTAAGGAAGGAAAGGTAACAAATGCAGAAATGCACTGCAGAGTATCCATAAGAACTGACCAGATGCATAGTGAAAAGTCAAAGTGCCTAATCCCCCTGTGACATTGAATTATTATGGATTCACATTGTACCCCAGTAATTCTCAAGTGCCTTCTAGAGGCCGGTTACTAAGTGATGTTGATAAATGCCTGGGAGGATGTTGCCTGTCGTTCCACTCATTGGAAAATATGATGAATTATGGGGAGACCTAAAATGGAGGATAGAAAAATAACTCATGAGAAAGTGGGGATGGAATGCTGTTGCCATAATATTGTGATTAAATCACCCCCAAAGATTGTTCCTTATACTACTGAAACAATACAAACACTATGAAATTGCTTTGAGGAACAGAAAATGCCTGAACAGGTTGAGACTTTTCCAAAGTGCCTGCAAGTAATATCTTAGTGCAAGGTGCTAAAAGCAAAATATTTCAGTGACAACACAGAGTGTACTTTCTGCAACTCTCTCTGTATTGCAGTTGCTGTTCAGTACCGGCGCAAAAAGAATGACATAATTTGTACATGTAGCGGTCTGTCAAAATTTGTTAATAAATATAATTACAACAGAAAAAAGCTGCATTGCATTCCATTCATGTTACAGACTGCCCATACCAAACAGATGTGTAAAAAATCCAGTTAGCAGTGCAAACTGATACAAGTTAATGGTGTTCAGGAGATATTCGGATCAGGCCTGTACAGGCTTGTGCTAATGAAGCAATAGAATTGTGAAGTTATGGGATCTTTTGCAAGTTTTCAATTGTAGAACTCAGTAAACCCACACTACTATGTTTTTTTATATATACACAACTACCTCTGTTGTAACAGATACTACTTTGCTTCCCAAGCCTCTACTAAAATAATTCTGATGAAACAAATATTGTTTCTTATTCATATAATTCTCCAGGGTTGACCTGCTCAAGTTGAGGTTGGACTGATCCGCACTTTGCAGCTTTAAATAACTGCAGATGAGGACATATGGTATTTCTATTCGAACCATCAGCATGGTGAATCTGACTCCATTTTAAACTCTGCACACAAAAATAGTTATTGTTTGATCCATGAAATTTGTATTAAAATATGTTGAAGTTTTCTTATTAATCATGATTTGTTAATAATGTTTAATTTCCCAGCTGTACCCCTACCATTTGAGAATTACTATTGGTAATGTTTTCACAGTCACTTCATTTATACCCTATCTTTTCAGACCTGACCCATCTTTGAACTCTCTTGCCTGGATTTTGCACTGTCTAGTAGTGTTATCATCCAATTTTGCAAGTGTTCACCTTGTCATTTTGCACATGGCTGTGCTGGTCTCCACTTCTTGCTAGTGTCAACCCCTGAAGGTCAGCTTGGATCCATTGGTGTCAGTTTTTGCCTTCATGTCAGAACTTCATGGATCCAAATCCAACTATAGGACTTGAGCACGTAACCTAGGCTGGTGCTTCAGTGCAATATTGAGGGGGTGCTGCATTTTTAGGTGGTATTATTTGAATGAGATATTAAACGGAGGTCTCCATCAGCCTGTCACAATGATTCAAATAGGAAATTAAAGATCCAGTGGCATTATTCAAAGAAGAGTATGTTGTTCTCCTGGTGTCCTTGTCAACATTCCTTCCTCAACCAACACCACCAAAAATAGATGAACTAAAATTCATCTCATTGTTGTTTATGGGATCTTGCTGTGTGCAAAATGGCTGCTGTGTTTGCCTTCACAACAAGAATAATTCATTGTCTGGGAAGGCATTTCTGAGAGATGTGTTATATAAATTTAATTCTCTGTTTGGCCTTACCTACACAGCATAACCTTGCCTCATTCATATACTGTATACACATTCAAACTGCTTTGTAACGAATCTATAAAATTTGCCACAAATACTTCATGACATCCTCTTTAATACTAATCAAACTTGTATGAAGTCATGTCGAAGCTCTTTGAAGAGATTTTAAGGCTTTCTGGGTACAGCTGCAGATTGTGAAATTGATAAATGAGGATTACTATTCAGTTCATTCACTCACCGTCCTGCCAGAACCCATCCAACTTCAAACACTGCTTTGGCAAAAATATTTAAGCATAAATATAATGATGGCCCCAGTAGCCTTAATTCTACTGCATCAGTGTTCACACATTGCTGATGCCTTGATATGTGTGAAATCCCTCCTGGAAAATGATGTGTCAAGTCTAACTCATTCGTAGCTAAATGGTGTTGCATGCTTGCTTTAATGGACATGACTGCATAAAGAAAGAATTTTGCACATTTCAAGAAAGCAGGCGTGTGAAGACTGATGTAGGAGAATTATAATTATTGGGGGCCATAGTCGTTGTTTAAAGATGTGAGTTAACTTAATTATTGTTTTTGCTGTAACATCATGTCACCAGTTTTGCTACCACTGCTATCACAGTACTATTTGTATAGAATTGGTTGATACTCATACTAAAGGATAGATTTTCTGGGTCCCTGCCTGCTGCCAGTACATATCAGAACATTGTGGGAAATTATTTTCCAATATGCATTGATGGTGAATGAGAAATTTGAAAACCTACCCTTAAATGTTGACACTGACAGCACAAAAACAATGTGTCATGTGACTTGACAGTGAGTGTTAGTGAGCTGTTCACCAGAGGATGAAACGTGGGTCACTGAATTATGGCATGGAATGGGGACCCTGGATGATTTTTTTTCCATACCTAGCCCAGGGATACAGTGGCCAATTGTAGCCTCCCTATTGTCACTCTCGACAAAATCAGCTAATTCAGGACCAACCAGGGTTTGAACCTGGAACTTCCCTCACCTGTATAACTCAGTACCACACCAGGTGGTAGAGAATGCATCTCTGTGGTGCTTTGGACATGAGTCACTGTTGTTGTGCTCCTTTAATATACAATCCCAGACAACCTAATGAGAAAAAGAGCAGGTGCTGCTCTCATAGTAGTTCATACATTGAATTTGTTGGGAACAACTCAAAGTAGTGGCAGTTCCTACCATTGCCCTTTAGCATAGTTTTCACATTTTGATCCACATTTCATGATTCCAACCAGTTGGTTGTCATGTTTCACAGATACCCAGATTATGGATCACCAAACACAAGATTCAAACCTGAACTCTGAAGAATCTCGACTCTTTTTTCCCTCTCTCTATTCTTCCCTTGCCTCTTTTTCATTGGGCGCTCATTCCTCTGCTGGGATAAAACTCCATGGGTGTCCTCCAGTGACCATATAGATTATCATTGGGCTTGCTATCTACCTGTCTGCTAATGGGCACAGAGTTCCTGCATGGCCTTGGAATAAAAAAGTTTAAATCTCATAAACTAAATGACATGACACATTGATTCTGCACTATAAAATCTCTAACATTGCTTTTTGGTGACTAGCTATCAGAGTAGTTTCTGGTGTTCATTAACTGTTAGCGCCCTGACCTTTAGATAACTTGCTAACATAAGTAACATTAGGAAGCAGCCTCTTATAAAAATGCCTTTGTATTCTTTAACATAAACATCATTTCCTATTGCTGGTGCCTGCAGGAATTCAGTGAAGCAATGTACAACCAGGCTTCCTGCTCTCCAAATAAACAAATAAAAATCCTTCCCTCCAAGTCATATATGTCTATAAAATGATAAAATCTATTCCTATTTGCTTTCATGTCAGTAGATTTGCAAGGGCAATATGAATTACATTCTGCTTATTTACCTTTTCAAAAGGGGAAAAAGTTAATGGTCCCATCACACAAGTATGTAGAATGGTGAGAATCGAAATTTGAATCCTAGCCTTGATTGACTTTCAAACTGGGCACGTTTTGTTCACTCATATTGATATCCTCATGACTAGCAATGGAGTGTCCAGCTCAGAGGGAAATGAATTTGGCTCAAGGGCCAATCTTGATATGCAAAATAAGAATGAGTGCCAAATTCATATGCTATCAAAACTGGTCGAACTTGGGTCAAAATCAAGATACTTAGAAAAGCTCAAATTGGGCCCAATTTAGACCACTTTCAATTAAGATATATAAAATTACATAGAAATTACAAGTTAGAAACATGCCTTTCAACGTAACCAGTTCATGTTGGTGTTTATCCTCCACATGAGCAATAGTCCGAGTCCCTTGTGCGGATCCTGTTCTCGTATCCTTTTATCCTTCTTTCCTTCAGTCACTTGTTTATCCCTCTTTCCTTCAGCCACTTTAATGTTGACATGGTCTCTGCTTCAGTCACAACCCTCTGTGTAAAAAGGTTTCTCCTGTCCTCTGTCCAAAATCTCTTACATTTCATTTTATATTCTCCACTCTTCATAAATTTCAGCTCATCTGAAATTCTACCCCCATAACCTATCCCGCACCAAGTCCCATTCACCTATCACCCCTGTCTTCACTGACCTATATTGGCTCCCGGGCCCCCAACACTTCCAATTTAAAAATCTCATCCTGGTACCTAAATTGCTTCATAGCCTCACCTTTCCCTATTTCTGTAACTAGCTTCAGCCGTACAAGCCCCCCATCCCCACCAACTCTCAATTCCTCTGACTCTGGCCTCTTTAGTATCTCTCCCTCCCTTCACCATCTATTGTTGGCCATGCCTTGAGCTGCCTAGGCTCTTAGTCGGGAAGCAACCCATTGTTATATTATATGAGTTTCCATTGAATAAATGTTGCACACTGACAAAGCAGGAAAAAACCATTACTTAAATTCCAACAAAATACATTTTTAAAAATAGAAATATGAATAAAAAAACAGTCTTTACACTGCTGTAACTCTGAAACTCATACTGAAGTCACAAAGGATGAGTGCTGAATATGAAGCAAAAGTCCAATGATAAAGATGGGACAGCAATTGACTATGTGGGGGAGTAAATTTTTTTAATCCAATTTGGCTCATTCATTTTATGGACATGCACCTTTTAAAAATATTCTGACTGGTACGATACCATTTTTTAAAAGTCATGCCAAAATTTTGTTTGTGCTTTCTACGATAACATCAAGAAGGTATCATAACATTCAATGAAATATTTTTTTTCTCCCTCTGTTCTTTCACTAGGCACCTGTCTGAGTTCTCTGGTTGTCTAGTTGGAGGAATATGTCCATTTTCTCTTGAGGCATGTGTCTGAATTCCCTGGCAATGTGAGGGAAGTGTGTTTGACTTTGTTGGTGGTCTTGCGGAAATGTGCCTCAGCCCATGATTAGTTTTATTTTTGACATGACATTGAGGTTTGGAATTATTTTTTTACAATGGATAGTTGCCTGATATGAGAAAATACCAATATAAAGAAAGACTTGAAAAATTGGGGCCATTCATTAGAACAGAGGAGAGTAAGGGGTGATTTGATACAGATGTTAAAAATTATGAAGGGATGGGGAAAGGTAGATAGAAACAGACTGTTCCCAGTGATTGAGGGGACTAGAGCAAGGGAACATACAACAAGTTGCATTTAGGAAGTGCCTTTAACATAGGCAAATGTCCCAAGGCACTTCATAGTGGTGTAATAAAAAAATGGATGCCGAGCTAAAGAAGGAGATATTGGGAAGGGTGACCAAAAGCCAAGTCAAAGAAGAATCTTAAACGAGGAGGTGGAGAGCTGGAAGAGTTTAGGAAGGGAATTCCAGAGCATAGGGCCAAGGCAGCTGAAGGCATGGCCCACAAATGGTGGACGAAGGGAGGGGTTGATGCCCGAGAGGCCAGAGTCGGAGGAACGGAGAGTTCTGGGCGGTAGGGGTTTATAAGGCTGGAGAAGGTTACAGAGATAGGGAGGAGTGAAGCCATGAAGAGATTTAAACACAAGGATGAAAATTTTAAATTGGAGGCATTGGGGGCCGACATCTAATGTAGGTCAGCGAGGAGAGGGGTGATGGGTGAATGCAGGATGGGATACAAACAGTAGAGTTTTGGATGAGCTGAAGTTTATGGAGCATGGAGAATGGGAAGCCAGCCAGGAGAGCATTTGAATAGTCGGGTCTGGAGGTGACAAAGACATGCATGAGGGTTTCAGCAGCAGTTGGACTGAGGCAGGAGCAGAGACAGGCATTTTTACAGAGGTGGAATTAGGTGGTCTTTGTGGTGGAAAGGATATAAAGTCAAATAAGATGCTGAGGTTGCAAACAATCAGATTCAAACTAAGATAGAGACTGGGGAGAAGAGTGGCAAAGGGACAGAGTTTGTGGTGGGAGCCAAAGATGATGGCTTCGGTCTTTCCAATATTTAACTGGAGGAAATTGTAGTTTATCCAAGATATCGAACAAGCAGCCTGACAACACAAAGGCAGTGGAGGAGTCAGGAGACTTGGTGGAGAGGTAGAGCTGGGTGTCATCAGCACACATGTGGAAGCTGACCCCATACCTTCAAGGTATTCTAACTGTAGTCTGACCACTACCTTTTACTAATTTATCATTGCCATTACTGATTTGCATTAGAGGCAGGGTACATTTGTTGATCTAAAGACAGATACAATGCACGCGCCCATATTTCACATTTGAACAAATTGGTTAATGTTCTGAACATGCTGAGGTTCTGATATTCTGCTGTTTTTTGTGCTCAGTGGAATCGCACACTCTTCTCTGAAATAGTGCAAATACTTTCTCAGGTTTCTATTTGTTGGCATTTTGAAGTCACTTGTTAATTTATCAGATCCAAATTTAAACTTTCCAACATATAAATATGTTCCAAATCCTTTAGCTACAGTGTCAATTTCTAGTCTTGTTTCAGAAAATCAGACATTACAAACACAGGACAGACTGAGAACATTTATGGACTAGAAGGAAGAAAAACAGCTTAGCTGTGTACATAAATAAAGGCAGCAATAAAGTTCCACAAACTTTGCCACATAAAATAATGATGTGTTATTGTTGGGGAGTTCACTGAAAAGAGAAATAAATGTAAAATGTCTGCATGGTTTTTAAATTTGAGCGAGTTAAAGAATTTTACTCTTCAGAGGCCCATCATAGTATACTTTGTGTGAGAAAGTGTCATCCGGAAAGTCCCTTCAGTATATCTTTCAAATTCTCACAAGTAGTGGAGTTCATATTAAGGCTCACCATCAAAAAGTTTGAGATCCCGAGTATCATGCAAGCTGCAAACTTTATTTTCCATGTAAGTATATTACCTGCTGTTCTCAAGCAAACTGGTCTAATGGATAATTAGATAAACATTACTGCACTTAACTGAACTAGATGAAGATAATTTCCAACATTTGAATTGAATGGACTGAGGTGGCTTTCAAAGTCAGAAATGTGCAACTTTGGAAAATTCTGAAATAATTTGTCAAAAGTGTCAAAACTGACACTAGCTCAAACTGTAAGCTGCAGCAGGTATATTATCTACTGCAGCATAATCTTTCCTGATAGCCAATAGTACAATTTTTGGAATTGGCTGTTTCAGAATCTGAATCTGCCATAAAAATTTCCAAAACCGTGACAGTACACCCTTGAACGTGTAGTCACCTCCCAAATCCGTGCCCATCTTTCCACAATTTCATGTTTGATCCTCTCCGCTCAGGTTTCACCACTGGAACCGGGCCTAATCAAAGTCACAAAAAACATACTCTGGGATTGTGACCATGGTGCACTATCCTCATCCTTCTCGACCTTTCTACAACCGTTGACGCAGTTGACCATGCCATCCTCCTACAATGCTTCTCCTCCGTTGTCCAGTGGAGTGGGACTGCCCTCGCCTGATTCCACCGTACCTATTCAGTCATAGCCAGAAAATCTCCTGCTATAGCTTCTCTTCTACCTCCCCCCGCCCTCGCCCTCTGGAGTCCTCCAAGGAGTTATCCTTGGCCCCCTCCTATTTCTCATTTACATGTTGCATCTTGGTAACACCATCCAAAGACATGACGTCACATGTACGCTGACCCAGCTGCACCTCACCACCACCTCACTCGACCCTTACCCTCTCTGTTGTCAGCCTGCTTGTCAAACATCCAGTCCAAATGAGCCAAAATTTCCTCCAATTGAAAATTGGGGGCCTCTACCACTAACTTCATTCCATCACCACCAATTCCATTCCTCTGCCCAGCCACTGTCTCAGGCTGAACCAGGTGGTTTGCAACCTTGACATTCGATTTGACCTTAATCTTCCGACCTCATTTCCTATCCGTCACGAAGGCCACCTACTTCCATATCCATAATCTTGCCCATCTCTGCCCCTGCCTCAGCCCATCTGCTGTTGAATCCCTCATCCCTGCTTTTGTTACCTCCAGTCTCAACTATTCCAATGGCTGGCCACCCACATTCCAGCCTCCCGAAACGAGCTCATCCAAAACTCTGCTGCCAGTGTCCTTACCTGCATCAAATCCTGCTTACTCATCACCGCTTTGCTCGCTGACCTACAATGGCTCCCGGTTTATCCAATGTTTCAAATTCAAAATTCGCATCCTCATGCTAAAATCCCTCCATGGCCTCACCCCTCCCTGTCTCTGTAACCTCCTCCAACCCTACAACCCTCTGACAACTCTGCGTTCCTCCAACTCTGGCCTCTCACACATTCCTCACTGCCTTCGCACCACTATTGGCAGCCGTGGCCTGAGCCGTCTTGACTCTAAGCTCTGGAGTTCCCTCCCTAAACCTTTCCGCCTCTCCACCTTTCCCTCCTCCTTTAAGATTTCTGATTGCAATTCCTGTGAAGTGCCTTGGGACGTTTTCCTATGTTAAAGGCACTGTTTAAATGCAAGTTGTTGCAATTTAATACATATACAATGTTTTAAATCAATAAACATGATAGTTTGAATAAGAATCCAAAGTCATTCTTACAATTTGTTCTGTGATTTGTTTCAATCCAACTTGGAGCAAACCCATGAGGCCAGAAAAATGAATTGAGGGATAATATAACTTGCACTTGCAACTACACATTGCTTTGTTTTCCAGGATTTGAGCACATTAAATTAAGTTCACTCCCCAGTGTAATACTAAGGGATATTTTTAGAGGTGTTATCCTTCAGATCTGACATTGAACTGAGGCCCCAACTGCCTGGTGATTGTCATTCTAGGTGGATGTTAAAGATTCCATGGCACTATTGCATTACAGGGGATCTCCCAGTGCCCTGGTCAACATTCTTCCCTCAATCAACAGCACTAAAAACAGATTAATTGGTCATTCGTCTCATTGCTATTTGTGGGACCTTGCTGTATGCAAAATGCCTCCTGCATTTGCCTATAAAACAACAGTATGTGCATTTCACAGTAATTAGTTGTTTGTCCTGTGAGATGTGATAAGCTGCTTTATGAATGAAAATTCTATCTTTCTTTTTGAAAATGTTTAACACTTGTAGTCATTTTTTGAATACATCAGGTTGTCATATGGCCCTGCTAAATCAGCTCTTGGTTCCCATTTCATGTCACTAAGCTATTTAAACTGATGCATCCTTCAGTAAGTTTTAGGGTTCTATTTTATTACTGGTAGTCATTGCAAAACCAAGGTTTGAGTTGATAATCAATTGCTATCTGTGAGGCATAAGCTGTTACTTTATTGTTGCGGGTATGCTTTGTAGGTAAACAAGTCTTGGAATTCACAACACTACAGTTTTATGAATAACTTAGTACTTTAGTTGCAGTCTGAGTGGAACCGTCAATCTTCATATATAAGCAGACCATCTTGTGTTCATATTGATGTTAGAAAATACAAGATAGGAAATGAGGAAACACCGGCCATTTAGCTAAACCCAGAAAAACATTTGTTCTGGTCACCATCTGTACACAGGGCCAGCTCAGAGCACCTGTGAATCCTGCAGTTATGAGGAGGCCCTGATTCCATGCAGCATTAGCCATATGCAACTCTGATTTATCTTTTTAATCTCTCTTAATTCTTAAATGCGCACAATTAATTGTTCAGGAACCCAGGAAGCAGCTGAGAAATACAGGGATCTGATCAGTGCAGGATACCAGATAGCAGAGAAACAACTTGTAATGTGATGGCTCAGGGAATTATACAATGTGAGTGCTGATGGAATTGGGAGAGAAACCTGGAGGAAAAGGCAGTAGTTGGATATCACTAAAGGAAAAGGACACAGCTTGGAGAGCCTAGGAATAACTGAAAAACATTAGGAATAGTCAGAGATTAATAGAGAAAGGAGCAGAGTAACAGATTCAGAAGATCAGAGTAACAGAGAGAAAGGGGAGAGTATCAGAAATAGAGGGAGAGTAACGGATAGAAATACAGTGAGAAAGTAAGCAAGCAAACAAGAAAGAAATAACTTGCATTTATATAGCACCTTTTCATGACCTCAGGACATCCCGAAGCACTTCACAGTCAATAAATTACTTTGGAACTGTAATCACTGTTGTTTTTTGGGCAAAATTGGCAGCCAATTTGTGTACAGCAAGGTCCCACAAACAGCAATGTGATAAATGTCCAAAAAATCTGTTTTTGGAGGTGTTGGTTGAGGGATAAATGTTGGCTAAGACATCAGGAGAGCTCCCCTCTTCCTCTTCTTTGAATAATACTCTGAGATCTTTTACATCCACCTGAGCAGATAGACGGGACCTCAGTTTAATGTCTCATCCAAAAGACAGCACCTCTGGCAGTGTGGCACTCTCTCAGTACTGCACTGAAATATCAGTCTAGAGTATTTACTCAAGTCTTCTAATGGGGTTTGAACCCACAACCTTCTGACTCAGGTGAAAGCGCTACACTGAACCAAACTGACAATGTGTGGGAGAATAACAGAATGTCGGAGGAAATGTTGAAATTTCCTCTTTGGTTGAGGAATGCTGTTTGCCTGCCTTTTTTGTTAAAATTTGCAAAAAAAAGAATTTCAGATCCATGGAGAAAGTGAGAGAGACGAATGCACAAAGAAAGGGGAATATTAACAGAGACCCAGAGAGCAAGTAATGGGAAGAGATATATCTGACTCCATGAAACCAGAATTGGGGAAATGTCCCTTACAGACCTCAGTCAGGTTGATAAACAAGGTAAACGGACCTCGTCTATAAACTCCTGCCGCATATGGTAATTTTCTCTTCAGCCTGGTGTCTAACACATGTGAAAACCAACACTGTGCTTAATAGCCTCTGAGCCAAGCTACTGAGAGATCAACGCAGATAGTATACCCAATCTGGAATCCACATGCATTCTTCCATTGGGGACACACCACACTTACCTAAGTGAGAATGCTTAAGTACAGCTTTGGAAAATCCAAGGCTTAGGACCAACAACTGTGTGTGTGCAAGGTTAATGTTAGAATGTAACCAGCTTGATATAACTAGACCTGTTCAGTAAGTCCAGGCCAGCCTAACAATGTAAATGAGGTAGAAAGGGGCACTTCCAGCCTGCTGCCTCACCGTCCTCTGATTTCACCCATGTGGTGCCCAAATGGAGCGGCATCCCAATAAAGCTGGAGGTGGAGCTTGTACTAGGCCCCTCCACAGACTGCATGATTTGCCAGTGTGCCAGTACAGCCCAGAGATGAATAGAGGCATAACATAAGGTTGGTAAAAATGTTACCTCCAGAACTACCTTTGGACCTTAGAGTCTTCTGACTGCTGCTGGAGAGCAGTGGCCAGAAGGCCTTGATGCTGGCGGCCAGCAGAATAATTCCTATTTCTGTCCCCAATCCCAGCGCAAAGGATGGACCTGTGCCAGGTAGGGCCAGGAAAGGAAAATTAGGTGCACTCCTCCCCTCACAGGTGCAGCACAGTTCCGTTCTGTTACACTTGGGTGCCCAGCGAGGGTCCAGAAAGGAAAATCAGTCCCAATGTATCTTGTATGCTAATAGAACTTATTGTTACTGAGAAAATTCGAACATGGCCATCACTCCTTTGCAACCCAATGGCTGTGCCCAAGCTAAAGTTGGCATCCATTAGGACCCCCAGATCCTGATATGAATCAAAAATTGGATCAAATGCTCCTTGTATCTTCCAATTATTGGATTGTCCTCTTTTGCTTTGAAAAGCCATGAGGTTGATTTTCCGTCTGCAATGTTCAGCCTATAAGGGAGCCCACCCGATTTTTCCATCCTCTATTCACTGTGTCCAGGTGATCCAATGCACCAGATGCAGGAACAGGAAAATTTACCCCATGGTCACAGTTTGTTCTACAGCAAGGAAAATTTATCATCAATGCTGAATTTTAAAAAAAATTCATCCTTGGGATGTGGGCGTCGCTGGCAAGGCCGGCATTTATTGTCCATCCCTAGTTGGCCTGACTGAGTAGGTTGCTAGGCTACTTCAAAGGGCAGTTAAGAGTCAACCACATTGGTGTGGAGTCCCATATCGGCCAGACTGCGTAAGGACAGTAGATTTCTTTCCCTAAGGTGAATCAGTTGGGTTTTTACAACAATCTTATAGCTTCTTGGTCATTTTTACTGATACCAGCTTTTAATTTCCAGATTTTTTGTTTACGCTGAATTCAAATTCACAAACTGCAATGATGGGATTATTTTTAAATTCATTCATGGCAAGGACAGCATTTATTGCCTATCCCTAATTGCCCTTGAGAAGGTGGTGGTGAGCCGCCTTCTTGAACCGCTGCAGTCCATGTGGTGAAGGTTCTCCGACAGCGCTGTTAGGTAGGGAGTTCCAGGATTGTGACCCAGCGACGTTGAAGGAACGGCGATATATTTCCAAATCAGGATGTTGTGTGACTTGGAATGGAACGTGCAGGTGTTCCCATGTGCCTGCTGCCCTTGTCCTTCTAGGCAATAGAGGTCGCAGGCTTGGGAGGTATTGTCAAAGAAGTGTTGGCGAGTTGCTGCAGTGCATCTTATAGATGGTACACACTGCAGCCAGGGTGCACCAGTGGTGGAGAGAGTGAATGTTTAAGGTGGTGGATGGGGTGCCAATCAAGTGGGCTGCTTTGTCCTGGATGGAGCTGTATACATCCAGGCAAGTAGAGAGTATTCCATCATACTCCTGACTTGTGCCTTTGAACTCATGTTCTCTCAATGATTAGTCTAGGCCTCTGCATTACTAGTCCAGTAACATAATCACTACACTACCATACCCAATGATAACTCAGCTCCTTACTTAATACTGTATTCTGAAAGGTACTTCTGCAAAAAAACAAACCAGTTAATAATTTGGCACATGAGACCTTGATTATTTCATTATTTAAATATTCTCAGAACATCTAGTTCTTAGAAAATCTCACTGTATTAGGGTGAATGTTACCATGCCCTGTCTTCACACTATTCGCTCTGGATTTTTTATTTATTTGCAGCCAGGCAAAATGGCTGTTTAGCACATGCAAAATTTAGAGGAATCAAACATGACAGAAGTTTTCAGACACAATTCAAATGCTGACTTTACTGGCTAGTTTCCCCATGTGTAACTTAATTTCGATCTCCATTTTCTTACTGCTGGATGTGAGTTTTTGTGCAAAATTAATTTTGATTGCTGTTTCCAGGTTCCATTCATCTTGTCTCAATGTAGCTACCACACAAAAACACTGGCTGCTTTGTGTACCTTCCAAAGGCAATCCAGTAATGTACCTTTCTATTGGTTAAAACAGTGCCCCCCCCAGTGGGAGGGGCACAATCTGTACAAATCAATAAAACCCTTTGAGAATCGATTAGGAAAACCTGGTGAAGCAGCCCATGTGAAGGCTATTATTTTTCTCACCAAATTCACTCAGAGCAAATCCTTTCAGATACAGTCCTGTATAGTGAGGATATTGCATTACTGAACTTACATAAAGGGCAATGAGCAAATACAAGTTTGGAAGAGAGAGCATGTTTATGAGAAAGATTAACAGATGCAAAACAGGATGAGAAAGGGAAGGAGGATTATAACGATGGAGTAGGAGAAATAAAGAAATGAACATATGATTGAAAGGAAATAGCAAGACAAAATACAAGAAAAGCAAAGAGGTTGAGAGAAAAATGAATTGCATCACAGAAACAAACATTAGAAAGGATAAATCTCAAATTTGGATTGATACTTTCCTGTGTACACAGTTGTTCAGTTTATATAGAAGTGATTGGAAGCAGAGAATGTTGGCTATATTTTCCTCTAATTTCAAAAAAAGGAGTTGCATGCCTTTTATTGATTGTAATGACTCTCAATCAAAATGGCAGATGGATGCAATTTTGCTGTGGGCAGTTTCATATAACATGATTTTGCTAGTGCAAAGAATGGAAAATGATCCAATCATGACATCTGTAATGGTTATTATTTCACACTTCTCAAGCAGTCAATGGCCCACTGAACTGGTATAAATTACATAAATTGTGAATGCTGCTGTTGAATGCACAACGCTTTTGAGAAATGGATCAGTGGCAAATTCGTAAAGCCAGTTTCACTGACTTGCTCATAAAGGTCCTTCTCAACTGCATGATGGAGAAATAGGATGAGTTTTTTTAGTCAATCAGGCAATCCACAGCATGGTCTGGAGGCAAACAGCATGGCAATGCATTAACAATCATGTAAATTCAGTGTTGACTATTATGGGGAGCTGGAACAATGCCCAGAAAGACATTTCATGACTTGAAAAAAAAGCAACAAGGTGAGGTAAGAATATTCCTGTAAAACAGCACAGAACAGAACAATCATGGAGATGAATTAAATGGTGATTAAGTGTTACAAATATGTGCTAAAATGTTGTACAGAAATAGAGAAATAATAAGAGAGCATGTAGTGAGGAAAGTAATACAAGTAAAAATAGCTGGCTATTGTAAATTGCATTAAACATCCCACGATGACAAGGAGAAATTACTGCAGGAAGGAATTTTCATGGGGTAAATTGCCCTATCTTCACACTGCTCTTAGTTTTAAAAGTAAAACTCACAAATAGCAGGAAGCCAAGTGGTGCAGCAGGTGCTAGATCATCCCAGGAGAAACCTTTAACTGAACATAAAGTGAGAATCATGGCATTTATAGGAAATCGGACTCTCATAGGTGTGGGGATTGAGGATGTTGGACCAGGGCACAGACCAACTATTATGTGTCATATTAATCACCAGTTCTATGATTTACACCAACATGCCCATGTGCATAAGTGCTTAATAGGTCATGTAATGGCATTGCAATACGGGCATAAATGCACTTATGTACAGATAAGAATAGATTCACTGATCCTGCATTCCCAATGTGGAGCCATGTTCAAAGGAAGTAAGGGTTGGAGTTAGGGCAACAACACTGCAGCATTGATTCTCCGACCTATGCTCCCTTCAAGTGCGGACCCCCTCTGAGAGCATGAGATGAGTGAATTTACATTATAATGTCCGAATTGCTGTCTTCACACAGCAAGGAGAAGTAAGTGGTCTTTAGCGCACAGTGGCAGAGGAATAGTAACAGGGTACCAACTATCAGCATACACACTTGCATTTATCAGGAGCACAGATACGGATATTTCACAACAAATATATAGAGATGTAAATGAGGAAGCACAGGACACTGGTATGGAAGGGGTAACAGATGCATGATAAGTTCCAGTATGATGACTACCCTTCCTGAGTTGTCTGGGTTTACAATCTTTAGGGGGGTGATGTGGACATACAAAAAGGAGGATGAGAAAAGACCACCAGGCCCATCAAGCCAACCCAATTTAGTCAACAAGCCAGTCATTTTCTACATTGTTCGCCAACTCCCTAGCCACACAATCTCCTGAGAAAGGAAAAGAAAACTGAAAATTTCTACAGCCAATACAGGAAAAACTCTGGGAAATTTCTCTCTGTGACTCATTAATCCAATTAAGCAAGGCTCCAGGATTCCATGGTAGCCCATGACTCACAATCAACAAGCAGCTTAACTCTTTTAACTGCAAGTGTTCCCTATTAAAGGACTGCAACCACTCTATACTCACCACATGGTTTCTCATAGGTTTCTTGTGTATTATCTTCCTTCATTTATCATATGCCTCTCTCTGAAATGTCATTTTTGTTTTAATTATACATTTAAGAGGAAGCTAGATAAACATATGAGGGTTCTGCTGATAGGGTTAGATGAAGAGGGGTGGGAGGAGGCTTATGTGGAGCATTACAATGGCGTAGATCTGTTGGGTCGAATGGCCTGTTTCTGTGCTGTACATTCTATGTAATTCTATTTATGTATGGAACTCTAGTCTTTGACACACCCCTTTGCTCCTAGCCAGAAGGAAATTAACTGTACCTGACTCATCTTATATTCAAATATCTGTCACTGCAGAAAAGATCTTAAAGATGGATTCTGTTTACTACTAAGAGGATGTACATTTGTTTATGGTATTGAAAAGTTAATTGTAAAAGAACTCAAAATGTATGATT
Organism: Heptranchias perlo; assembly: GCF_035084215.1. Taxonomy (NCBI): domain Eukaryota; kingdom Metazoa; phylum Chordata; class Chondrichthyes; order Hexanchiformes; family Hexanchidae; genus Heptranchias; species Heptranchias perlo. Next base: position 28,577,364 of record NC_090347.1, on the reverse strand, counting down.
ATGTAATGAATAGTGAATTAGATCATTTCTACACTACCTTCTGGACTAAAGTCCTGAAGGTGACTGGAGATTTTTTATCCCTTGAGCCCCAACCCATGTATGTTCGGCTGCTGCCTGTGGAACCATCGATCATGTCGTTCAAAAGCCCCTACAGGAACATGTGTGTAAGGTACCTGTGGGACAATGTCAATCTAAGCATGTGCTGCTTGGGCTGCACCTGCAGTTACTAAAGCAGCAGGAAGTGTGGACCCCCTTCCCGTAGGCACACAACCTATCCACCCTGGACCTCCCTGATACCATAAAAAGCCTGGGATTAACCAATGATTGGGAGACAGTAACACATAAGGGGATTATGTGCTGCCCAAAGCCAGGATCCATAAGATCTGTGACTCTTATATGTCTTGCTAAACCAAAGCCCCATACCAAGGATGGATAATGAATATGGCTACTCAAATGTACAGAGCTATGTATGGCCTTCATTATATCTATTTGTAGTAGCATATCATTTGTAATGTAGCATGGGTTGTATAAAGTACCATGGCCTGAAGATCTGAACAACTTTTTGTTTTGCACAAAAAAACCAATTGGACTAGCAGTAAATATTAAAGTGTAATTTGAAGAAAGAGGTGGGTTTATGTTCAAACATCCATCTCAATACCTAGATCAAATCTATCTAGCATAACATTACAGATATTTTTCAGAAGATTGTCTATCTCAAAACAATCTCTAAATATTCTAAGTTGCTGTATACTCAGTTGGTACTAAGTTAGGGAATTACAGGCAACATTGGGACTCTGGAACTGAAGGGGTGCCAATCTCAGTCGATTCAATCTAGAAAACTGTTGACTGAGGTTGTCACTGATGCGAGCTGAGGGCTGTCAGGTCTTCCACCTGACCTGAATTGCTGGGTCTCTTCTGGGCTGTAGTTCAATTATGTAAATCAGCATTTCCTCCACTGGATAGGATTTTTAAAAAAAAAATCTTTAGATGGGAAACACAAAAGGGAGAAGTACTTTTCATTTAATGTGTTTGACCTTAGAATATTATTCTGTTCTAAGGCCTACATGGGAAGTGTAGAATCCCAATTATTAGTGTGTGTGTTTTGTGATGCTCTGAATCTGTAGTGAAGCGTTTGATTACTCAACATTAACCTCTATTGCATAAGGACCCGCTTGGCTATAATTACCTCAGCCTCTGCCCCAAATACATTGGTCCTGATATTTACGGGGAGGGAACGGGAGCGCGGAGGTCCTGCTGAATTTAACGGCAGGACCTCATTATCATTTTTTAATTCCGTTTCCCGCCCGGTTGCCGGTCAGATTGACAGGCTGGGCGGGAAAACTAGCGGTAGAAGGCCGCAGCTGGGGACCAATGGGGACGACCACCGGCAATCGGCAAAGATGATGGTGGGGGGGTCGGAGCCCGGCAATCAGAAGAGAGGGAGGCAAAGATCGGGGGTTTGGAGGGGGGAGTGGGGGTCAGCTGATCGCAGCAGCGAGGAGAGGCCATGATTGGAAGAAGGGTCGAGGTGGGGGGGAAGCACTCCTGCTCCTCCTGGCTCACAAGCAGTGCTATAAAAACACTTACTTGCTTGATCCGACTGTTCCTGTCTCCATTTCGCTGCTGGGTTTCCCGAGCCCTTGGAAACCCGGCCGGGCTGCACTGTGGGAGCCTGATTTAAATATTATAATGAAGTGTCCCGCCTCTCGAGAGCGGGACACAGACACGGTCTGCAACTCGCCACTGTAAAAGTGGGGGCAGGCGCATAGCGATGGGTTGGAGCCCCGATTCTCGATTTGTAATTGTTAGCCCTCTCCCACCCATCATGGGGAGGTTAATAGCCACCCCAATGAAACTGTGTGTTGTAATAGAGCTATGAAAAACTATGAGTTGTATTTTTTGTGAAATTACAAAGGATTGGGCAATATGCTTGGGAAGCAACAGCATGCTTCTCGGCCTTTTGGCTAAGATCAAGTGTGTTCCTAATAGGGCTTTTTTGGATCTGAGCGGATTGGAACGCTGCCTGCGACCTCATGCGCTGGCAAAGTGCGGACTTTGCTGCGATTGGTCGATTCGTGTGCTGGCTCCGCCCATAAATTTGCATAGGGACCACCTCAATACTGCAATGGCAGTGAAGAGCTCCCGGGCACTCGGCCATGGTGTGCCAAACACCGTCAGGGTGACGGTAAAGACAGTTGAAAGCGTTACGACGATGGATCGTGTGTTTTTCGTCAGACGAGTTTTGGTCGAGTGCTGTGGATTCAAAGCAACGGACACCTTCTGCCTGCAGGATTTCCCTCGAAGCGGATACTTTGACGTCACCTTTAAGACCGTCGCTGGATGCCAGAAGCTTCTTCCGGTCTTCGAGGAGAAGGGGAGCGAAGGACCGCTGGCGATTCTCACTGCGGAGCCGCTCTTCACCCTCCCAACGCAGAGGAATCGGAAGCTGATTGTACACATGTACAACGCACACGTCCCGGTCGCCGATGTGCTGACGTTCCTCGCCAGATACGTCAACGGGGCGGAGAACAGCGTTGACGTCACCGACCAGTTCGGGATCTGGACCAGCAAGAGGGAGGTCACGGCAACGTTGAGAGTGGACGCCCACGGCAACATCCTTCACCGCCCCCCCCTCCATCTTCGCCATCGGAGGAAGTCGAGGGTACATCATGTACGTGGGGCAACCCAGAGTCTGTCGCACCTGCGGCAAATCCGGCCACGTGGCGGCCTCCTGCACTGCAACCGTCTGCAAGAACTGCAAGCAGGAAGGACACCAGACTAAGGACTGCAAGGAGAGCAAGCGCTGCAACCTGTGCGGGGAGGAAGGCCATCTCTACAGGGCCTGCCCCAAACGCAGCTTCAGCTACGCCCAGACGGCCAAAAGCAACACAGTGGAGGAGGAGGGGGCAACAAGCAAGGCTGCCCCAAAGAAGGCCAAGAGTCATCGTCCGGCCGCGACCTCCTCCAAGAAGTCCCTGGCCCAGGAAGACAAGGAACAAGGAAAGCGTCAAGCCGAAAACTGCCAGACCCCGACACCCAGCTCCGAGCCTCCCCACCAGACGACAGAGTCCATGGACGAGGAGGCAGCAGAGGGAGAATGGCAGCTGGTGAGCAAGAAGAACAGAAAGAGGAAGCCAGAGGAAAGGAAACGAGCTCCTGCCGACACTACACCAGGGATTAAAAGAGCACTCGAGTCGCAGTCGGACTGCAGCGACTACCCCGCGTCTGACGAGGAGGGACGACAGGAGCGAAGCAGTCAGACGTCCCACCGAAAGCGGCAAAACATCCAAGGTGACACCGACGCGATCAGCAGCCCCCATCGCCCGAACACTGGGAGCGACAACGCCTCCAGTACCCTCCAGCTCCGGGACGCTGGCAGCATCGTAGTGCCCAGCGCACACCAGCTCCGGGACACCATGAGCAGCACCGCAGAGAGCGAAGAACGGCTCCAGAAAAGTCGCATCCATTAACGTGCATAGCGTTAAATGCACTACGCGATGTGTGTCGACCTTGGACTACCTGGTCAAGGTCAAGAGCGACCTGCTGTTCTTACAGGAGTGCGGCCTGCCGCATCTCAGCAATTACCGGCAATGGTCGCAGCAGTGGGCCCACGGGCTGTCGATCTGGTCGGGAGGCAACGATTGCCGTGCCTCCGGCCTGGGGATTCTGCTGCGGGGAGGCAACTTCACCATCACCGAAGTAAAGGAGGTGGTGGGGGGTCGTCTCCTCGTAGCAGACGTAATGTACAAAAACGCTCCGCTCCGGCTGATCAACGTGTACGCCCTGGCTCTGAAGAGCAAGCGGCTGGCCGTCTTCCAGCAGCTCCCACTGTGCTGGCAGCGTCCAAGCCGGTCATTCTCGGCAGTGACTTCAACTGCATCATCGATGCGGCTGGACGATCCGGCAGAGCCAACAGCAAACTGGACACAACGTCCAAACTCCTGATGGAAGCGGTGAAAGACGCCAAGCTGTGCGACGTCTTCAGCAACCCTGCAGACGGAGCGGCGCGTCAATATACCTGGTCCAGACCAGACGGGTCCGTCCGTTCCAGGATAGACTTCCTGTTTGTGTCCCCGAAGCTCAAGGTCAGATCCACCAAGGTCACACCGGTGTTCTTCTCTGACCACTGCCTCCTCCTGGCCGACTGTCACCTACAGGACGATCAGAGAGTGGGCAGGGGGACATGGAAGCTGAACGTGAAACTGTTGACCCCAGGAAACATTGAGGAACTGACGAGGGATTACAAAGGTTGGAGAACCGTAAAGCCCCTCTTTGATTCCCCAGTGCACTGGTGGGAAGCCATCAAGGCGAACATCAAGAGGTTCTTCATCCTCAAAGGTGTTCAGAAGGCGAGAGAGAGGCAGAGGGAAACGTCCCGACTTCAGAAAAGCATGCAGAATCTTCTCCTGCTTCAGTCGATAGGGATCAATGTCGGGGAGGAACTCAGAGAGGTGAAGGACCAGCAAGCCTCGCTCTTTGCCTCCGAGGCCTCCAAGATCATCTTCTGGTCCAGAGTCCGCTCCGTGGAGCAGGACGAGACTTGCTCGCGCTTCTTCGTCCAAAAGGTGCACAGAGAGAGCTCTGTGATCAGCAGCCTGAAGGAAGAGGACGGCTCGGTCACGTCCTCGCAGCCCGACATACTGAGGATCTGCAAATCCTTTTATGCCGGACTGTACGACGCGAAGCCCACAGACAGCGCGGCCTCCCAGTCCTTCTTGTCGTCTATCACAGAGGTTCTAGACGACAGCAAGCGGGAGAGTCTGGATCACCTGTGAACTCTGGACGAACTGACAAAGGCCGTCCGTTCCTTCGAGAAGAGTAAGACTCCCGGAAGTGACGGCTCACCGGTGGAGTTGTACTCGGCTCTGTGGGACTGGATAGGCCCAGACCTGCTGGAAGTGTACGCGGGTATGCTTCTGGCAGGCAGCATGTCAGACTCCATGAGGAAAGGCATCATCACCCTCATCTACAAGCGGAAGGGGGAGAGGGAAGAAATCAAAAATTGGCGACCCATCTCACTACTTAACGTGGACTACAAAATTCTGTCCAAGGTCATCGCCAATCGGGTCAAGTCAGCCCTGGAGGTGGTGACCCACCCCGATCAGACCTGCACCGTACCCGGCAGGAAGATCTCTGATAGCCTAGCGCTACTCAGGGATACGATCGCCTACGTACAGGACAGGGGGGTGAACACCTGCCTGATCAGCCTGGACCAGGAGAAGGCCTTTGACAGAATATCCCACACGTACATGATGGATGTGCTCTCCAAAATGGGGTTTGGGGAGGGAATCTGCAATTGGATCCAACTGCTCTACACAAACATCAGTAGCGCAGTTTCAATCAACGGGTGGGAATCAGAAAGCTTTCCGATCAAATCTGGAGTCAGGCAGGGCTGTCCTCTCTCCTCCGTCTTGTTCGTGTGTTGCATCGAGCCCTTTGCTGAGTCCATCAGGAGGGATGCGGGCATAAGAGGGGTGATGATCCCAGGCAGCGGAGGTACTCAGGTCAAAGCCTCCCTGTACATGGACGACGTCGCCGTCTTTTGCTCGGATCAGCTCTCGGTCCGCAGATTGATGAGCATCTGCGACCAGTTCGAACTGGCCTCGGGGGCCAAGGTAAATCGCACCAAGAGCGGGGCCATGTTCTTTGGGAACTGGACCGACCGATCCTTTGTCCCCTTCACCGTCAGGTCAGATTACCTGAAGGTGCTGGGGATCTGGTTCGGGGGGGCCGGGGCATGCACCAAAAACTGGGAGGAGCGTATTTCCAAGGTGAAGCAGAAACTGGGACTGTGGGATCAATGATCCCTCTCGATTGTGGGCAAGAACCTGGTCATCAGGTGCGAGGTACTCTCGGTGTTGCTGTACGTGGCGCAGGTCTGGCCCATACCTCGCTCGTGCGCCGCGACAGTCACCCGAGCCATCTTCCGCTTTGTCTGGAGATCAAAAATGGACCGTGTCCGCAGGGTCACGATGTACAAATCTCCAGAGAAAGGGGGGAAAGGCGTGCCCAACGTGGCCCTCATCCTGATGGCCACCTTTGTGTGCGGCTGCATCAAGCTGTGCATAGACCCTCGGTACGCAAACACAAAGTGTCACTACGTGCTGAGGTTCTACCTGTCCCCGGTGTTGAGAAGGATGGGCCTGGCCACGCTGCCACGGAACGCTCCGTCCAGTTGGACCATTCCGCCCCACCTGTCCTTCGTGGAAAAGTTTGTGCAGAAAAACACCTTTGACCACAAGGCGATCAGCAAGTGGTCCGCACGTAACGTCCTCGAGACCCTGCGGGAAAAGAAGATGGTGGATCCTGTCGGTTGGTTCCCCGAGCAGACTGTCAATGTCATTTGGCAGAACGCCTCATCGCCAGAGCTTTCAAACAAGCACCAAGCCCTAGCTTGGCTGGTGGTGAGAAGGGCCCTTCCCGTCAGATCCTTCATGTACTCCCGGACTCTCAGCGCCACCACGCACTGTCCCCGAGGAGGCAGCGGTGGAGACAAGACCGTCACCCATCTCCTTCTGGAATGTGCCTTTGCAAAGAAGGTCTGGAGAGAGATGCAGTGGTATCTGTCCAGGTTCGTCCCGAGCAGTTCCGTAACACAGGATTCTGTGCTCTATGGGCTGTTCCCGGGGACGCACACTGAGACGGACATCAGCTGCTGCTGGAAGACCATCAACTCGGTGAAAGACGCCCTTTGGTCTGCCCGAAACCTGCTGGTCTTCCAGTGCAAGGAACTGTCCTCGACCGAGTGTTGCAGACTGGCATATTCCAAGGTCCAGGACTACGTGCTGAGGGACGCACTGAGGATGGGTGCGGCCGCCGCAAAGGCTCTGTGGGGAAAGGCAACCGTTTAGAGCCTTCCCGCCACTGTATACCGAGGGGCTGAAATAAGGGAAAAACCCCCTCGGGCAGAATGTAAAATTCTAATTGATATCATGTAACTGTAATGAATCTGTAATGAACCTGTAATGAATCTGTAACGTAACTGTTATCAATAATCTGTATTGAGTGTAATGCAATCAGGCACCCAAGAGTGTCATGAACTGTAATTATGTCCAATGTGTTCATTGAACTGTACTTGATGTAACCTGCAAATTGTATAATCTGTATTGTGTACGTTTGGAATGTGATATGACAACTGTATTGTATGTTTTGCTGCAAATTTTATGAATAAAGTATATTTTTTGAAAAAAAAACAGCATGTCCTGTTGCAACTTGTATGACCTGTATTGTATTGTTTGAATTGCATTTTATGTACTTTTACAAATTTTGTGAATAAAGTTTATTTTGAAATATAAAAAAGACAGCATGCCTGATGGTTTTGAGCTGTGGAGGAAGTGAAGTCACTGCCCTCTTGCAATCCCTACTGGATACTAAACGGATACTTACTGTAATCTGAAAGTAGTTGTGGGTTGCAGGGTCAGAGGCTCAGGGTTTTACCAGTTCAAATCTGTTTCTGAAAAGTGCTGCACTCTGTGGAGGAAGAATGGCCTGCAAAATTGGCGATGACTATTTTAAATAAACTGTTTGATTTCTACCACTGGATTTTAGCAGAATAGAAAAACAGGAAAAGTCCATTGGGATCTGTAAGACCAGAGTTCAGGATTATGCCGTTGAACTGTAGCTCTGTAAACTGGTGTGCCTATGTTGTCAGCTGTCAAGGGCGAATCAGGATTGCTGCTGACTATTGTAAATAAACTGTTTAATTTCTGCTACTATGTCTTATGTTCCACCTGAATCCAGGGAATGGGTAATGTTTAATCCCCAGAGATCCCCTATACAACTATTATTGCTATATGTTCATACTCTATTTAATCATGCATTATAAAAATAGGAGTTCTTATTAAGCAGGTCACATTCTCATTTCAACCATTTATAATGTGGATCAGCTGGATATAAATGAACTCGCCCTGCTTTGATCACCAAACTATTGGCATATATTGAGGTTGATTCAGTTTAACAAATAATAAAAGCTACAATCTACATTTTTGGTTTGGAGTATGAAGTGTGGATTATATTTGGAGCAATTCAAATCCAAAGATCTTTCCTATTGAATTAATCTTTGCTCAGTTCAATCTGTACGAATGGAGAACAGCGGAGCAAAATATAGGATTAAAGAATTTGAGATACTCAACAACAACATCAGCAAAAACTTGCATTTATATAGCGCCTTTAACATAGTAAAGCATCCCATGGTGCTTCACAGAAGCGTTATCAAACAAAATTTGACTCTGAGCCACATAATTAGGACAGGTGACCAAAAGCTTGGCCAAAGAGGTAGGTTTTAAGGAGCGTCTTAAAGGAGGAGAGAGAAGTAGAGAGGAGGAGAGGTTTAGAGAGGGAATTCCAGAGCTTAGGGCCTCGGCAGCAGAAGGCACGGCCGCTAATGGTAGAGCGATTAAAATCGGGAATGCGCAAGAGGCCAAAATTGGAAGAGCGCAGTGATCTCGGGAGGTTACAAAGATAGGAGGGGCAAGGCCATGAAGGGATTTGAAAACAAGGATCAGAACTTTAAAATCGAGGCATTGCCGGATCGGGAGCCATTGTAGGTCAGCGAGCACAGGGGCGATGGGAAAACAGGACTTGTTGCGAGTTCGGTACGGGCAGCAGATTTTGGATAAGCACAAGTTTATGGAGGATGGAAGATGGGAGGCCAGTCAGGAGAGCATTGGAATAGTCAATTCTAGAGGTAACAAAGGCATGGATGAGGGTATCAGCAGCAGATATGATGAGGCAAGGGCAGAGACGGGCGAAGTTAAGGAGGTGGAAGTAGGCTGTCTTGGTGATGAAGCAGATATGTGGTCGGAAGCTCATCTCAGATTCAAGTAGGACGCCAAGGTTGCGAATGGTCTGGTTCAGCCTCAGATAGTGGCCAGGGAGAGGGATGGAGTCAGTGGCTCAGGAATGGAGTTTGTGGCGGGGACCGAGGACAATGGCTTTGATCTTCCCAATATTTAGTTGGAGGAAATTTCTGCTCATCCAGTACTGGATGTCAGACAAGCAGTGTGACAAATCAGAGACAGTGGATGGGTCAAAAGAGGTGGTAGTGCGGTAGAGCTGGGTGTTGTCAGCATACATATGGACACTGACGTTATTGTTTTCGGATGATGGTGCCAAGGGACAGCACGTAGATGAGACATCGGAGGGGGCCAAGGATAGATCCCTGGGGGATTCCAGAGGTGACAGTGCAGGAGCTGGAAGAGAAGCCAATGTAGGTGCTTCTCTGGCTACGACTGGATGGATAAGAATGGAACCACCTGGTTGGGACATTAGAATTTGTTTGGAACTAGCAGGTTTCCCCATGCTTGTTCTTGACTGGGACGCTAGACAGATAGTTCTGTAGCGTGATCAACACACAAAGTTATGGGGCAGAGCTTCTACCCTAAACAAAATCTTTTGAGGACCAAACTTATTGAGGAGGCTAATTCAGGCTCCCACAAGTTTTGACTTGTCACAAAGACTTAAGTTATTCTATTTGATATACAGTATACCAATAGAATAAGTAATGAGATAATTGTATATTAAAAATGCAGCTGAATGTTCAAAAATGAGGGCATCAACCTTGAAATGAGGGTAAGCTGGAAGGTATACAGTATTGCCAGCATCACCAGTATCATGTGACTATATGTATCCCTCCTGGGGATGTACCTATTATCCCAGCTACAATTTTAATACCCACTGTGTTTGCTGAAGCTTATAGAATTTAAGCAAACTAGTATTTTTCATATTTATATTTGAAGAGGAGAATTAGTTTTAACTTGTTACCCATTGAGCCATAACTGACATTGCTAAGATGCAGTTAGCTCATGTTACACCAGAGATTTGCCAGAAGTTCAATAAAAGTGTCACTCACTCAGCTGCAGGTGATTAAATTTCTCTTAACACTGAGCATTGGTCATATTGAAGACATTAAAGGGAGACGGAAATATTTCTGTCCCTTAGTAACCTTTCAGCCGGCCTTTCTCAGATCCACTGAGACTAAATACAAGGTGACAGAGTTTGAAGCGGGGCAGTGTAAACTGTACAGGGGCCAGTGATTAAAAACATGTGTCCAACAATAGTCTTATTCTTAGACTTACAATTAACCTTTTAAGCAACTAAATAGCAGCTTGTGTGGCTCTTAAAAGCTTTTTGCTGCTTGTAAACGATAAAGCAGAAACAGCTGTTAAATTGTAATGAAGAAAGTGCTTACAAATTGTTGGAATTTTACAAGGTACTTCTTGTTTTCAGCTTACTTTGGATTTGCGGAGTTCAATCGCCACAAAAAGGACACAGTCAATTCGACTTATGCAACCTAAGTATTTTTGGCTGTGTGGATAGACAATTCCCCACGTGGGAAAAGTGTTGCCTTTCAGAAGCTTCTGCCTTTTTTCTCCAGACTCTTTAAGCTTAGGGTTTGAGCTGTGAGTAAGATGTACATCATTGGTTGAAATTTTATTCTGTGAGCGTGATGATTATTTTCGATAATTCACTCAAATGATTTAAAAAATAACAATTCACACATCTGTCTTATCACTTAGCTGGAGAAACTGCGTGCAGCATTCCACAAGCGATTCGCAGTCTAAAATTCTGTGAAGGAATGTGTAACCTAGGGCAGGGCTTTTGAATGTACTGGGTCTTGTAGACCAGTGGAAGAACACCCACAATCAGCAGTGCAGGTGAACTATCAACTGTTGCTCACTATGTGCTGCTTCTCTCTTCTTAAAGCAGTGACTAGGCCTGACTTCACTCACTATTACCACATGCCTGACTTGCCCTTTGAACACTATCCACTTCACAGACTTCAGAACGAAGAAAGGATTTTCGTCAATACATCTGAAAAAAATAATAACTTCTAAGGTTTAAACATAAACTCTATGCTTGAGCTTATATTTTACACACAGAAAATTCATCCAATACCTAGCTCCCGAGTACTAATTTGTTATTGTTTCAGTACAAACAGGTTTCAAAGGGAGGGTGAACCACTCTGGTTGGAATTTTCTGTGTAGCCATTTGAAATCAACATTCTGAAGTAAAATTTATGTTTTATTTCTCTACCCCCATTGCATAAATAAACTTCAAATATACATACTGCTTTTCCAGCACCCTGTCCCACACTGAGTCCTGTTCAGCCACCATCTCTGCTCTTTTCCAATCTCCTTCTCCCAGCGTATTAAATTGAAAATCCTCATTCTCCTCTTTGTCCCCACAGCCTTGCTCCTCCCTATGTCTGCATTCTCCTTCAGCGCGATGTGTCAGCATGTGCCCTCTGTTCTCCCAACTCTGGTACTCTGTGCATCCCCTCCCTTTTTTCCATCTCTAGCAGTAGCAGTTTCAGCCATATTTGCTCTACACTCTGGAACTCTCTCCTAAACCCCTGCGTCTTGCTACCTCTCTTCCCACCTTCAAAAACTTCTTCAAAACCTATCACTTCAACCATGCCTTCAGTCACATCCCCTAACTCCTCTTCTATTAATCCTTGGCATCCATTTTAACTCCTTTGTTAATGCCAGGATATTGTCGACATTTTCCTTTCATTAGCTGAAGGACTTGGGGACAATTTTAGCATTTCTACTGCCACCCAGCTTCGCACGCATTGAATCTGTTCTGGGATTATCTGGTTTATCTGGCACACGCTAGCTTTACCGACTGAATCATTTCTTTATTTTGGGGGCCTTATCAAATACATGGTGAATATGTGCATTTTGAGTGGTTCAGAAACATATTAGAGTTTTGCATATAAAATGATTACTTCTTTTCAGTAAAAAAGCTCCTGACCTCTATTATCAGGCAATATCGATACTGGGCTCCAAAACCACACATGTATATTATCCAACTTTTCAGATCAGAACTTCAGTCTAATGTTCTCAAGCTGGGCACAGAACTAATTGATAAACATAAATGTAGACTACTTAACAATTAAAACAGATTAGGAAAATTCAGATCTGAAATATCAGTCTTAAACTTTAAAAATAAATTCTCCATCCTGTTGGAATTTGGTTTCACAGGCACTAGCCATCCTTCAGTACTGTGTCCAACTGGCCACTCATCTTGTGTGAGCCTAGACAATGAGGATGGCAGTCTGTTTGGGTGTCACAGCCAAACTGACACTCATACTTGTGCACTTTCCAACAGGAATCACTGGATAGTGATCAGGAGCGGCTGGTGTTTCTTTTCACTTCCACCTGGGAAATCTTTAAATTTTGAAGCAACTCCAATTTCAGATGTACCAGCCCTGTTTATTGTGAGATTGTGAATGTGCCCAAATAGTAAGTTGCACCTGTTGCTCCACTTTACTATTGAGCTTCAAGAAATTTGCACAGACATTGTATGAGTACACAATTTGCACTGTTCAATATTAACAACAACAACAACATTTATATAACACCTTTAACAAAGTAAAATGCCCCAAGGCTCTTCACAGGAGCATTATTGGACACAAAAAATTGAAACCGAGCCAAAGAAGGAAACATTAGGACGGGTGACCAAAAGCTTGGTCAAAGAGGTAGGTTCACTGAGGGTTTGGCTCGAATGTTACATTGGGGAAGAATCAAGCACCTGTGAAGAATGGAACCTCTCACTCAATGTTGTCATTTTTTTTTAAGTTTACTTAAATAGTTTGAATTGAGATAAAGTATTATTAGACTCTTGTCCCATAAGAGACACAAGTTCTTGTTTGGGAAAAACCAACTATTGAGACATACAGATCAGGATACTATACGGTTTGATCTCTTTGGTGCTGAGTCACCTAATCCCAGCCAGGATAAAGGCTCACATTTGAAGAATAGCCTCTTGGGAGAGATACCAGATGGATGCTAGCATTTATAGAACCAAACTCCAGTCTGAGTCATTGCCTTCAAGCAAGGAGGGGAGAAAAATGGAAAATTTAAGGGGGGGGATACATTTTTAAAGTAAATTTAAGTAAGTAGTTGGTATTGTTAAGTTGGTAATGGTAATGTTATTTATTATCTGGCGGTATCAACATTGCCATCTAATCCATTGACTAAATCAATATTGAAATATAATTGTTGGCTGACTTGAAAGGGCATGGCAGCAAATTTAGGAGGGCGAATGCTACGGCATTCACCTCATGCAAACATCATTAACAAAACTTTAGACTGTATCAAAACAAGACCGCTATTCAGTGCAAAATGGAGTAAAATCAGCTCCTCTGCCCTTCATCTCAAATGGATGACCCACACTTCACAGTGTACATATCACTACTGTATGAATTGCTCTTGTATTCACCTTGGTTGTTGAGAGAGATCACCTCTCCCTTTGAGGATACCTTATATTTATGCCACATGCTTGCAATAACATAGAATGGCTGGTTTGCGAACTGAATTGAAGCCAGCAATGCACATATGTTTTCTGATTCGACTAATTGTTCAAAACCAATAACCATCACCCCACTGAACATTACACAGCCAGTTTTATTTATTTTTTGAAAGTCACTATAAGTGTCACGCACAGGCTGATTTAGTGTGATAATCAAAGATTGTAATAGCACCCCCGTGATTAATACCAGCCCTTTATTTATGAGCTACAATCCCAGCATGGCAGCTTGAGATAAATTAACACCCCTGAAGTATGTTAAAACAAACATTATGGGACTGCATTATTATAATATATGGCACCAATATATATTAATTCACTGCCTAATAAGATATTAATGGTCGATGTATTATGTGAACTAAATTTGTTTGTATTGTTCATGGGTGCTTCCTAGTTCCTTATATTTATCTTTCCAGAAGAACTCAGTTCTTTAGTATGTGTTTGTAACTCTAAACTGGGATGTTGATAAACTACATTTTTCAGAAAATAGAGTAAAGAAGGAAAGAGCATTAGTGGCTGTCTCTCTGTGAAAGAACATACAGAGCACTCTCAGTGAAGATAAATTTTTTAAAAAATGCTTACAAAATTGCAATAAAATGCCAAAAAAAATGACTGTTCCCTGCTGCGCCTGAAAATCTGGTTGTAATTTGAAAAGAGCCTCTGAGCAAACACAGTTGCAGGAAACGTGCGCAGCAAGCTCTGTAACATGGGGGTGCGACCATTATTATGGGCAGAGATGCAATCGGGCGGAGATATCAATAGATGATCGTAAAACATTGAGGAGACTTGGGCATATTGTCATTAAGCGCTTAACTCATTTAAACCCAAAATTCCGCGATCGTTTCGGCTGCGTAATTGATTTGCGCCCCGATTGCACATGTCTTGGGCGCAAATACGCAGGAAATTCCAGGCCATCATATAGTCTAGTGAGAACCCTTAGAGCTTTATTATTTGTGCTGTTTCTGTACATATTAGTTTTATTCCAGGCCTCCAACTGTTTAGAAAATATAGCATAATATTTTTGCCAAATAAAGCTGATCCTACACATTTTGTTTTTTTACTACATTTATATATTTTAAGTCATAAACACAAGGATTTCTTATAAACTAGTGTCCACATTTTTTTTCAGTTCCAGAAAATGTTTTAAAATTGGTTTCTCCATCAAGCATTTTCATTGGTTGAAAAGATGCAATGGACAATCCAGACAGCTGGCAGTGGAGGTTTAGAGGAAGGAAGAGCAAAGACTGTCCTGTCAGGCACAAAGGTATCATTTCATTCCCAAATATAGTGATGCCAGTGATATTGAGGCAGCCATTGGGACAGTCCAGCAACCAGAACTCATGATTTGTGACTTTCAAACAACTGTGGATCTACAACTGTTTGTCTCCTGCTCCAGTGCTATGGAATTAACCAACTATATAAGTGGATGGATTTAATGGCATCAGGAGCCCATGGTGTTAGTGCATTGCTTCCTCCTGCCTGGCTACAATCACTACCACAGGCCCTGCTCAATTTGCCAAGTCACACATTCATCTCTTCCTTTACTCTTCTGGTACTTTCTCCTCTTTAGAGCACCTCACCTTGTTCCACCCCACTCACCTCTCCTCTAAAATCCTTATTGTGTACTACTCTCAAGTCCGAAGTTTCTCCCCAAGATATCCTCCCTCAGCCTTTGCATGAGCAACTCCTCATCCTGTGATTTCAATCTCCAGCTCAGCTTCCCTTGCCCTCTTTCCTCTGAAGTCATCACATCTTGTCCATGAGACCCACCTCCTCCTCTCTTGATCCCATTCCCATTAAACTGCTGACCAATTTCCCTTCCTGGTACCCATGCTGGCTGGCATTGTTAATGGTTCCCTCGCCTTAGGTACTATCCCCTCCCTTTCGAAACATCACCCTCTACTCAAAACCACCCTCAGCCCCTCTATCCTTGCAAACTACCATCCCCTCTCCAACCTTTCTTTTTTCTCCAAAGTCCTTGAATGTCTTGTCACCTCCCAAATTCATGCCCATCTTTCCCACAACTCCCTGTTTAAATCTCTCCAATCAGGTTTCTGTCACAATTTACATCCTCTTTGACTGTGACTATGGTGTATTATTCTTCCTCATCTTCCCTGCAGCCTTTGACATGGTCAACCACACCTTCCTTTTCCAACATCTGTCCTCCATTGTCTAGGTCAATGCAGTTGCCCTCCCTTGGTTCCACTGTTACCTATCTGATTGTAGCCAGCCATAGCTTCTCTTCGTGGCCCCACGTAATTACCACTAGATCTATCCTTGGCCCCTCCTCTTCCTCATCATGCTGCTCCTTGGCAACATCGTCCACACATATGAGATCATTTACCTCATGCACGCTACCTCTGCACCACCTCTCTCAACCCCCCGCCCCTCCCCGCCATTTGCTTCTGTGTTGTCAGACTGCTTGTCTAACATCCAGTCTTGGATGAGCTACAATTTCCTTCAGTTAAACATTGATAAGACTGAAGTTATCATCTTTGATTCCTGCCACTGATTCCATCCCCTCTCCATGCTCTATCTGAGGCTGAATTGGACCATCACAATCTCACCATCATATTCGATCCTGAGTTGAGCTTTCAGTCCCATATGCTCTCCATCACAAAGACTGCCAACTTCCACCTCCATAACATTACCCACCTCTGCCGCTACCTCAGCCCATCTTCTGCTGAAAGCCTCATCCATGGCTTTGTCACCTCCAGACTTGACTATTCTCCTGGTGGGCTTCCATTCTCCACTCTCTAAACTTCAGCTCATCCAGAACTCTGCAACCCCTATCCTATCCCGTACCAAGTCCCATACACATTGGCTCTTGGTCCCCCAGTGATCAATTTAAAATTCTTATCCTCATGTTTAAGTTCCTTCATGTCCTCACCCCTCCATATCTCTAACTTTCTCCAGCCCCACAAGCCTTCGCCCTCCAGAACGCGTTCGTCCAACCGTACACCTCACCCCCCACTCACCCCATCCCCGGAAAATTCTCCCTTCATCCGACACTGGCCTCTAGTACATCAGCCCCTCCCTTCACCCCATCATTAATGACGGTGCCTTCAGACGCTTCGGCCCCATAATCTAGAATTCTCTCTCTAAAGCCCTCTGTCTCTCTTCTTCCTTCTCCCCCTTTAAGACAATCCTTAAAACACATCTCTTGGACCAAGCTTTTGGTCACCCCTTCTAATATCTCTTTGACTCAGTGCCAATTTTTTTTGATCGCTTTGATACATATGTCTATGTTAAAGGCACTGTATAAATGCAAGTTGTTTTTGTGGCAGTTACTTCTTATTGAAGCAATCCTGTAATATCAGCGCTACATAAAGAAGGCTGTAATAGAATCTGACTGTTCCTTTAACCTATACCCACCGGTATGTGACTATCACAACAAATAAAAACAATGATGAGCTCCTTATTGAGCCATTTTATTTTCTCTAAGTGCCAGTGTGACAGGTAAGATAACTGCATTTCAAATGTCAAACTCGATTATAGAGATTCTTAAATTTGTGTACAATGATTAATTAGCAGTGTGGAATGTTACCTTCTTTTCAATATAAGGTGTATCCTCATACCAATGAGTAACCAGCTGGCATTCCCAGGTTGATTTATACTGCTTCCAAATTCGGGTATTTTTGTTCCATTCACCATGTGCCCTTTATCATGTCGCCTCCCTTATTAATCGCCTATAATGACCTTGTGGTCATATAAACAAAGCCTAAGATTCTGCTAATAACTTATTCTTCAAAGGTGAGAAGATATCATTCATACCACAGATGGGCCTTGATTTCCTATGCCTATCTGTGCTGTCAGCCAATGAATAAAGTTTGCCTCGGTTTTTAATAATTTACTTTCTTCTTTTTTTACTGGTAATGTCACTGAATTCAAGTGAGTTACTTTAGCACTGAGATGCATTTTTTCACCCTGTGGTAATTGAAATGCTTAAACCTTAAATAATAATTTCAGTTGGGAACAAAGGTATAAAATGCAAATTGCTTGCAAGAGGAACTAAATGAAGCAGTCTTTGGTGAGTCACAGGTCTGTGAATCCAGACCAGATCTCAGACTTGATTGTCCTCCCTCTTTGTATAATAGACTAATTTATAACCCGCTAACGAAATCACAGGAACGTGAGATTTTATAAACTGGTGTTTCCTGAAAATGAAGTTTCATGAACAGTAACAAAACACTTGCAGGCAATACAACACATGTGCCTGGAATAATGATCCTTTAACATTTCTCAAACAGCTAAAGACACACTTAAAATTTTGTCTTTGTTACTGCAGATATGCAATGCACAATCTTGTGGATGATATGGAAAAAAGTGAGCAGAATTGATGGGGGGAGGGGCGAGTGGCATCCAAATATATTAAGTAGGCACCTAGTGTAGCAGTAGGTCACTGAGTCAATGCAGCCTCCATTACTTGGATGACTTGACTGGAAATCCAGTCAAAGCTGAGTGACTTCATGAACAGCACGTAGGTAAGGTTTGAATATTTCTGTCAAACATCAGCACACAACATATATGGGCATGAAGAAAAGTAGTAGTGGTTAAATGTGATACATGTAAAAGCACTGTTCTGGTGCCAGAGTTAGCAGCAATTCAAGCATAGACATCTGAGTACCGCTTTACTGACATGTCACCAGTCGCTATAAGACCAGTTGAAGGGCCAATAAGAAAGACTCCCATGGTTACCACACATCCAGCAGCCTATTTGGGACTCAGGAGCATACAAGTCCTGAAAATTATTAGAAGGGCAAAGTTTGCAGCCTTTTAAAATGTCAGGTGTCATCGACAGTGACTGTACATTCACATGTTCAATTACAATAACACCTTTAGGAAATGATATCTTCATATAGTGCCATGGAAAATGACACAATGAACAAAAATTTCTACTCTTCAATGTGACTACTTTGGAAACAAATGCTCCAAGATTGTCAGGGCAAATGATATCCTGCAGGAAATGCCAAAGATATGGGCAAAATTCACCATCTTTTGTCTTTGAAAAGAACATTGGATCTAGTGGAATTTGCTTTCAGATTCAATTTTCTTGTTCTTGGTGATTCTATAAATGGCTTGTGTAGTTTTCAAAACTGTCATATTGGAGAAAATGGTTGCCACCTTCCCTGCCGAGTGTACCCTCCTGTCTTGCATCCCCACATGGTGGGTTTTGCTCTCCTTAACTTGACTGTTGTGCAGGAACTGACTTGCCTGAGCATAATGTACGTTTGCACATACAAACATCGTGCTTGTGTGTCTGTGTTTTAAAAAAAAAATTAACTTGTTTTTCTTCACCTATTCTGTGAATAGGAGACATGGTAGTTAAAGGAAAATCTATTGCAAACCAATGGAAAGGGGGTAGCCACGTTTTTAGGCATGTGAAATGAAGATTTTCACCCATTCACCAATGAACCCCTACACTCTTGAGTTGATTTGGAGCCCAGACCAAGGTCTTGGCTGTTCTTGGTTACCTAAAAGACCAAGGACATTGGCAGAGTTTGAGTGGTTTAATATCCCAAATGACATTGAGTTAAGCTAAATTATGATGAAAATCCCAAACATTTTTGAAGTGAGCTATCACTTAATTGCCAAAGAAGCTAGCACCATGAACAGACAGCCTGTCCCAGCTAGATGACTATGCAAAGAAATATAGCCACAGGCCATCATAGAAATCGAGACTGTTCTGGCCAAGCATGGAGATGATACATACATCACTGAAACATATAACTTGGATAAATGCTCTCTGGACCATCGCAGAAATTAACACACTGATATTTAACCAATAGATCACCATGAAATATAAAATCACCTACCCATCATCTGTTTCAAACTGCAAATATCACAACCTCAGAAATCAGGGTATGCATTCAATATAAACATCCTTCTTGCACCATTAACAAGAGGCATTGTGTAAATAGACTAGCCAAAGAGAGAAAATCTCGAACTATGTACTTCTATGTTGTACTATTTTGTTGAAGATACGGGCACTTCTCCAGCTAAATCATGTAAACTAGGCCAAAAATTAACAATTTAGGATAAGTCCAACTAATCCAATTGGATCAACCAAGCTTTCGAACATGGTTTAGGATTCTTCCCTGCCAAGTTTTAAAATACTCCACACCACACTATCCATTCTGGAGTTCATTAGTGAGACTCACTGAAGATATGGGAATAACTGAGTGTTACTGTTCTTTACAACATGTAACAAGCCCCTTTTTCAGAATAAAATGCTAGATTAAACCTCTCATGAATTCCATTTCAAAGTGGAATTTGTAATGTGATTTTCTGTGTTACACAAAATCTCAGCCTTCTGCCCATGACACCAGTGTCACTGTAATGTAAATGTCATCCCACGGTTTGGCCAGAGATTTTTTTTAATGTAGATTTTATATCCCAGACAACTGGGACACAACTGTAGTGTTTGAAGTTGGTGTATTGTTATTGTTGCTCTATGCCTGTGTGATGTGAGGTCGGTAGCAGAGTAAATTCTCCAATCAGGTTACAGCAGTCAACATGCCAGACTAAAACTCGAGCTGCATGTGTAAATAGAGTGCTATATCTTTACAGTGGATCAATTGGACACAACAGTTACTGCCACAACAAAACCATATTAAATCATTAACCTGGAAAACCGTGCTCTCGAATATCCTCGTACTCAGTCCCATCTCAAAGATCTAATGGCAACCAGCTGCTAGAAAAATCTGCGGGTCTTTCAAGAGTAACAGTGGATTGTTTATGTTATTTATAATTTTGTGTAATAGTGATTTACTGTGGCGGTATAATGTTTAAACACTATTACACAAAACTTACCTGAATTTCTAATGGGTATTCTCTCAGCTTTTTCCAGACCATAAAGCAGCTGGGCTGACAGCTCATAGGTGAACGTATTGGGGAAGACCTTGATAAGACCTACTTAATAGAAAAACTGACACTTTATACTAGTTTCTAGACAAATGTACTAGTTGAAGCCTAAACCTGCACCTACTTTAGGAACAAACCTATTGTTTCCTTCTGAATTTTGGCTAGAAATCTAAAATTAAATCTTAGAACGCTGGGAGCCATGTTGTTGGTATTTTGCTTGAAGAAAGCAAAATTTATTGATTGAAGCATCAGAAAAACAAAAATAGAAGATGCAGCAGAGTAGGACACAGACATTATGTTATAGTTGCATATTATCACTATGATGGTATAATCTCTGCAACTTTAAGGAAAGGTAATTTTTCTTTCAAAGGAAGATAGTGATAAGTAGTTTCAGCGCAGGGAATACAGTTTAAATTTTGCAGTTCAAATTTAAAAACAATTTGGTGGCCTTTGCCCAAATGTTAATCTTGATTCTAGTGCCATAAACATTTGGGGGTAGAGTTTCCGCGAAATTGTGTTGCTTTTATCACCGCAATCCGCCCGAACCAGCGCAAAAGATCGCAGAAAATCAAGCGTAAGTTACGTCAAGCGTAAATCGAGTTTCCGTGATCTTTAACATTGCTTCAAAGATCATTGCACTGAAGCCGGCCCCCGATCGAAATAATGAGGATGGTGAGTTTCAGCCGATTGCGCCCGTTTGCGGCTGTTCGAGGAGGATCTTCAAATTAAGCTCGCTTTCTTAGGGGCACAAACAATAGTAGGCACATTTTAAATGTTTTCACATATTAAAAAATATTTAATTTACCAAGAAACCGAACAGTGTACACCAATGGTTCAGTATGCTTTTTAAAGTCATTTTCAGTGATTTAGAATCAGGTTAATCACAGATGGAGGACGAGACACTCTTATTAAAAATGCTTATTTTTGGTGATAAACCCATTTTCAGCTGCATTAATGAAACTGCACCAAGTTACCACTCTTAAATACATCAATGAATATATTTTTTAAAAAATGATTACATTCTATCACGCTGACCAATGCATTTTAGCGGAAACTTGAACTGTAACCTAACCGGTGCAATTTCAAGAGCAATATGCGCCCAAAGAGGAAACTCTACCCCCAAGGGTACTGCTAGGCAAATTTGGAACTTAACTTGCTTTGATTTATTCAGTTAGCAGGGCTAGTGATGATACACTGCTGCAGTCTCTGGGCCACCTCCCTCACTGACACACAGTCAACAAAACCCAAAGATGCCAAGTTAGATAAATGTAAATAGTCATGCCATAAAACTTAATGACAGCAGATAAAAACCACATTATGTACTAAAACTGTACTAAACTTGGAATTTTCTTGTAGGTCCTGCCTGAACGATGCTTTTATCTATGCAATAAAATTCTGACTTTCAGAATGTCCAGAGAGTATTTTACTGACAGTCTAAACCTGATAAAGCAGTGTCATTCAGGGATGTAAGAGTTAGAACATTTTCAAAGCACATTATTTTGATGGCCTGTGAAAGAAAATTGACTTGAATTTTGACAATTTTGAATATGGAAATTAATATTTCAGTCGATGCAATATTATTTTTGCCGCATCACCTATTGTAAATACTTTAGTTTGAATGATATGCCCAATTTTTTTCTATTTATAAACTTCTGTTCATTAGTGATGTTAGAACAGGAGAATGTATTTGAGAGGTCTTGTTCACAGTTCAAAGTGCCCATGTTAAGTTTTCCTTTGCCCTTTGAACTGTTTGCTCAAATGTTATCTGTGCATTGACAGCTGCTTTAAAAAAAATCAAAGAGGCAGAAACAAAATTCAGCATAAGCAGACTCCTGTCCTTGTCAGATACGAGTAGGGACAAAGATGTAGGTGTGTTTGTGTTTATATGATGTAGCAGGGAAAAAAACTTTGTGAGCAAGGCACACTAATTGTAAGATCCCTGCCTGCAGGCCATCCTCCTGTGTGCAGCGTAATGTGTGATTTATTGATGGGCTGCACTCTCCCCTCCTCAATACTCTTTGTGGGAAACTGGAGGGCTACATTTGTTTTACACAGAGGCTGTCAGAAACATTTGGATACATCTGTCTGTCTGTCCCCCCCTCTCTCACGCCCGTGCACAGCCCTACCTTCTGTGAGAATTTCTGTCCTGGGCAGGAAACATCTGGTCCATCTACGACAGCAGAACCCAGCACCAAGATTAAGAACTCGCCACTTGGGGAAGCACAGGTGCAAGATCCATGTCCAATAACCAATGTGAGGTGTTAATGCGGCAAACATAAGGCACTGGTGATGCACTTACATCTCCTGGCTAATTTACAACATGGCATTGGACTACAGGTGGACAGGAGTTCCCATTGTTGGATTTTTAAAACTTAAAACAAAATTGCAACATTGGGAGAAAGAAGTGGGTTAAATTGATTAACCCCCGGGCGCAGGGATCGCAGTGCACGATTAATCTGCTCCCGGTCATTGTGATGCAGGCAGCACGTAACATTCGTGCTGCCTGATGATTTCAATGATTGCTGCGTGCAGCCTGCACGACCTGCGTTTTTGAATGGCTGCACGCATCAGCAGGGGGCCCCAATATCGGGAGTGGCTAGCATCACTTAAAGGCAGCCTGCATCTCTTAGAGGGGCGGTGCACTGTGGCTGCAGGAAGTGATGGCAGTCAATGGTGAAGTGAATCTGTGCTGCAATACAGTGAAGCATGGTGATGATGGGAACAACATAGTGAAGCATGGTGATGATGGGAACTCTGGAATTTTTAATGAACAACAACTTGGCTGCTCAAAGTTTGCGGGACTCTTATATATTCTAAATGTAAGATACGGGTTTGAATGGAGATCAGAAATCTCACAAGTAAAACACAGATGCAGGTTTCATCCTTATGTTTAAAACCTGTTGTTGCATTTTAAAATATTGAATAAAGGTTTCTCAAAACTACATCCCATGTCCTCCAATCTGCACACCAGACCCGGCCAATCTGCCGATCTGAGTTTACATCTAAGTTTATACCAGGCCTGCTAGAGAGCGTGCACCAAGATTCTCGGATGATGCACTACAGGTCTTGGTGGAAGAAGGGGACAGAAGGAGGGGCATCCTATATCCACAGGGGAGGCAGGAGGCCTTCCAGACATATGCTTACGAGGCAGTGGGAGGCAGTAGCGGACAAGGTCAATGCCAGGAGCATAGCACCACGAATATGGATGCAGAGCAGGAAGAAGTTCAATAATTGACACAAGTGGTCAAGTAAGTTCAACTGTCAAGTGGTATATCTTACCAACTGCACCATTAGCCTCATCCACTGCTCCATGCTCTACACCCCACACCCCCACAACACATCACCCACCTACCAACAAACTCTTTCAATCAGTACACAATTCTTCCAATCAGATGCCTCATCTCACCTTCACACTTTACCACTATTGCAAGCCGCACACTCACAACTCACAGGTCACACACATGGCAGCTATTCAACCATGACAGCCGCATCACCCAAACATCTTGCAGGACACTCACGGACACACTTGCCGTTTTCTTGCAGGAGAAGGTGTCACATAACAGGAGGCAGCAAGTGGCAGTGGATTCATGGAACATGAACCTGCTGTCCTCTCTCAGGATGACAGCATTCCTATCCCACCCCTGCCACTCCACCAGTGCCCTTGATGTTGCCTGTCAGCTAGCCAGCCCACTCCCTGTAGAGTATTACAACTTTATTCAGGTATAGGAAACCTCCAAAAACAGGTACAAATGCAACAACAGCCAGAACAAATAATCCAGCAGCTAACCAGTAACTCTTGCACGATTGCTTTAAATAGCACTGGTGGGGATCGTTTAAGAACTGTTCAGCTGTGCGAGGCTAAGAGGGAGTTGGCTGGAGTGTGGAGTTCCAAAATTTGCGCGTGCGCAAACGCCTTTACTAATATGGCGTCCTGCGCACATCACGCCGGAAGTGTGTGCGCGCGCATCTCAGGCGCCATTTTCAGCACTTAGGTGTCAGTGTAGCACCTACAAAATGAGTGCTACGCAGCCCAATTTAGCCCCCGAAGTGTCAACACTCATTCCCAACCTTGATCTTGATTCACTACCTCAGGTAGTAATTTCCACTTTGAGCATCATTTATATTTACAATCGCATGGTTTGATAATGTGTTTGCAATAGGTAGGAAACAGTTCCTTGGGAGAAATAGGCTAACATAATTTTAAAAGAATGAAATTTATCCCATTAGCAGCTAACGAGATAAACAATTCCATATTATTTCCCCCAAAACATGGAAGAAAATTGCTATGCATCAACTGCAAATAGAAAAAAATATTACTCCAAATGCTAGTGTTATACAAGGAAAGTAAATCAAGTTGATTGAAATCTGGACTGATTTCCCTCTGGAAATGGGCCTTTAAAAGTTAATTTGAAAAATTTCAGTGAGCTCGTTTTTTAAATAGTCTCCAACCTTCTCTGAAGACCTTGACTGGAAGCAGCTCAGTTGAAAGATCTGCTCAGGTCCTTGGCACCAGTATGAATGGCAGCCAAACCTCTCAATAGTAAAAGGGGGAACATATGGCAGGTGAGTGCAAAAGACAAGGCTGAAGCGTTTGCAACCATCTTCAGCCAGAAGTGCCGAGTGGATGATCCATCTCAGCCTCCTCCCGATATCCCCACCATCACAGAAGCCAGCGTTCAGCCAATTCGATTCACTCCATGTGATATCAAGAAACGACTGAGTGCACTGGATACAACAAAGGCTATGGGCCCTGACAACATCCCGGCCGTAATGCTGAAGACTTGTGCTCCAGAACTAGCTGCGCCTCTAGCCAAGCTGTTCCAGTACAGCTACAACACTGGGATCTACCCGACAATGTGGAAAATTGCCCAGGAATGTCCTGTCCACAAAAAGCAGGACAAATCCAATCCGGCAAATTACTGCCCCATCAGCCTACTCTCAATCATCAGCAAAGTGATGGAAGGTGTCGTTGACAGTGCTAGCAAGCAGCACTTACTCACCAATAACCTGCTCACCGATGCTCAGTTTGGGTTCCACCAGGATCACTCGGCTCCAGACCTCATTACAGCCTTGGTCCAAACATGGACAAAAGAGCTGAATTCCAGAGGTGAGGTGAGAGTGACTGCCTTTGACATCAAGGCAGCATTTGACCGAGTGTGGCACCAATGAGCCCCAGTAAAATTGAAATCAATGGGAATCAGGGGGAAAAATCTCCAGTAGCTGGAGTCATACCTAGCACAAAGGAAGATGGTAGTCATTGTTGGAGGCCAATCACCTCAGCCCCAGGACATTGCTGCAGGAGTTCCTCAGGGCAGTGTCCTAGGCCCAACCATCTTCAGCTGCTTCATCAATGACCTTCCCTCCATCATAAGGTCAGAAATGGGAATGTTCGCTGATGATTGCACAGTGTTCAGTTCCATTCACAACCCCTCAAATAATGAAGCAGTCCGAGCCTGCATGCAGCAAGACCTGGACAACATCCAGGCTTAGGCTCATAAGTGGCAAGTACCATTCGCCACAGACAAGTGCCAGGCAATGACCATCTCCAACAAGAGAGGGTCTAACCACCTCCCCTTGACATTCAACGGCATTACCATCGCCGAATCCCCCACCATCAACATCCTGGTCGTCACCATTGACCAGAAACTTAACTGGACCAGCCATAAAAATACTGTGGCTACAAGAGCAGATCAGAGGCTGGGTATTCTCCTGAGTGACTCACCTCCTGACTCCCCAAAGCCTTTCCACCATCTACATGGCACAAGTCAGGGGTGTGATGGAATACTCTCCACTTGCCTGGATGAGTGCAGCTCCAACAACACTCAAGAAGCTCGACACCATCCAGGACAAAGCAGTCCGCTTGATTGGCACCCCATCCATCACCCTAAACATTCATTCCCTCCACCACCAGCGCACTGTGGCTGCAGTGTGTACCATCCACAGGATGCACTGCAGCAACTCGCCAAGGCTTCTTCGACCTCTACCACATAGAAGGACAAGGGCAGCAGGCACATGGGAACAACACCACCTGCACGTTTCCCTCCAAGTCACACACCATCCCGACTTGGAAATATATCGCCGTTCCTTCATCGTCGCTGGGTCAAAATCCTGGAACTCCCTTCCTAACAGCACTGTGGGAGAACCTTCACCACACGGACTGCAGCAGCTCAAGAAGGCTGCTCACCACCACCTTCTCCAGGGCAATTAGGGTTGGGCAATAAATGCTGGCCTCGCCAGCGACGTCCAGATCCCATGAACGAATAAATAAAAATACATTGCAATGTTTCACATCTGGGAAAAGCCGTAATAATTTTCTGTATGAATGAAGGACTCTATAATGGACATTGCAATGTGCAAATTCATTTCAGGGTCCACCTTTAAAGATGTTCTAGAATGGAATTTCCAAACAACAATGAATGAGTTACATGCAGCCCACAAATTTTTGCAATCCAGTCCAAGAAGCCCTTCGTAACTCAGTCCTATTCATGCTCATATTTCTTAATCGCTGGTTTGTTTGAATTTCGTGGGCTTGGAGGTTCTCACCGATGTCAGTGGGTAAATCATAAGTCAGAACACCAAGATCTGTCGATATCAGCAACTTGAGATACAGGCAAATTGATGGGAACATGGATTTGAACTTTATGGATCTGACTTTAAGCTGGACTGCCCAGCATAAACGAGGCGGTAGTGACCTGAAAATGGGGCTGGATCACTTTCCGCCCCATTTACACTGAAGCTCCTGCCACTGCCATCTTGGAAGGGGAATACTGATGAGCAGCCAGAGCGCCCACCCATTTGTAGTGGTAAGCCCTTTTAGTATGCAAATCGGGGTCCTATGATGTGCAAAGGGCCCCGCTTGCAATTTTGAGATAGAATGGGAAGAACGTGCACTGTGCTCATTTGCCCCAGGCGGTAGTTTCAAAAAGTGGCCCCAAATCTTTTTTGATTTTATCTTTGTGGGGTCAAGAGGAGGAGGCCCCATGAGAATATTGTGGGCCACTGCCGCACTGAGGTTGCCCCCATTCCTCCTCTCCTCTGCGCTCGGCTCCTGCTCCGATCCGATATGTCTGCCGGTTGACTCGGTGTCCACTCTGGCCAGAATTCTTCCAGTGGCCAACCAGCGAGCTGCAGCCAGACACCCATTCAGGGGGTGTGGCCCGCCGGGGCCATGATAACGAGGTGTTAGCCTCAAAATGGCTCAGGACTCACTGTTGGTTCCACGGGTGGGTGGCCAATTGATCGGCTGCCGAAAGGCCAAAATCTACCCCTTCTTGTGTTCTTTAGATTTGTGGTTGGGATCAGATCAGCCATGATCTTATTGAATGGCGGAGCAGGCTCGAGGGGCCGATTGGCCTACTCCTGCTCCAATTTCTTATGTTCTTATGTTCTTATATGGTCCAAGTGGTTCCATGGTCTGCACCAGAGTGGCCTCCAAATACAAAAAGCTTGAACATGTCGACTGTGATCTGTTGCATGATAATTAACTCCAGTTATAATTATTCTCACCTGTTTCTGGGCTGTGCACTTAACACTTACCAAATAAACTGCAACCTTTTATGAGGGTTGTTTTCATTTGAGAGCATACTGTTCTCTCGTTGTAGTGAACATAAAAATAATACGCTTTGTAATTTATTAATAGGAAAGGGCGCACGGTAATCTGGAACACACCTCATTCAGAGTGCATATGGGAATCAACACCTCCACGCTCCATTCACACTGGCAAATTGGATCCAATGCGCAGAGATGAAGTCATCCTTTGGATGGATGATTCTGTTCAGACTGCATATAACTTGAAAGTGGGCCAAATGGCAGTACTCTGCGACATTGATGCTAATCATTACTGGGTTGGAACTCAGTGATGTGCTGCTATACAGTTTTGAAATCTAATATCTAATTTTTGACTTCTAAAGCAACATCTCCTTCTCTTAAGAAATAGTTTTGTAATGAAATGTGCTGCACTTATTTGCTTTTTGGGCCACTGTCAGTTTTTAAGCAAAAAAAAAGTATCAGGTCAGTAATGGGTTTCTTTTTAATCCTTTTCACTGGCCAGTGGCTAAGTGGTCAGGGGTGTACTGAGTCCCTACCGGTTACAGTGGCTTCTAAACCTGAACCAGCTGGCAGAAGATTAATTTATTAACAGAGATTTAGCTCTGACTGTTAAATAAATTGCACTGTTACAGTAAATGTTAAATAGTTCAAGTGATAAAGGACATGCAGTCCCGAATGAAGATCTGAAAAACACGGTCAATTGGATGCCTTTTTTCTTCTGCTCCATGTGAATGTTCATATTGGAGTCAGTGCGAGAGTCCTTCACTTACAAAGAAAATGGTCTCCTACCTTTCCCCTGTGAAGTTGCTGAAGGGTTCTTGGGGGTTTTGTGGGGGGGTGGGAGGTGGGGGGATAGCTATTGTGTGACTGCACGCAACTCCACAATCACACCATACAACACATACACATTTTGTTGTTGCAATATTGTAATTATTTAGAGAAAATGTGCATCTGTGGAAAAAAAAGGCATTTTATCAGTGGGGCCTACCTGATAAGAATCCTTGTTTACAAATCAATATTCGAGTTCACAGTGCAATAACACGCACTCCGCAAATTAGTAGAAAATCCTCAATACTGATTGATTTGTTAGCACAAGGATTTACCATGTAGTTCAGTTGTGATTTCCACATACACTTTCCTTCTGGTTTCAGTCTGTTGTCTCCTATCACACTGCGTTCATAGTTAAGTGCCTTGGTTACAATCTTGACAAACAGCAGAACCCATTATTTAAAAATTTGTTTCAGAAACGTGTTGAACACCCAAGATTGGGGTTCTTACTTTGTCATGGAATTCATGGATACCATGAATTTGTGACCTCTCTTGGATGTTCCTTTCACTGATACAATTTTTCCTATAAAGATCAAGAGCCAGAAAATAATAGCATCTTTTCCCTTGATTGCTGGTAACGTGCATCTGAAATATCTAATTTTAATCTGAAAGTTCTGACTTTAAGCATGGCTGCTGAGAAATGTCATGTAGCTTGCAAGATTCCTAAGGCAACAAAATCAACTGATTCACCAGTTCCACAGAAAAACACACTCCCACCCTAGGTATTCTCCCAAATACCACCCTCTCAGCACATTGTGAGTTGAGTATGTCTGGCAGTCTAGTGTCAGAATGTGCATCCACTTTACTTGGTGATCTATTGGAAGAGGAGCATCCAGTGCCTATTATTTTAATATGCCTCAAGTTTCTTTGGCAGCTTTAGTGACTGATGCAGGACAGGATACATGTTTCTGATAACCACTAGTAATATAAGTGTAAATATACATCTCCATCACTGAGTGGTATATTTGGAGGGGAGTAAATTGAGGGTATCTATTCCCTGGCAGCCTAGGGACGCACACACACAAGCTGACAGGTTCTGGAAAATTTCTTTGAATTTCCCATTAAAAAGCCACAATTTCTGAACATCTCAATGACACTAAATTTTCAACCCAATGAATATTTATACCCATCTTTGCTCCCTCAAGTACACTGGACACATTCTTGAGTGTATTTGGTGCACAACTAGTTTAGCCATCTTACACAAGATCTGGCTGGACCACATCAAATGTTATCGGGTCTCACTCTGCTCTGCCAAAACCACTCATCACTGCAAGATCATTCTGGAGATCACAGATAAATCCCAGATCTTTTTCTCTACTACCACCTATCTCCTTAAACCCCTCTCCCCTAACCCAGCACCCTCACCTCCAACAACAAGTGCGTGGAGCTCATGGACTTCTTTGTCACTGCAGTTGAGACCATCCTTTCAACTGCTTCTATGTTCCAATCTTCCTATGTTCTGCTGCTTCCCTCCCTTCCCTTTGCCCACCAAGCCAAACCTCCCCCTGTAATTCCCTCTGCTCTAGTCCTGAACCTACATCTCTCTCTCTGGTTTCTCTCCAATCTCCCCTCATGCACTCTCTGAGTTCATCTCATCTGTGAGATCCACCTCTTGTAGTCTTGATCCCATTCCCACTAGACTGCTGACCACCTAACTTCCCTTCCCGGCCCCCATGCTAGTTGACATTGAAAATGGTTTCCTCTTCTCAGGTACTGTCCCCCTCCCTTTCAAAACTGTCATTATCACCTCCCTCCTCAAAATCTACCCTCAATCCCTCTGTCCTTGCAAATTACTACCCCAACTCTAATCTTCCTTCCCTCTCCAAAGTCTTTAAACATTTTGTTACCTCCCAAGTCTGTGCCCATCATTCCTGGAACTCCCTGTTTGAGTCTTTCCAACCAAGTTTCTGCCCCAATCTAAGCACTGAAATTGCCATAACCAAAGTCATAAGCAACATCTTCTGTGATTGTGACCAGGGTGTATTATTCCTCCTCAACCTATCTGCACCCTTTGACACAGTCGACTACACCATTCTCCTCCAACTCCTGTCCTTCATTGTCCAGCTCAGTGGGTCGGCCCTTGCTTGGTTCCAATTGTAGCCAAAGCATCTCCAACAATGGCTCCTCCTCCCACCCACACACCGTTACCTCCAGAGTCCCCCGAGGATCTAGTGATGGCCCTTTCGACTTCCTCATCTACATGTTGCCCCTTAGCAACATCATCTTCAGATATGGCGTCAACTTCCACATGTACACTGATGACACCCGGCTTTCCCTCTCCACCACCTCTCTCAACCTCTCCACTGCCTCTGGGTTGTCAGACTAATTGTCCGACATGCAGTCTTGGACAAGTTGCAATTTCCTCAAGCTAAACATTAGGAAGAATGAAGCCACCGATTCCATCCCCCTCTCCACACTGCCTCAAGCAGGAGCAGACTGTCCACAACCTCGGCATCCGATTCAACACTGAGCTGAGCTTCTGAGGCCATATCCTTCACATCACAAAGAAGGCCTATTTCCACCTCCATAACATTGTCCTCCTCCACCTCTACTTCAACCCATCTGTTACCAAAGCCCTCACACATTCCTTTGTCACCTCCAGGGTCGACTATTCCAATCATCTTCTGGATGGCCTCTCATTCTTCACCCTCCATAAGCTTCAATTCATCTAGAACTCTGCTGTCTGTGTCCTACCCCGCACCAAGTCCAGCTCACCCATCAACTCTGTGCTTGCTGGCTGACATTGGTTCCTGGTCCTGCGACACCTCCAAATTAGAATTTTCATCCTTGTGTTCAAATCCATTCATGGACTCACCTCTCCACATCTCTGTCATCTCCTTCAGCCCCACAACTTCCAGAACTGTTCATTTTCTGACCGTGGCCTCTTGTGCATCTGCCCTTTCCTTCTACCTACCATAGACAGCCATGCTTACGGTCATCACACTCTGGAATTCCCCTCCTAGTATCTTCTTCTTTGACTCACCATCCATTTTTTGATTACACCCCTGGGAAGCGCCTTAAGATGTTTCTAAAGTGAGAGGCACTGTATAAGTTTTCAATCACTCTCTGATCCACTTCAAGATGGTATTCCCTTTAACAATTTACCAGCAAAAACCTCTTCCAATGGAGAGCCAGTGAAATAGGTGCATATTTTGGCACTACACTGCCAAGCATACCCCTCAACTCGAAGTCCCTATCTCTGGCCTTCCCCCCTCCTGCTTGTCTCTTCCACCCCCCCTCCCCAACCAAGCTCTGATCTCCGGCCTTCCCCACCCCCCCTCCCGATTGTCTCACATCCCCCCCCCACCACACCCAATCCCCGATTTCTGGCCTTCCCCCCTTCCTGATTGCTGGGGACTGTCCTCAAGGATCCCTGGCTGTGGCCTCATGCCATTGGTTTTCCTGGCTGTCAATTTGGCCGACTGCCGGGCAGGAAATGGAAGAAGAAAATTATAATGAGGTCCTGCCGCTAAATTCAGCAGGACCTCTGCATCCCTGGCCTCGACACATTCCCCGGCAATTTTTGCCCTCCCTCGCACCCTCCCCACCTCCCCATAAATAACAGGACCATTAGTTCAGTGAGTGAGTGGTAAATCTATGGAACAGGCTCCCTCTGGAGATGGTAGAAGCTGAAAATGTTGTTTCATTCAAATGCAAATTAGATAGATTTCTTTCAGAAAACAATATCTTGGGATACAGTATATAAGTAATTTCAGACATGGCATACGATAAGTGTAACATGCTTAGGAGGAATAGGTGACTTTGGACCTATGGTTCCCAAAGCTCCCCACTACTGGGGGTTTTCCTCACCTCATGTCTGAGATTATTGTAGATTAATTGATGGAGATTGATTGCCATGATTAGTCAACAACTCTATTGTATAATGAGACTACCACGTTGGTGGAAGGCGAACTAGATGGACCTTGGTCTTTTTTCATCAAGCAATTCCTATGTTCCTATTTAAGAGCCAGATGAATTAGAGTTTGCCAGTTTCGATTCCTCAACGGCAGAACACCTTATTTCCTTTAAGGAGCGCCGTCTACAGGCCTGACAAAATTCACCCAGCTGAGGTAATCGAGTTTGACAGGTAGGCCTGGGAATTGAACTTACGACCACTTCAGCTACCAGGCCACCCAAATCTGAGAGCTCTGTTCTTCATTATCTAAATCCTGGATAAGGAACCAAGCACCCTGTTTACAAGAGGAAATCAAATTCAATTTGAATCTGCTCAATCCAGTCTCTTGAACATTTACCTCACCTCTGCCCTTTGCACTGGACAATACAAAACAATCTGTGAGACATATGCATTATCATATCAGGCAAAAACTGGACACCAGTTGGGTATTTGCATACAAGCCTCATTCAAACCCATTTGCTTCAAAGTCATTTTTGAATTAGCAGGAGCCAAAGGTTTTACTCTGATTAGACTTCAGAGGAAATTAATTTGCACTATTTACACTGTGGCTTTTAATTCAATACAGCTGCAAAGTCGGAACAAATTGGAAAGTGCAGATGTAGTGTAAAGAGTTGATTATTCATACGTCTAGGAAGCTTAAGAGGTCCATTGAGTTAATCACTGATAGGGCTAAATGGCTCCACTTCATAATACCAATTGACATAATTGTGAATTAATACCTACTTTATTTACATGAAACTAACTGCCATAATCCTCTTTCTTGACCTTTTGTAAATCTACATTGAAATCTATAACATGAGAAGATTATGCCACCATTTCTAATTCATTTCAGTCATTTTCTCTTAATTTACATTTGATGACTGTCGTCAGTTTACTGATGCTAATTGGAGACCAGATGGAGTTAATGGGTTGACTCATTTTGAAGATATTACATTGACAAATGCATTGCTTGAGAAGGTATTTGACAGTGAAGCCACACTGGTATATTCAAGAAATCAAAAACAAGTATACCTGCACATGGCAGATTTAAAAGAAACATAAGAAATCGAATGTTCATTCTTTCTGATTGTTTCATGCTTTATTTCTGTAGACCTGTATCGTTCTCACAGCACATTCCAGTACAGTAGAGAGTCAGATATTCACTGCCAGATGGTGTAATGTCAGGGGTGCAAAATTACGTTATGATGGTATTCACTAGGTTAAGAGACAGATTATGACGTACAAAAGCATTTTAGATTTGTGCTAGGGCTCCAGGGAACAGCACTTAAGTGTAAACCTGTGAACTCTGAGTGCTGCTCTCCCTTTTTACTGTACCTGTGTGCTGCCAGTCCCTGTTGGAGGGTCAATAGGAAGAGACCCAGATTTTCCTTGCCTCTAATGGCTTCTCTGGGGATCCATGAAAAGCCATCGGAGACATGGACTTCACCTCCTTTATATTATCGTGTGCTGTTGGTGGCTAGAATACTATCAACATAACAGTGCTTGAAATCCACAATAGCTTTTCAATCCAAAACCATAATAGCATTAACTAATGAGTTATTTAAGCAGATTTCAAGGTGCAAACAAGCAATTCTTGGGAATAATTCATGATGATTCTTATTGATTGCCACTGCATTGCTTGAGCTGAATATGCGGGTAAACGGAAAGTGTGTACTTACACTGATAACCTGTGTGTGTCAGACCCTACTAAAACATTTGGAGTTCCAATAAATGCCTCTGGCAAGGTTAAGTCAATCAAAAGTAATGCTGATGGGTCATATTGGCTTAGACATCAGGCAATGTAATCAGAATCTTGACGAGGACTAAGCTAAGTAAAAGCATAAGAAGCCTATTCAATGCTCAGTTTTGGCAAGGGTGATTCGAACCAGGACATCAATTCATGTCGTTTATCAAAGGTCAAAGGCTTAATGATCAGGACTCCAAAGGACAGGGATAACAAGTGATAAAAGTCAGAGGAAAATGGCTGAACAACAATACAAACCTAGAAATTACTCACGGCCGTATTAGCAGACGAATATTTAACACAGTCGCCCATAACTCATCATAATTCCTGCTAATTAACAATTTACCCTCTAAGTGGTAATGTCCTCTTTTCTGCTGAACTTGTCAAGTTCCCTTTTAAAGGGCTGCAGTGAATTTATACCAACCACATGCTCTTGTTTTCTGTTTCAGAGGGCGATAACTCGCTGTAAAAAGAAATACTTCCTGGCATCTAACCTAACTCTTTGTGAACAGACTTTATGTGCATGCCCTCTGCTTTTACCACCCCTGTCCATCTCAGGTAACCTATCTAATCGGACTGATTCGAATTCGTTCATCATTTTAAAACCTCAATCATTTCTGCTGTAAGCCAGTGTTTCTCCAAAGTAAATAGCTGCAACTCTTAGAGCCTACCCTTCTAACTAAGTGCCCTAAGGTTAGGTTTTACTCCGGTCACCTTCCTGTACACATTCTCCACAATCTTGATACCTTTCACCTTGTATTTGACTAAAGCTGGACACAATACTCCAAAAGCAGACATAAAAAAGCATTATTTAACCTAATTACACTCGCTTTGTTTTACACTCTGGCCCTGCAATACAATTATTAATTTACTTTAAATGGGTTAATGACTCTGCTAAAATAGCGGAGAAAGGAATGTTAAACAAACATCTTAAGGGCTCATCTGTTAATATCATCAACAACAACTTGTAGGCTATGGTGAGGGCAAGAAACATATGCATCTGGGACAGTGTTTGAGGCATGCACCCCTTCCCATACAACAGGATGGAGCAGGGGGACAAATACAGAACCACAGTGCCACTAAGTCAAGTCCCAAAGCAAACTCAAGATCAACTATGAATACCAGAACTAGCGCAATTCATTCCCTCCTCATCACAATAAATCAGAAAGGGAGACCATATTTTTTACATTTAACTGTGAAAAACAAAGGGAGTACATAATTCTGTCCAGTTGAGCCACATTCCATAATCACTTCTTCCTTCTAAAGTGAGATAGCATCACTGCCGGTCTCCAAAGAACTGGAAGGTACCAGTGTACCACTGACAAAAGGTCGAGTAAATGTCTCATTCTGGAGTACAGGAAGACCCACGACACAATGAGTAAGTTGGGTACAAAAGAAATGATCTTGATTTTCTGTAAGATCATAGTCCAATGAGACTGGACTAAAGGACAAGTGTGCCCATACTTTAATAGCAACAACTTGTTCTGTATTTGTATGATGTACCTTAACGGCAAAATAACTGATTTCAGAATAAACAGTGAGCAGAAATATTGCAGGATATTTGTAAGCCCTCACCCTCTTTTAATAAGACACTTCTAATAGTAAATTCACCTGTCATCTTTCTCATACACAGGCAAGAACATAAGAACATAAGAAATAGGAGCAGGAGTAGGCCAATCGGCCCCTCGAGCCTGCTCCGCCATTCAATAAGATCATGGCTGATCTGATCCTAACCTCAAATCTAAATTCATGTCCAATTTCCTGCCCGCTCCCCGTAACCCCTAATTCCCTAATTCCCTTTACTTCTAGGAAACTGTCGATTTCTGTTTTAAATTTATTTAATGATGTAGCTTCCACAGCTTCCTGGGGCAGCAAATTCCACAGACCTACTACCCTCTGAGTGAAGAAGTTTCTCCTCATCTCAGTTTTGAAAGAGCAGCCCCTTATTCTAAGATTATGCCCCCTAGTTCTAGTTTCACCCATCCTTGGGAACATCCTCACCGCATCCACCCGATCAAGCCCCTTCACAATCTTATATGTTTCAATAAGATCGCCTCTCATTCTTCTGAACTCCAATGAGTAGAGTCCCAATCTACTCAACCTCTCCTCATATGTCCACCCCCTCATCCCCGGGATTAACCGAGTGAACCTTCTTTGTACTGCCTCGAGAGCAAGTATGTCTTTTCTTAAGTATGGACACCAAAACTGTATGCAGTATTCCAGGTGCGGTCTCACCAATACCTTATATAACTGCAGCAATACCTCCCTGTGCAAAGCACAGTTGTCATCATAAGGCGGCAGGACTTCGGGTCCTGCTTACTTATGGTACAATTTATGCCATGGGCTTTCAATGTAGCACACACCTCACTATCACATACAAAATACTTGTTTGTCTCCTAAGGTGCACTTTAATGAGATTTGGTAGCTTAAACCATTCATGTGATTTCATGCAGAATGAGAATATTGCTGAATGTGCTCAGGCATGAAACAATCTATTCAATAATTATATAGTTTTCAAATGTTTTGAGAGTGCCCTCCTTGGAATTTTAACTGACTGTAGTTTCCGACAGCACCTCTCACTGTCTTGTAGGCACCACAATTTTCTGTACGCCTCCACTTCTCATGACAGTAAGAGAGGATGTTTTACAGCATTGTCAGGTTTAATTCTCTCTGGGAGCACGCTGGCTAATGTGTTTGCATAAAATTCCTTTGTGTACTATTTCAACTGAGCCATTAAAGAGTTTATTGTGAACAGGTTAATGACTGCATTAAAATAACATGCAAAAGAATTTTACACAAAGTCATTAACCAGTGCACTGCCAGAGACAATTACACCCCTATGCTTCTAAACAAGGGTTACTCTGAGATTCTGTGACAAAAAATAACAACTTTATTTATCAGTTTAATATTGTATTATTACAACAGTATAGAACATCATACCATTTCATATATTTGACAATATTTCATCGTGTTTGTTGCAGACCTATGAAATACTTGTTTCTGAGATTTCAGAGGAGGTTTATTTGTTTTTATCCTTTGGACTATAGAAAGGTCCAATTTATACTATGAATTGTACTATCATCAGTTTTAAATCCATACTTTTTCTCAAAATAAGCTGTTTCCAAAGACAGTTTGATTAGATATAGCAGCAAAGTAGCAGTGATTGTGATAAATGGCAGCCCAGATTCACAAAGGAATGAAGGGAGCTCTCACTGCTCACTATCTCCACCATGTGGTTACATAATGAACTGCTTCAAACTCCCAGCTGGAATGGAAAAAAATGTGCACATAACCATGCAATAGTGAACCGAAGAATTGCACACATATTGTACAGGAAACAACTTGCAATCATCAACACAGCTTGTCTTGTTATAAAATATCAGCTCTATTGTAAAGCAGGATGAATCCAAATCCAGATCAAAGTCTGAATTCTGCTTTTCTAAACTATAAGAATTTGGGGGTAAAGTGGGGTCAGTAAATGTACTTAAAGGTATGTATGTGGTGACTGCTATTTCTTGCTTGCAAGGAAAATATTCCTACTGACAAAGATTCCGAATGTGAGGCTATGTTCTTACTGAGCAACTCCAGTTCCATTGCAAAAAATGTGTCTATTTTTGTATTGATGCTTCATCCTAGGATGCATTCAGATTTGGATATGGATGCAGATCTGAATCTGAAATTTGCATTAAAACACAGTGTGTGGGTGAAAAACCTGTCAGGAGATTAGATTCTGCATTGAATCAACCATGAAAATGGATACATTCCCAACCAAACACAAAATGGATATGAAGGCACCAACCTACAAGTGTTGCATGAAATTTGGATATGTACAAACACACACACACACACACACACACACACACCCTCACCCTCGAAAACCCCATCCCCACCTTTCAAGGGGTTACTGTCTTCCGGCTGGCAGCACCTGCCTTGGTGCAAAGTTACTGCATGACAAACAAAATAATATTGTGCATCATGCACCAATATACACCCAGTGATTACTTTTTTTTTAAAGGGACAGATACATTGAATTCTGGTTTGAATTAGGCTAAATTCATAT
Organism: Heptranchias perlo; assembly: GCF_035084215.1. Classification (NCBI taxonomy): domain Eukaryota; kingdom Metazoa; phylum Chordata; class Chondrichthyes; order Hexanchiformes; family Hexanchidae; genus Heptranchias; species Heptranchias perlo. The sequence goes on along the minus strand of NC_090347.1, from coordinate 28,539,114 downwards.
ATTTCAGAATAAATCTAAATCAGCGTGAGTCAGTCCCATTTATATTTCCACATTCAATTCAGCTCGCATTCCAGTTCATGCACTCAAAACTACAAAGTAACTGATATATGGCATGGTATATGGATTTAGCCAGGATATTGTGGATACATCCAGTAGCTTTGAGTGCATTATGCATGTTATGCTCTAAAAGTGTCAGCTTAGCTTTGTTGAAAGCCTCTGAGTCAGAAGGTTGTGGGTTCAAGCCCCACTCCAAGACTTGAGCACATAATCTAAACTGACGCTTCAGTGCAGCGCAGAGAGAGTTCTGTGTTGTCAGAGTTGCTATCTTTCGGATGAAATATTAAACCATCTGCTAATTCAAGTGGACTTAAAAGATCCCATGGCACTGCCTGAAGAAGCATAGGGAATTCTCCCAGGTGTCCTGACCAATATTACACCCTTGACCAACACCACCAAAATAGATTAACTGTTCATTCATTTCATTTGCAGTTTGTGGGACCTTATTATGCACAATTGGTTGCTAGATTTGCTCACACAACACTGACTACACTTCAAAAGACATTCAGTCGTTGTAAAGCACATTTGATGTCCCGAGGATATGAAAAGAGTCATATAAATGAAGCTCGTTTCTTTCTTCATGATTTGGAGCACTTGAAGCATTTTTCTGATGTATAAAATTCTCATTGGTCTCAATAATGAGGAATTAGGAAATGACTGCCAACCAACACAATTTTACTGACAAACTCTTGGCAAAGTTGTTCTCTCTGATCCCTGTTCCATTTGTTGAGGACAAATTCACTGATCCAGCAGGCGCCCCCCCTCCACAACTCCCCCGCCAGCAAGGGGAGCCACACAAAGGAACAGCAAGTCTGAGAATCAAGGCTACAGTGCGGTACCCTTATCTCCGGCTCACACTTCCTTCGGGCATGGCTCCCCGCTGGGAGCGTAGGATCGACGGATTCTCCCTTCTGTGTGAAGCAAAGCCTCCTGGCACCAGTCCTACATTTTCTACTTTGAACTTGCATTTATTACTAATTAGGATAGTTATTTGGTGATTTAATTACAGGGGAAAGCAAATCAATTTGAATGAGTTTTTGTTAAATGCTTATATAAGGACATTTATTCTGAATTTGTTGCTAACAGTTAATGTTAGTGGTTGTTGATATTGTCTTGCATGGACAAGTTTGGTTATGAGTGCATTTTTGTCTTTTGCAACCTGTTGCATTTAATTGGATCCCACTGGATTCCCGTTTCTTCTGGTTAAGAGGACACTGAGAACAGTGCTGATGAAGGAAATTTCAATTTTGTGCCACCAGGTGGATAAAAGGAGCATTGCACTAACTGGCACTTTCCATGAGTCACTTGTTTTGTTGAAAATTTGGAGATTTCCTCAACTTTGTCATTGTCAGTATACGTGAGCTGTTGGACAATGCCTGTCTCTCTATGAAATTAATCTCTATAGAAATGAAATGATCAGAATGATTAATTTTAGTGGAAACCAGGTACAGCCCACTTTTGTGTCATTCACAGCCCCAAAGATAATTGCCAATAATAGTTGGCAAGTGGCAGAAGTAAAAATGTGCAGAATCTGATCATTCAAAAACAGGATTTTAGTATGGCAACAAGAAGCTGCCTTAAGAAACCACCACAAATACCAGTTAATGAGAAGGTAATTTCAATGGGGCAGTCAAAGCTCAAAGTTCTGACTATGGCTATCAGCCTCTCAAATTTTGCTGTTGTGGTGTATAGTGGCCGGCCTCCCACCTTGCACCCTCCTTAAACTTGAGCTCACCCAAAAATCTGTAGCATGTATCCTAACTCGTACCAAATCCCGTTCTCCCATCACCCCTGTGCTCACTGACCTACATTGGCTCCCGGTCCAGCGACGCCTCGATTTTAAAATTCTCATCCTTGTTTTCAAATCTCTTTATGGCCTCGCTCCTCCCTATCTCTGTCACCTCCTCCAGCCCTACAACCCTCCGAGATCTCTGTGCTCCTCCAATTCTGGCTTCTTGCGCATCCCCGATTTTCATCACCCCGTCGTTGACCGCCTAAGTCCTAAGCTCTGGAATTCCCTCCCTAACCCTCTCCACCTCCCAACCTCTCTCTCCTCCTTTAAGACACTCCTTAAAACCTACCTCTTTGACCAAGCTTTTGGTCACCTGTCCTAATATCTCCTTATGTGGCTCGGTGTCAAATTTGGTTTGATAATGCTCCTGTGAAGTGCCTGGAGACGTTTTATTACATTAAAGGTGCTATGTAAATGCAAGTTGTTGTTGTTAACCCCTTGATGGATTACTGCCTTATAATTACTCTCAGATATCCAGTATCTTCGTATCAGCCCAAATTTACATTGGATTGTGCTTGCCGGTGCTCTCCAGCTCTAACTCCAAAGGAGTATGCTGGGTCGTTAGGCGCCCGCTGGTGCCTTTGCCTCTATGGACACATCTCAGACACCTGCCAGCCTCACATTGCAAGAAACTTCAGTGCTTGCTGCCACCCTGGGCAAGGGCAGGGGCAGGGAGAGGGTGTCTAGTTCTCTCCACCCCAGGTAAACAATTTTGTCACCCTTTTGTAAAAATATATTTTTTAAAATCTAACTTTGCCTTCAGAAACTCACGTGCACCCTCCTGGAGACTGGTACACCTCATCTCACTGAACATAGCTGCCTCCAATCTTACAGCAGGCCCCGCTGAGGTTAGGGAAGTGGGAACTCCCAGTGTAAAGAGTACCCACCTGCGGCTCTGGCCCCTTTGCACGACTGGCCTTGCAAGGGGCAGGCAGAAACCCCGTGTAGTCTGGGACCTGGCATATCTGAGTCCCAGTCTATATCCAGGCCCTTCCTCCTTGAGCTGCAGTGGGTGTTCACCAGAAGGGCTGAACAATTTTGGCCCATCATCCGTACACTTTTATAGTAGGTGTATGATATCCGTGCGCTCCTAAAATGTAATAACCCCCTTAAAGATAGTACTTTGGAACATGGCATCTATCCTGTAAAGCTTTGTGCAATGGAATGGTAGGACCTGAGTTCAGGCCCACAATTCCTCACACAGGGACTTCTCAATGTCAGCTGGTTCAGTAAAGAATGTGGTAGACAAATGCCAGGTGAGTCCCCCACAGGGCGGGAGTGGAAACCAGAGAGCCAGTCTCATTCACTTCCTAGTAGCTCGTTACAGAGGGATACTGGCAGAGATTGAGCAGGTTACCCACCTGCCCTCTGGTTCTTGTCCATGAAGAGTAAATGTGAAAATTGGAAATACCAAATAGTCGATATGAGAGTTGTGACAATACTGCTCTGTTGTGACAACATCACGGAATAGATTTCCTCCTATCTCTGTGTATTGGTGATATCATAAAGATGGCAGGAACACGTCCTCTGATCACTGTTTCTTGTGAAATTGTAAACCCGTTCTTTTGGAATGCTTTTATGATTTTGCCAGAAACAGCAAGCATAGTGAATCTTAAACATAGTGGGAATTTTTTTCTATCACATAACAACCAGAAGAAGCCATCTCCTCACATCATTTCAATGCAATTTTTGAATGTCTTTGGCTTAGTTTGCTTTTTATTGATCATATCATATTCTATAAAAAAATCAGTGATAAAGAGGGTCCAAGCTAAACAAAATTTACTCTCATGTAGGGTTAAGTTGTATTGTAGATTCTCTATCAGTTATAACCTTCTCACATATTCCCAATCATTGATATTATCTCTGTATTTTACACTAAACAATTTATTTACTAGATCTACTGAGGAAAATAAGTATAATGATCTATATCTCTATCACTTGTGCTATTTATGTAATCTGAGAGCTTTATAGTCGTTTCATCTTTGTAACAGTGTCTGTATCATACAACCACCCTAAACACATGCACTGTGTAACAGTTAGAGAAGTAACAAAACATTTAATGTATATAATAATCACAATTACATATAGTTGGCAGTAAGTCTAGGTCTGTTTGTGTCAGCTGTGGCTCAGTTGGTAGCACTTTTGCCTCTGAGTCACAAGGTTGTGGGTTCAAGCCCCACTCCAGAGACTTGAGCACATAATCTTGGCTGACACTAGTAGTGCAGTATTGAACGAGTGCTGCACTGTCAGAGGTGCAGTGTTTCGGATGAAACGTGAAACCAAGGCCACGTCTGCCCTCTCAGGTGGACGCAAAAGATCCCATGGCACTATTTGAAGAAGAGCAGAGGAGTTCTACCCGGTGTCCTGGCCACTATTTACCCCTCAACCAACATCACTGAAACAAACTATTTGGTCATTGATGTTTGTGGGATCTTGCTGTGCACAAATTGGCTGCTACATTTTCTACTTTACATCAGTGACTACACTTCAAGAGTACTTCATTGCTGTAAAGCACGTAGGGACGTCCTGAGGTTGTGAAAGGTGCTATATAAATGCAAGTTCTTTCTTTTTATTATTTTATCTTAATGGTGCTGACAGTTAGCTGCTCTAACTTTGTTCACTCAATTCATAATATCATCAAAACTGCTCAATTGCACTTCAGTTCTGTAACTCAAAGTCAACTAGCCATTATCCTGCATGTACGTACTATGATTTTGTGTCACATTAAGTGCATCTCTTGCATGTTTCCCAAGGTAATGTTGCTGTGGGTGAAGTCATGTGGCTCGATGCTTTCTGGCAATCCAGAAATGTCACAGGAAAAAATCAAGACCCTTGACAGGAGAACAGCTGGGAAAACACAGTATATGTTTCCTAACTGGGGAAAAAAAAAGGAGTCTAACTTTTTGTTTCTTTGCTTTATTGTTCCCTTGGCACTTCCAACACCTGCTAATCAAATCTCCATTTTAATGCAAGGTCCTGCAGCTCTACTGGGAACAAGAGTACAGTGTATGAGATTATACCAAGAATACTTCACACTACAATCCCACAAGAGTTTGCAATGCACAGCCTGAAAATGTTAGAAACAGCACCAGGACCAAACGGAATGGGGAGTTTGGCATTTTTAATGAATTTTTTAAATTGTTCATCAGATACTTTTACTGACTAGTAATCAATGTATTACGGTTTAGTAATATTTTTACTAAGTAATGGAGATCGTTTTAAAAATGCATTCAATTCTGCCGAAATCATTTCCTTTGTTCCAGAGAACAGCAAATGCGTGTAGCTTCAGGCTGCTGCTGAGGTTAATGTTATGATAACAGACAGATGGCATGATACAATCGAAAGCCTTTCATTCGGCCACCTCATCCTTTTATGAACATTCATTTTGTCAATTTTTCACATTCTAGTATTTCATGGTTGTCAGGCACTTTAGTATCTATAATCTGGCAGCAATAAATTATGGAGAAATGGGAAATGTAAACTAGGAGCCAAGTAAACAGGTTTCAACTAACAGGAACGAACCAGTGCTTCAACAATAACATTTTATTTCATAGTTTTTATATTTAATGTTGATTTATTTACTGAAGACACTTAGACTGTAAACCCCAGTTTGAGAATGATTCTTGCCATTAATACTCTTCATAAAAATCAAACTGTTGGAAAGAATTAGAATCAAATTTAACCTCCCTTTATAATGAAAAGCAGAATGGTCAGAAAGGAAATGCTGCCTCAGTTATAAATAGAATGGTGGACAATGACTCAATTGGAGACATATGATTTCATCTTGTTACCAGGCTAATCTGCCAATATTTTTTATAGTTTTAAGGAATCAAGGATTAACAGTACAAAAACTTGATGAAGTTGATACTGCGGTAGATATTGTGTATGATGCAGTGTAATCTTGCAGTAACACTCAATATGATGCCACAGCAGCAGGTGGTATGATATTGACAGTTATGGCAAGGGTTGCTGTTTTTTTTATCAAAATACAAAACTTTCCTCTATGACTATCCTTCCATATATTCTGAGGATCACTGACCACATAAATGCACAAAATAAAACTCTGAATCCAAACCTTTTTAAAATCATGTGTTGACTATTCCATCTGCTACCTCACAGAGGAATATACTGAGTCAATGGAAGAGTTTGATCCCTCAAGTCTGGCATATATTCCGTGCAGTGTCAATGCAGACAAGCATATGGGAAACAGCTGGATGGAGCATTATAAGATTGGCTCAAAGAACATGAGGACAATATATACAGCTTGGCTAAGTATACACTATAGAATGGGTATGAGCCAAAATGTCATGAAGCAAGGCTGACTGGCTTTTAACATCGGTATAGAGAGTGCATCTACAGAGAAACTAATGAAATGAGGACTCAACAGAACGGAAACAAGAGAAAAATTGGTGATCACCTTCGCGTGGTTTAGAACCCTATCCAAGATTGCATCTTCAACCATCAACCTTACTTAGGCAGTTATCGGTGGTATTTAAGCAGCCTTTATAGCTTTGAGTGGTACCAATATACAGTCCTGAAGGTGGAAGAAATGTCTTTTGAAAGCTTAAGCAGTGTGACAGCAAGACAAAAACCTGTCAAAATTTTAATTATCAGTGCCTCTCCAAGAATCATTTAGTCAATAGACTGTGGGGCTGATTTTACAATATCACTTTCCTGGGCGAGAAGTCTCACCCAACAGTTCAGCCGTATCTATACAATTCCACTCTTCTCAATAGAAGATAAAATGGAATTGGGCCAAATATTAGAATCCAACTTGACTGTCTTCTTTGGATCCAGTCTTCAAATCATGGAGTTTGGAGTTGGTCTCAGACTTGCACGTCTGACAAGCTGGTGTCAGTGTGAGAAGCTTTTCACAGTTGTCTTCAACATGGAAATATGTGGGGCGATCTTAGGCAAACACACTTTTGGCAGGGAGTCTCACATGTCAGATACACATAATGTGATTTACAGTTGCTGCTGCCCATGATTTCCTGCTCATTAAAATTGGCTCTATGTTTCTTTATACTTTGGTAGAACGGAAATATTAAGCAACCAAAACACTTCAGCTTTATTGTTAATTCCACAGTACATCGTTCATGAATCAGCAGTATGAGCCAATAATAAAAGAAATCTGTTTGGATGGGATTTTATACTCTGCAGTAGTAGGAATAATCTGCTTGTCTATGTCATTGACTCGCTGAAGAAGTTAATAGCAAGGCATGGATACAGCCTTGTTTATAACCTTGTCCATTCAGAACAACTCACAGTAGTGATAGGTGACAGATTGGTTCAAGGCCACAAATGTTTGTTATATAATGTAATGTAAATTTATGATCCATATGCATAAGTAACTGGCTGAAAATAAGGAGAGACATTGATATTTGGGACTAGATTGCACATTGAATGGCATAGAGGATTTGAAACCCTTCCCTTCCTTTTTCATCCCTTCAATACAATTTGTGAGATTGGAATATGCAAACTTGTGATGGGGTATCTACATATGCTTTTCTTCCCTTTTCCAAAATCACCAGTAGCAAAATATTTTGCTGTTCATTTTGGTTGGAGATGCAGCAGGTAGCCTTCATAAGATGGTTAATGAAGTCCATGCAATTTATGCACTCCACCTGCTTGTAGGCTAAAACCTGATATCTGCAGTGTCCTCCTGTGTCCCAACCAACTGAAGATGGTTCTGATATAACCCATGTTGTGAACCAGTGGGACTACTCTGAACGTAAGGCATGTGGTGCCTTTTCCTAACATTGAGAATTAGGTCCAACAGAAATTTCATGAAACATTAAGTGTTAGTTTTTCCTATCTTTCTCTTTTTTTCTGTCAATTTTCTCTTTTCCCTCCTTTCAAAAGTAGGTTTCACTAGCACCGAGGACCTTCTGGTATTTTGCCCAGGTTGCCATTTATCATGTGAAAGTCTGGATAGTGAAATTTGGCAAGTAATTCCACCACTTTATCCTATACTTCTAGTAAGGGTTTCTGAGTAGCAATCAGGAGTGAGCAGCATGATTGATTCCCCCTCACTGATTGAGGAGAAATCTTAGTGCCCCAACATCAACCTGACTGAGTATAGACCAGGGATGAAGCCTGAGACCTTCCTGGTCAGTATGGCTCAGCTACCAGTTGAATCAGTAGAGGAGTTTGTGGTCATTTTTTAATGCGTTAGTGCAGTCTATGCTTGCACTGCTCAAGTGTTGGCTCCTACTTTTTCTCATTGCTGGATATCCATGAATAACAAAGATGTAAAAATAAAGCAGTTGGGCTCATAATGACTGCATCTGAGTCAACCAGTATCTGAGTAGGAAGGTCAAAAGAAGTTTTGACCCTTTTAAAGTGTCATCAGCTTGTACATTGTAAGGTACACATTAATGATATTTTATTCTTGTAACGTTAGAATTTTTTGCTTGATTCTGTGACTGTTTTCAAATTAATCATGAATCGTTATATTAAAACTTTATGATTTCTCATCTTTTTTGTACATTTATGTAAGGTGGGCTTTGCTTTTACAATAAAAACGTTCATATTAACAGACATCAATCGAATTCAGGACAGGAAATTACTCGTTCTATTGCTTATTTGACCTCCCAATGTATTAATACCATGCAGTTAATTTTCTGAATAATGGGCACTCTGGGACACTCCAGAAAAATGAGGGCAGATGTTGACCATTGTGAAGCCCTGGAGCAATTCATGGTCAATTAGAAGGACAATCTATGAGGCCAAGGGTTATGGAATAGAAAAGCAAAGTGAGGGATTGGGTTACACATAGAAACACTTCTCAGTTTGTCTGTACAGAAGGCACTTATTCTGTATAATTTACTTCAGGGGAGACACAGATGCAAGCTTCTACAGTGACATGAGAAAAGAAATGGAACCAGGCAAAATGGTTAAAAGGAGGCAAGTAACTTGAAATCTGCACCAAATACCGCATCCCTCATTGGAAAATGGAGTTCTCGGTAGATATGAACGCATACCGAGCCAGAAATCCCAGGCAATTACCATTGTCAATTTAATAGGGGGAGCCTCTGCTTCCAATTGCTTGTAAAATGGCAGATTCTCCATTACAGAAGAAGTCATAATCCTAAGCCAACAAAAAAATAATTAGAGCGGAGCTAAGTTTCAATAGAACCTTTTTATAAAAGTGAGTATTTCCAGCAGTCAGGTAATTTTATCGCTGATTCTCGTATTTGTTTTACTTGGCAGGAATAGCACCTGCAGCTAAAACTATTATCTCCCTGGCGTTCTTGCTGATTTTTTTAATTTATGCCGGGACGGTGGAGTTTCTTCAATATTTAAATATTTAAAAAATTATTTTTGCTGAAAATGAGCAAAAGAACTGGATGATTGGGGCTTTTTTTTCCCCTTGAATAGTTCATTTCTGTTGGTCTACCAAAATTATGATTCCAGCCATTTGTTTAAGCAGCATTCAGCAGGGTGGATTGAAAAAAGATGTTTTCCGAAAAAATATTTGTGCTGAGCCACACTTCCCATCCTTGCCATTCTGCCAGCGCTATCTTCCATTTTGGCAGAAATACTATTAAAATGTCAACAGGCAGAGATTGAAGTATTCTAGTACAGGCTTACCACTGGCAGTGCAAAGTATCACTGCAGTATGAATTCAGATTTACTGCTGGCAGCAAGATTTTAATGCTCACCAGGAGGAGAATCCATCTCCTCATGTTTGATATTATAACAGCTGATTTAAAAAGGAATGTCACTGTATTACAAGCCAGTAGTTATACTGTAAGTAGCTGAACATATTTCAAGTTTTATACTATTATGGAAGTTTGCGTTCCCACCCCTAATTTTCTCTCTCCCTGTCCTCAAAGCATTGACTTATTGGGGTATGTTTGCACATGATGATGAGTTTCGGCACCATGGAGACCATCAGAGCTCGACCCTGATCTCAGACCCTGTTCTCCCCGGGCATCCAGACACATGGCCGATTTTTGGATGGCTGAGCGGGTGCGTTGGGGACGGGTGAGCTCCTAAAATGGCGGAATCCCGGAGTGGGTTCAGAACCCGGCTCCAACCCGCTGACTTCCAGGTTCCCCAATGACGCGATCGGGAGCACGCGCAGCTCCCGCATGCGGGACTCCCACCAGCAATTAAAGCCGGCGGGAAGATAATTTAGATTGTTTTTAGGTATATGAGGCACTTGACAGACCTCATTGAGTGGAGATTTTGGCAGGGGTGCAATTTTGAAGGATCCTCAGCGTGTTTCACATGCTGTGGGAAACACTCCCTGTTGGAGCAGACGTGTTTCAACCAGCAGCCAATGGGAGATGCAAATGATTATTTGACAGTTGGGGGGAAAACCTCATGTATTGCAGCAGGGCACTCTGTCACTTCAGACAAAGTTTTGGCTGCAACACCTTTGTCTTTCCACTCAAAATTATTAATTTATACCTTAAACTCTGCTGTGCAAACACATTTGCCTACTTTGCGGACCCCCTCAAACTCACACCGTCAGGATGGGGAGCGCCAGAGCTGCATTTATCACTTCATCTGAGGACGAGTAACATCACCAGCCTCACCAGGCACGCCATCCACCTCCGCCACATGGAGCTCCACAACACAGTGCTGCACCACACGCACCTGCACAAAATAGTCGTGCAACTAAACATACACCCACTGTAGGGTGACCCAATGGATGGCATCAAGTGTGGGTGTTCATGGTGAACTTCATGAAAGGAACTTATTACACAAGCCAGTCAAGAATGGCCAGGACATGGCAGTAGTGGTGACAATAATAATATTTAATGTGCCATTAACAAAAATCAAATATAAATAAAAAAACATGACAAACCGACAAACACCCGTATGCATCCCCTTTGTGCTCACAAAACCTTCGCCTTACGCTTACAAGTACTCCTACGTGGTGCATCCCCTGTGGCTGCAGCAGAGGTAGTGACAGGTTGCTCTTGTTCATACCCTGACCGATTAGATGCTTTGGGCCTATGCCCTCTGGGTTTTGGTGCCCGTGAGGGCCCCTCCAAAGACTGCTCCACCTGCACCTGTGCAGGGGCAGACTCAGCCACCTGGAGAGGAGGCAGCATTGCGGGTACTGGTTGAGAGGGGGGCAACGGGTGAGACGTGGGAGCGCTTTGCATGGCATCCCCACTTCCATGTCTCCTTTCGCCATCATCCCTCTCCTGGGTCAGACCCACATCACTCCGACCACCCTGCTGGACGACAGTTTGGAGGACATGTGCGAAGCCTTGTAAGGCCAGTGCTAGTGTATCTGCCTGCCTGTTTAAGGCGGCAGAAAGTTGATCACCCTAAGTCCGAAGGGCCGATGTCAGGGCCTCAATGGACTCATTGGTGAGCTGTGCTTGAAGCTCGATGGAGGCTAGCCTTCCCTCCATCGCAGACATTCCAGCACTTACCCGCAACACTATCTCAGAGATGCCCTCACGTCCCTGTGACAGTATCTCAGAGATTCCCTCCTGTTACCTGTGCCACTGATGCAGGAGTTGGACTCCCCCATCCTCTGCGCAATTGTGGGGAGTGCGTTTGGCATCTGTTCCAGCACCTCGCAAATGTGCTTTTGATCCTCGATCATTCTCCTTTTAAGGGATGGCCCCCAGGGTTCAGCATCTGTGTCCAGCTGAGCAGAGCCTGGAGAATAGTGCTCCCACCGACGTGGACTCTCCACAGCTGCCCCTGCCACCAGCGTCTGCTCGTGCTCACATGTATGTGGTGACTCACCATGTGCGACCCCAACTAAGTGTGGACGGGGACCCACCGAGGTGTGTGAATCTGCGCTGGTGGATGGCTCACTCAGATGTGACGGTGCTCCCTCAGAGGCCAGCAGGTCCTCTGAGGAATAGCCCTCCGCCATCACGGCAGTCGCTGAAGGCCATGTGAAAGAACAGAAGCCAATATTAAGCAAGATGACAAATGTTGAGGTGCTGAAGATGGCAAGGCATGTTAATATCATTTGCTATTGTGAGTGCTGAATGTTAAAGTTCTGTCACCAGCCATTTGTCAGGTGGCAGTCTCGGCGTCCCCAACGGACAGGCACTCGAGGGTGCGGCTCACTTCAAGAGCCTCCTGCTCCACGTCCGTGAGGACGACTTGATGTTGCAGGCCCCCTCCGGTCTTCGCCCTCTCCCGTGCATTCTGGGCTCTCTTCTCCTATAAGGAGAGAAAGTAGAGAGGTGTGAGTGAGGGATGGTGACGTGGCCAACCACTGAATGCATTGGTTTGGGTGAGGCTGACCATGAAAGAGATGCATCAGAGGTGAGTATGAGACAGAGCCATGACATTGGATGAGGATTGGGTTGAGTGGTAGTGGTGGGATGAGTACTGGGGAGGTGAGGAAGTTGAGGAAGAGGTTTGAGTGGGTGTGAGAAGTGATGTGATAGAGTAGTGTTGGCAGTGCAGAATGAGTTGGGGGTGGGGGCAGTGATGTGGAAGACGGAGTGTAGGAGAATGAGTAAGTGTACTCACTTTGGCTGACCTAGTTAGGTCATTGAACCACTTCCTGCACTGGATCCAGGTGCGGGAGATGTTGCTGCTGCTGGTGACCTCCTCTGCCACCTCGAGCCAGGCCTTCTTGGTGACCTTCTTGGTTAGGTCATTGAACCACTTCCCCCTGTCTGCCGGGTAGAAAATATCCCTCCTCCTCCTCACCCCCTCCAGTAGGACCTGGAGTGAGGCATCAGTAAATCTGGGAGCAGCCATTCCCCTGGTCTGCTCCATTGTGTAATTTTGGTTGTTTGCTCCAGGAGCAGCATTAGAGCACTGCCCCTATAAATAGGCTCCTCCAGCTGACAGCCTATGATGCGGTGCGTAGTCCGCCCGCTGCGCAGGTTGACGACGGGAAACCTGGAAGCCACGGTAAGTGGCTTCAATTTTCCCCCTGATGGTGTGGGGAATGGACGGATTTTACTGGGCGGGTTACCCAGTCGCCCCCCCCCCCCCACCCCCGCTGCCATCCCACCTCATTGGTAATATCGGGGCCATGGGGTAGGATTTTCCTTCATTTGACTGCCCGTTTTCAGGCATACTTGGGACGGCCAACATGGGAAATCAGGGGCAAAGGTCCAACACCAGGTCTCCGCCACCAAAACTAACCAGCTGCATTTCCCTCTGGCTCCGCTGGGGGCAGATATCGTTGGCTGCTGCTCCCTCACCCCCATCACGTGTAAATGATAGGTGGCCAGGGTTTGCTGCAGTGCCACATTTCCCTCTCCTACCGCCCAATGACCACAGAATACTGAACGCCTCAGGAGAAGAGATTTTGTGGGCTTGTTTGTGGCAGGCTCTGTTGTTAAAAGCTAGAAAGGACACAAAGTAGCCTGAAGAGAAGTGTTTAAAATGTTGGCACTTTGGGCCCTGCCCTAAGATCATTGTACACTGCGGCAGGTAACCGAGGCTTCACACACCCATTGTATGGCTACTTCCAGGAGGCTGCAGTTCTAAACATTTTTTTGAGGCAACTGATAAAACCAAGATGCTGAGCGAAATGATTCAGTGAGCTGGATTTTGCTCTAAAAATAACAGCATCACTCATCGTTATTTCGGTGCAAATGGGAGAGGAACTTCCGGCGACCACACATGCACAGTTCAACACGGAAATCCGGAAGTTCCTCTACCAGATGCCCTGCTCCTCCAGAAGCTTCACATGAAGGAGGTCTCGCCAGCTGACTCAACATTGAAATGACTGCAACAGCGCAAAGTTCCTCTTCTGCCCCGATGGAAACAAAGTAATCTCGCCAGAAAAAGGTCCGTCAAGTCTTTTAAGTATAACCAAAATTTTAATGGCATGGTAAGTCTTAATGACTGCCAAACAACCTCGCTGGCCCTGAAAATTTAGTTTTACATGTGTGGAGTGTCATTCCTTCAGATTTTAATTTTTGTTGGACATTTTTCTGTCTCTTTTATCTTTGTCTTTTAATTCAATATTTCTTACCCTCTCTTGATTTCACATTCTATAACTGATTTTACATTGAATTCACTATTCTAACTTACACTTCCTGGTTCTGTGTCTGCGTTGCATGCTTCAATCTGATTGGCTAAGGGGATAGATACACAGCAGCTTGCCCCGTTCACACAGGTCCCAGATGTCCAGGAGGGGGCGCTGCACTGGATTGAGGACCTGATAAGAGGAACTTGCAGGGCAAAAGCCCAGGAAATTTCTAATGAGCGGCAGGCACAGTTCATTCGCCACTCGGAGCAAAATCTGACCCATTGTTTCCTTTTCTCTTTTTTTAATTTGGAGATGTTTGCTGACTACCCATATTGATTGATTGATTATTTTCATTTCAGCTTTCTAGTTTTAGATTGTTATATTCCTTACCTATTCAGTTGTGATTTGTCCATGTTTTATGAAATCAAAATTTGAGTCAATTTGGTGCAAGCGTGACATACATTTTGAAATGTAACCTTTTTCAAGAGTAATGCGTTGGACGTGTACTAGAGGCAAAACTTTTAAATATTCAGGTATGTAACGTTTACATTAATTTTACAATTACAGCTATGGAATTTTTTACTGTCTGTAGATATTTTCTATAATCATCTTTTAAGGGTGACATTCTGTCATTTGATAAGGTAAGAGATAAAAACTGTTATGATGAAGAACCTTAGGCACATTACATCACATACCAGGGCACCCCAGTTTTGTTCAGAGGGCTGGGCCTATGTTAGCAGTCTGGGATGTGAGTTTTGCTGCTTTCCCAGGTCCCTGAGTGAAAAGGCTCAAGCCATGCACAGATTCCCAAATTGCACCTGTGTTGCTCACTGCCTGTTATACTTGTGGACTACAATTCCCAGAATGCACTAGTGTTAATTTGTGTACCACTCTGGCCAGGGTTGTCCAATACATTGGTCTCTCGTCACATATGACTAATTGGGAATACAGATGTGGCTAATTGCATTTCTGATCAGTAAATAAAAAACAAGTAATCGACACCATTGTTGGGCATGTTATCTCAATATTCATATTGGCATGGTATATGCATGTGTTCTCTAAACTTTTTGTGCATTTGTTGGTAAATTGGTAAGAAGAAAAGCAGTGTGTGCAAGTGTGTTTTGATCATTGTGAGTGTTTTACTTCCTTGGTTACTGAATGGTGGTTGGTGTTTTGTAAGTTAATATACAGATGTGAAGTCCATTTACCTGCATAGTGTGAGTGTATGTAAGACATTTTCTACCAAAATTAGTGCATGTGGCTAAAATGGTGTTGCTATAGCCACATCTGTGTCTAGTCAGCAATTCCTATCGGACAACACTGTGATAGGCCATACAATTCCAACCCTTCTTTCTTTCCAGTAATTTGGTTGGAATGAATTATTCTCATGGGCATCCATGAGGCACTGTGGGCCAACAGCAGCAGCAGAATTGTATTGCACCATAATCTGTAACCTCACTCTACCATTACCAACAAGCCAGGGGATTAACCCTGGATCTATGAGGTGTGTAGAAGAGCTTGCCAGGAACAGCACCAGGCATACCTAAAAATGAGGTGACAAACTGGTGAAGCTACAACACAGGACTATGTGCATTCTTAACAGTAGAAGCAGCATGCTATAGACAGAGCTAAGTGATCCCACAACCAGCAGATCAGATCAAAGCTCTGCAGTCCTGCCACATCCAGTCATAAATGGTGATGGACAATTAAACAACTAACGGGAGGAGGACGCTCTGTAAACATCCCCATCCTCAATGATGGCAGAGTCCAGCATGTGAGTGCAAAAGACAAGGCTGAAGTGTTTGCAAACATCATCAGCCAGAAGTGCCGAGTGGATGATCCATTTCAGCCTCCTCCCGATATCCCCACCATCACACAAGCCAGTCTCCAGCCAATTTGATTCACTCCATGTGATATCAAGAAACGGCTGAGTGCACTGGATACAGCAAAGACTATGGGCCACGACAACATCCCGGCTCTAGTGCTGAAGACTTGTGCTCCAGAACTAGTCGCACCTCTAGCCAAGCTGTTCCAGTACAGCTACAACACTGGCATCCACCCGACAATGTGGAAAATTGCCCAGGTATGTCCTGTCCACAAAAAGCAGGACAAATCCAATCCGGCCACTTATTGCCCCATCAGTCTACTCTCAATCATCAGCAAAGTGATGGAAGGTGTCATTGACAGTGCTATCAAGCAGCACTTACTCACCAATAACCTGCTCACCGATGCTTAGTTTGGTTTCCACCAGGACCATTCAGCTCCAGACCTCATTACAGCCTTAGTCCAAACATGAACAAAAGAGCTGAATTCCAGAGATAAGATGAGTGACATCCCTTGACATCAAGGCAACATTTGACCGAGTGTGGTATCAAGGAGCCCTAGTAAAATTGAAGTCAATGAAAATCAGTGGGAAAACTCTCCAGTGGCTGGAGTCATACCTAGAACAAAGGAAGATGGTCGTGGTTGTTGGAGGCCAATCATCTCAGCCCCAGGACATTGCTGCAGGAGTTCCTCAGGGCAGTGTCCTAGGCCCAACCATCTTCGGCTGCTTCACCGATGACCTTCCCTCCATCATAAGGTCAGAAATGGGGATGTTCGCTGATGATTGCACAGTGTTCAGTTCCACTCACAACCTCTCAGATAATGAAGCAGTCCGTGCCCGCATGCAGCAAGACCTGGACAACATCCAGGCTTGGGCTGATAAATGGCAAGTAACATTCGCGCCAGACAAGTGCCAGGCAATGACCATCTCCAACAAGAGAGAGTCTAACCACCTCCACTTGACATTCAACGGCATTATCATCACCGAATCCCCCACCATCAACATCCTGGGGTCACCATTGACCAGAAACTTAACTGGACCAGCCACATAAATACTGTGGCTACAAGAGCAGGTCAGAGGCTGTGTATTCTACGATGAGTGACTCACCTTCTGACTCCCCAAAGCCTTTCCACCATCTACAAGGCACAAGTCAGGAGTGTGATGGAACACTTTTCACTTGCCTGAATGAGTGCAGCTCTAACAACACTCAAGAAGCTCAACACCATCCAGGACAAAGCAGCCCACTTGATTGGCACCCCACCCACCACCTTAAACATTCACTCCGTCCAAGGCCGGTGCATAGTGGCTGTAGTGCATACCATCTACAAGATGCACTGCAGCAACTCGCCAAGGCTTCTTCGACAGCACCTCCCAAACCTGGGATCTCAACCACCTAGAAGGACAAGAGCAGCAGGCACATGGGAACAACACCACCTGCACTTTCCCATCCAAGTCACATACCATCCTGACTTGGAAATATATCGTCGTTCCTTCATCGACACTGGGTCAAAATCCTGGAAATACCTACCTAACAGCACTGTGGGAGAACCTTCACCACATGGACTGCAGCGGTTCAAGAAGGCGGCTCATCACCACCTTCTTAAGGGCAATTAGGGATGGGCAATAAGTGCCATGAATGAATTTTTTAAAATTCTCTTAAAACACTTGAGCTTCACTCTCACAAGTTGATACATCATCCAAACTCTTTAGTTATGTTACAGCTTTGTAATACAATCCAACCCAACTGTTCCTCTATATAGCAGAGATTGTCTTGTAAGAGGATTTCACTGTTACAGTACAACAGTGACTATGCTTCAAAAGCACTTTGGATCATCCTGAAGTCATGAAAAGTGCTATATAAATGCAAGTTCTTTCATTCTTTCTGCATTGATATTGACAACAGTTGTAATTCAATTGATTCAGTTTTTTTTCAGTTTGGCTCTGTCACAATTGACTGGTTTCAGCTTGAGTTCAATGGAAAAGTTGAACAGTGGTCGTGTGACACACCTCAATGAAACAGAACAGTCAGTGAAGTGGAGGACGTTGACCAACACCCAATCAGTAGAATAAAAAGGGATTCAGCATTCATTGAAAAATAGCTTTTAGTGTCCTGATGTTTCAAAATGGGCAGGAGTTAGAAGGAAAATCCAGCCCCATCTCCCCCTGGCTGCTACTTTGTAAAACACCCTAAACAAGAGATTTAACTATTAAATTCATGAGACTGACTGCTTGTTGCACCAGTAAGTCACAGGCATAGTATGGATTTTTTTTTAGCTCCTTGACTACACAAGTACGGAAAAAATTAACGTTATTTTTCAAATTTGCCACTACCTGGAGCAAAATGCTGCTATTTACTGTAGAGCAGTGTGAGCAGCAGTACTTAAGTACTGTTAGCTCCATATCATTCCATACTCAGGTAAAGCAGAGTTCTGTGTATGAGTATTTCAATGAAATTTTTAATGTTAGTAAAAAGCCAACTGTCATATCTTCTGTTAAGTAACATTCAATCGGACTACCTATTATCTTCTTAAACTTTAAGAATAATGTTTACGATGGTGGCTTTGTGCCAGATGTTGAATTATCAAGTCGTATGAGACTATCTCCTTGTGGATCTCACACTTCTTGCCAAAAATTCAAATTGCATTCAGATCAGTGACCACAAAGCAGAGTTCTATTGCACTTCTTGCATTGACACAATCCAAAAACAGTGTAGCACCAAAACCAACTTTCCAGTAGAAATGACCCATTAGTTGGCTGTGTGGCGCAATAAGCTCGTCTTTGTGGTGCCATCAGCTGGTGTGCTTGTCCGTTAACTGAAAGGCCAGCAAATCTAGTAAACCAAGGATCAGGGATGGAGTGAATGGCCTTCTCTCACTCTTGCTTTCTCATGTTCTGACAGATTAAACAACTGAGGTGGAACCCATAATAGAGCGGATTGTGCACGCTCTGGAGAAGAGGTGGGCTGAACAAAGTGAATGGCCTTTTCTTGTTCCATACTCTTATATACTTATGATTTATGTTGAAGAGAACCACTAGTGGCAGAACAGTCACAAGCGTCCTTTGATACTATATAGAGTGTCTCTGCAGGATGTTGTATTTAAATGTAGTGGTTCAACCTGGCTGATGGTGTGTTAACTTATCAGATTTATAGTTCTATTTTTGTCAAGCCACAGTAGTGTTGTAACTGTTTTAATTTAATAAATTTTAAAAGTATTATTATTATTGTTGTAGCAGTCTGTTGTTAGCAATGTTAAATCAGACATCTCAAAGATTACTGATTGGGCAATTCTGAAACTGTTCTGAAATTGGCAAATAGATCATTGAGGAGTGATAATGCAGCTTTATGGATTTACATCTATCTTTTTGCTTTTAACTAACCTTGTTATCACTTTTAAAGCAATCAATTCAGAAACACTAATAATTTTGCCAACATCACGCCATTATTATCAATCAACAATTGATCTGACAAGAACAAGACATGGCCAACAAGCCCAGCTACCTCACAATGTTATTTAAGTCCATATAAAGACCATTTTCATCTCCTTCCTCCCTTGGTGCTAATCCCTCTATTCTGTGTCAAATCAAAAGTCAGTCTATTTGTTTCTTGAATATATAAACCAAGTCTGCATGCACTGTGCAACATTGCAATCTATTCTATAACATATTTGTATTTTGCATTTCCTTAATAATAACAAATGTTCATTGTACATCTGTACTTACCCAGAGTTCATAATGTTGAGAATTAATAGATCTAATACCATTACCTCTTTGACCTTTCCCACTCAGTAATACTCAAGACAAACAGAATGGTAGGGTTGGAAAGTATGAGACTGGTCCCAGTAATTACAACGCATTGTTCGAAACCAAACCTTTTTCACCATTTCTTTTCACACTTATTTTTACCTGCAGTTCTCCCGAAATACTAACATTTGCTACTACTTACTCTAGAACATTATATCGAGCATCAAACTGAAACTAGAGGCTCTAACACAATTGTTCCTTCCTACTTAATACCAACTCCCAAATAAAATATTGCCTCCTTTTACAGAGACCATGAAGATTGGCTTTTCATCTTCTCCAGGACCTCTATTATCCAGCTTAACGTTCTGAGCTTCCTTATCAGATGTTCAAGGCACCCAGATGATAGATCATTATTTTTCCCATTTGATGCTGCCGGGTTCTACATCGATCTTTAGGCTTCCTCCATATTTTTGATAAAAGTTTTTTCCATTTGACACTCTAGCGCTTCAGATAGATGATTCAAGGCTTTCATAACTGGAAGTTCAAGAACCCTGACTAAGATTCAAATCTTATCAGAAGACAAGTCAGAGTTTCTCTTGGCTAGACGTTAGAAGATGCCTGTGTTGACTTCATGTTTTCTCTATTTCAATTCATAGTTTCCAGGTGATCACCCAACATTTCTCTGTTAGAAGCTCCCAAGCTATGCACCTATTGAAGTTAATCCCTTTCTTCAAGATATGATGCCCTCTTGTATCTACCAATATTGTTAATAAGATAAATCATATTCCATTCAACTATTTTCAATGGAATATTGTCATAGAATCATGAGCAGAGGAAGAGGCCATTTGGTACATTCTGTGATTTGTTATGGAAGAAGGCACACCAAATTTTGAAAGGCGACGCGTGGTTGAGGGCCAGCATATCGGAACTACTTAGGTTAAAGTCGATTTTATTTTGGGCTTGATTCTTTGTTCAGTCTCAGCAGTGATTAGCAGCATTTCTTCATAGATATCAATGAAGGTTATGAGGGCTACTTGTGACTTTTTAAGAGTGAAAACTATAAACTAGCACAATCATACTTTTGGTAAAACTGGCTGATCCTTTTTTTTTAAAAAAGCATATTACAAATGTTTATTAGTTACAGTGAATACAATGCAAACTGGCCTGGTCTTACCTTAGGATGAGCACACAATCCAGCACCAATGGGTCATGTATTTAATACCACTTTTTAAGACCATACTGGAATTTTACAGAAGGCTTTTGGAATTATTTCACAGTGACAATTTAAAGATGACAACTTTAAAGCTCCAATATTTTGAACGAAAACTCTTGCTGCATTTCTAATCAGTCTGGTTTGATAAATATGCAGCTAACACTTTAACAGGTTTTTAATTAGGTTATTAAATAATGACTATTAATCTGAATAATTAGATTTGTCCTGGTATACTGATTCTTGCATTTTCAACTTATAAATATTTCTTTAAAACTTATTTTAAAGAGTGACATGGTGCGAGTTAAATGCACAATTTCTGTTGAGTGATTCTGACGATGTTATAAAATATAAAAGCACAACTCAAGTGACTTATGTCATCAGACGACTGACCTTGAACGACTGCTTTTAACTCCCTCCTCATCATCTATATATAGCCTGTACTTTCAAATTAAAAGAAAATCTAAATCAAATGTTACTATCACATACCATTACCATTCTACTGCTACAGAACATGGTGCTGTGAGAAAAAGCTTAGGAACAGTTGCAGGTATTGATGAAATTTCATTTACAAGAGAATATTCATAGGTTGTAACATCGACAGAATAAATATACCATGAGCCAAAGGGGGACATAATAAGATTGTTTCTCATAGTGACTGAAGGAGTAATTATTTAATTCGTGTCTATTGTAATGCAATTGCTATAGAATCGGAGATTGGAAATCTATTATTAACACTCTACAGTTTGACAATAAAAATTAATTCAATTGTTATTTGATAGAATAGATAAATCAACTTTATTGTCAATGTTATTTGATTGCAATGAGGTGTAGAATGTTTTATTATGTACAACAGAATTTATGTCACACAATATCAGCATTTTTTGTTTGCCTTTTATGTTTTTAAAAATCACCAGTGAGAAAAGCTCTGATAAAGAAAGCAAAGGTGAGATGAAAATCTGAAATGGGAGATAAAGGAACGGTGAGAAACAATTGGGGGCCATTTTGTCCAGGAGATGACAATGGGTATGGAAGTCGATCATGACTTCTGATGTTGGATTCAGATCCCCTTTTTGAACTTAAACTCATGGTAGAGATGCAGCGGTAGGTATATATTCAACCTATACCATTTGATGATTTATGTGATTGTGTATTGGTCCTGGAAAGTAGACCAAAGATGAACTATCCTATCCATGGAGATGGGGTAGTAGTATCTCCATTTCATTGTCATAAGGTCATTAAGAAAAGACCCATGTTGTAAGAAATTAAATTAAGAACAATGCATTGCAGTACATTAAGTGTGTGAAGCTCAGTAACAGAAGGGTGATGAAAAGAGGATTCACTGTAAAGTATCCCTTTATATATGTCAGTACAGTCGAGTGATCAACTCATCATTCCCATTTCAATGATTAATATCTATATTCACCAAACTCTCAGCAGCTGGATTTACTGGAATACAAGGGTTCATAAATAACATACATCTGCAAAACTGATTTGTTGAAAACTTAACAGAAAACTTGCTGAAAAATGTACATTTTCTACAAAAGCTTGGAGACTAATGAGGGTCTAAAAGACAATTCAGCTGCTGAAGTAAGACTATCAAGCAAAGACAACCATATGATGAGAAATAAAGAAAAAGATTTTGAGAATGAGTAATGGAAGTATATAGCCCATCTCTATTATTTTGAAAAGGTCAGTAATTATCTCCAATTACTAGGGCCAGAACTGCAGACTCTAGGATCTTGGAGTTTAAAAAAAGTGATTTGTATACTGGTTTTAAAGGAAAATCTTATTTCCCGAGGGGAGACCCATAAACTCTTCTCCTATTGCAACCTTCTCAGCTGACCTCCGTTATGGCCATTACCTTTGACCCTTAAAGAATTTAGATCTAAGGAGAATCTATTTGTTGCTGTTTGTTTTTCATTGTCGTATAAATGGAGATTTTTTAAAGGAGGATTGGTTTTCTTCCTATCCCATAAATTTGAAAATCTATAAGGTGTGCAGTGTCTATTCTACTTGTGAAAACTGTCTACTTAGCTGGTTTGTCACAGGAGCATAATCTTTCTCTCATCTTGGTTCCAACTAAAGCTGCAGTTCAGGAATGAGGCTGACCCATTTTAGAACTCTCATGAAAGCTGAAAGGTTTATTGTTATTGTGAAGTATCTATTTTTCTTTGCCAGTGTACAAATCTATGGCATTTTTCTACGTTATTGGTAATTATTCGGAACAATCAATGTAGAGAACGAATTCAATTTAATTTTGTTGGAACTTTTCATGTGAATTCACACCAATTGTTTCTGATGTGTATGAATCACAACATATTTGGGGGACTGGGAGTTGTAGTTCTGGTACTTGAATTCTACATTTTTATTTATGTGTGGCACTTCCATTACACAGACATCTACCCCTCAAGTGCAATGTGTATTTTATTTAAATAACATGAAATTTTAAATGTCTCCAAAACACTTGCTAATTTTCCTACGAGATAGTTTCTTCAATGAGAAAGTTAAAACTCCTCATTAGTTTTTTGTGTGTGTAAGTACACCTAGGACAATAGTGGGAGTTATAGTCTGCAGTAGCAGCACTCAAAATATAGCCGGGTTCCACTTGTGGCCCACCTCCCCTTTGTCCACGGCCCTTGGCAATCCTCCACTCCATGTATCTTTAGGCCTGCGTTCATGGCTGTAGTTTATAGCCAGGCCTAAGATTAAGTACTTTTCCCTGTCCTCTTTCTGCCCACAAGAGAAACCCATGGAAGAGTACTAGGGGTATTAGCAAGTGAAAGGGCACTGCTAAAACTATGGGACAAATGATTTTAATGAAATTGTAAGTGCCATAATTCTTTTGTTCCTTTGGGAAGTGCATCGTAATCTAGAATGGCACATTTGGAGCAAGAGTTTTCCATGTGGGAAATTACGGGCACAGATCCACAGTTTATGACCCATTGGAGCAGCATGTTGGAACATTCCTGAGAGCTGAAGCAAGGTGCTGGTTGAGATCCTGGTCCTCAACATAGAGTTCATGAAGAAGGTTGGTTCACAGCAGTGTCTGATGTGTGTTGCATCTCTCTTAGCTGGTATACCATTTGACTTGCATTTATATTTACAATCAGTTGCTGGAAAACAATCTGTAAGTACTGTTTCCAGGTACTCTCTCCAGGATGGAATGCTGGGAGTTTATGTAAGACATTAGGAAAGTGCATCCTGTAAGAGGTTTCAATGTTTTGAACCTGTTTCTGACTGAAGCCCTAGTTGAAGAATGCAGCATTAAAGAGATTAAATCAAGTCAATAATTGAATTTAAGATGATTATTTGATTTTGATTAAGTCTAAACAAGTCAAGTGGATTCATCATAGAGATGCCACAACACAATGCATTGCAAACATCACATTCAACTAATGACATTTTTAACTTGCTATTTATTGTCATTTAATTTGAAATTTAATTTAATCTGTATATGATTAGCAGTGATTTAACTAGGTTTGGTTCAACTAAGATAGGTCCAGTGTGTAATATTTACATTAGGTTAATAAAACTGATATAAATGTTTAACTAAATGGAAGTATTAAAATACTAAAATGATATTGGAAGAAATAAACCCATCTGTACTAACTGAATGGGGATTAGCTGAGCTAGTCTTTTCACTAGAAATATGTTTTCCATCTAAAAATAGTGAATAAAAATGAGAAATGCAAATATGAACCGGATATTTCTTGACCCAAGTGTCTGTACGTGGATCAGGAATTTGAAACATAGTGAGATCATCTGGATCCAGGCTATTAGAATTCCCTCTGGTTCACTAATACTGGAGTGTAAATGCCACCTTGTCTTTAATCTGGACATCTGGAATAGGAGAAAGATTTCTCACCTCACAATCTCCAATTTGACTCACACACTCAAATATGTATTCTTGTTTATAGCTAATGCAATTAGTTTTTGGTTGAACTCTCAAAGGAGTGCTTACCAATGAGTCACTTATTTTTTTCTTTTGCCGATTTTCTCCCCTTTCCTCCCTTCCTTTCTTGAAGGCACTGAGTCAAGCTACGGTATGGGTCTACAAAGAGCAACAGCCTTTCAGCCAAGTGCCCCTTCTTCATGTATGAGCCCAGATGGAGAGTTTTGCTAGACAATCTACCATGGGAGCATTGCAACCAAGCCTGAAGCTGTCCTTGCTTGCATCCTACGAATATGCACTTTCAAACAGGGGCACTGGATAGCAAAGGAGTGGGAAACTTGGCTGATTTTCTCCACCTCAACCGAGGAGCACTGAGGAAAATTGTAGCACTCCTACTACCACCCAACCTGAGATCAGCTAGTCCAGCACAAACTGTGAATTGAACTTAGAAGTTTGAGGTCTGTAGGCTCGATTATACGTCATTCCCACCAAATGAGCCGATGGGGCAGCATTGACACGATGTTCGATCCGTGAGCAAGGAAACGACTCTGCAACAATAACATTAATTTATATTTATTGTGAGGTATAAATTAAAATGTCCCAAGACACTTCACCAAGTCATAATGGGGGTGATTTTAAATCCCAAGAATGCGTGGGCTGGGAGCGGGTGGGAGATAAAAAATAGTTGTTTTTTTGGGTTGTGACCGCAAAATTTTTGGACTTGGCATTCCCAGTGGGAAGCCTGTACTTTTCTGCACCGACGCTAAACCCGGAAATAAAGCCGGGTTGCGGTTGCGACCCAAAAAACAACTGTTTTCAACTCCCACCCGCCCCCAACCCACCCGTTCTTGGAGTTTAAAATCACCCCCTATAACTTCTAACCTGCCGATCACAGGATGGTATCTCACATATTTTTCAGCACTAAGGTTAAACAATTAACCACATTGTAGACTAACATAAACCAATTTTCTATTTTGAGTCTATTCACAAAAAACGAATGTTGGTCCAATTCAAACCGTTTTGATTCAGATTCATTTCAGAAATGATGGGTTCCATGAGAAGAGGGACAAATGTCCTCCCACACATGTCATTTTCTGTATCCTGCCATTAGTTTTCCTCCATCACAAGGAATCCTGGGCTAATTGCTGCCTTATTTTTCACTGTGTCTTAAGACTGGTCTTGGGGGAGGGAGGGAGAGGCCAAATCAGATCCCTGCTATAGTGGCACAGTCCCATTCCTATTACTGTGTTGTGTGGTGGAGCTCCAGGATATTACATAGACTTACATAGAATTTTACAGAAACAGGCCATTTGGCCAAACAGGTCTAAGACAGTGTATATGCTCCACATGAGCCTCCTCCCACCCTACTATTCCTTTCTCCCTCATGTCCTTATCTAGCTTCTCCTTAAACGCAACCATGCATCTAAATAGTGCAACAAATAAACTACACATTTCTTCATTATTTTGAGTTCAGGATTCTAGGGATGACTGCAAAACTATTTCAAAGATGATCTTGGATATTTGAGTGGTGGTGAGACTCAAACCTTGTGTTGTTCCATAGTTACAATAACATTAGTTCCTGTATGGACTGGTTTGGACATTTACAGTTTAGGATCATACAATCATAGAAAGTTACGGCACAGAAGGAGGCCATTCAGCCCATCATGTTCATGCCGGCCGAAAAAGAGCTATCCAGCTTAATCCCACTTTCCAGCACTTGGTCCGTAGCCCTGTAGGTTATGGCACTTCAAGAGTACATCCAAGTACTTTTTAAATAAGTTGAGGGTTTCTGCCTCTACCACCCTTTCAGGCAGTGAGTTCCAAACCCCCACTACCCTCTAAGTGAAAAAGTTTCTCCTCAGCACCCGTCTAATCCTTCTACCAATTAACTTTAAATCTATGCTCCCTGGTCACTCGCCCCTCTGCTATGGGAAATAGGTCCTCCCTATCCACTCTATCTATTCCTGTTATAATTTTATATACCTCAATTAAATCTCCCCTCAGCCTCCTTTGTTCCAAAGAAAGCAACTCCAGCCTATCCAATCTTTTCTCATAGCTAAAATTCTCCAGCCCTGGCAACATCCACGTAAGTATCGTCAGTACCTTCTCCAGTGCAATCACATCTTTCCTGTAATGTGGTGACCATAACTGTGTGCAGTACTCAAGCTGTGGCCTAACTAGTGTTTTATACAGTTCTAGCATAACCTCCCTGCTCTTATATTCTATGCCTCAGCTAAAATTTAAAAAAACAAAAGCATATTTTTTAAAAATCTGTATAAAAATTGCCAGTATATAAAAGTTTCTGTGTGATTCTAATATGTTGAAAGCAATTCTCTGGGATTTACAACTCTGAGTATTTTTATGCAGGCCTGTAATGATGTGGGATCATCTCTGGTAAAGAGCTGGCAAAAAGCAAAATCCCATCAGTAGCAAAGTCTGAAATTCCTGTTTATAAATGGAATTAAGTTGTGTTTTATTTTGATTCATTCTATTTCCCTTTAAAAAAATGTGCAGATTAAGTTAAAAGAAATAATATCATATACTTTACAAGTGGCCTTATGGATTTAACCAATCCTGAAATCCCAGGATTTTATGGCTCGGACTCTTGGGGTCACTGTGTCATTCAAATGGCCAGTATTGGGATCTTGGAATTGCAATCCCGATACTGCAACTTCAGTAACAATAATAATTTACATTTCTATAGAGCCTTTAACGTAGAAAATTTCCCACAAAGGAGAAATGGACATATAGCAGTAGTTGGAAGAGTTGGGGGAGATGATTGAAAGCACAATTGAGAAGATAAGTTTTAAGGCTAGCTTTGCGGGGCGGTGGAGGGAGGAGATTAAGGCACAGGGTTTTAGGCAGGGAGTTCCAGAGAGTAGAGCTGAGAACTGAAAGTTCTGCCACTGATGATGGAGTAGAGGGAGAGGGTTGCACAGAACGCCAGAGACAGAGGGCCAAAGGCTACGGGCTGGGATATGTACAGATACAGCACAGTGCGGCTGTGAAAGGATTTCTAAGGAAGAGGATTTTGAATTTGGTGCATTTGGTGAATGGAAGGCAATGGAGGTTTACAAGAACAAGGGTATGGGCAAGCAGAACTTATTGCTGTGGGATAGGAAGCAGGTGATAGAGTATTACACGAGTTGAAATTTGTGTAGAGTGCAGCTTGAGAGGTCAACAACAGCAACAACTTGCATTTATATAGCACCTTTAATGTAGTAAAATGTCCCAAGGCTTTTCACAGAAAAGTTATCAAACAAAATTTGACACTGAGCCACATAAGAGGATATTAGGACAAGTGACCAAAAGCTTGGCCAAAGAGGAGTTTTAAGGAGCAGAGAAGTTTTTTTTAATTCATTCATGTGATGTGGGTATCACTGGCAAGGCCAGCATTTATTGCCCATCCCTAATTGCCCTTGAGATGGTGGTGATGCACCACCATCTTGACAACTGACTGGCTTGCTAGGCCATTTCAGAGGGCAGTTGAGAATCAACCACATTGCTGTGGGTCTGGAGTCATATATAGGCCAGACTGTTTCATTCCCTAAAGGGGATTAGTGAACCAGATGGGTTTTTACAACAATCCAGTAGTTTCATGGTTACCATTACTGATAGTAGCTTTTTTTATTCCAGATTTTATTTAATTAACTGGATTTAAATTCCCCAGCTGCTATGGTAGGATTTGAACTCACATCTTACAGATTACTAGTTCAGTAACATAACCACTATGCTATCGTATCGTCAACTAGAGAGGTGGAGAGGTTTAGGGAGGGAATTCCGAGCTTAGGGCCTAGGCAGCTGAAGGCACGGCCGCCAATTGTGGAACGATTAAAATCGAGAATGCGCAAGAGGCGCAGAGGAGCGCAGAGATCTCAGAGGGTTGTAGGCTGGAGGAGGTTAGAGAAAGGGGAAGGCTGAGGCCATGGAGGGATTTGAAAACAAGGATGAGAATTTTAAAATTGAGGTGTTGTCGGACCGGGAGCCAATGTAGGTCAGCGAGCACAGGGGTGATGGGTGAAAGGGACTTGGTGTGAGTTAGGATACGGGCAGCACAGTTTTGGATGAGCTCAAATTTATGGAGGTTGGAGATGGGAGGCATTGGAAAAGCTGAGTCTGGAGGTAACTATAGCTCGGATTATGGTGAGAGTGTGTGAAGTAGAAGAGGGTGATGTTGTAAAGGTAAGCAGTCATGGTGATGAATAGGATATAAACTCGGCTCAGGATTGAACAGGATATTGATGTTGTGCACTGCTGGTTCAGCCTTGACACAGTACCACTCTCATTCCTGTCCATATCATTGTCTACCTTTGTACCTATCCAAAGAAGTAAAAGACAGTTCTTGCCATAAACCAGCCATGAACTGATTCTGTAACTTTAACATTTTGCATCTTAAATGATAGAAAATGTTGAAGTACCAAATCACTGCCAGTTCCAATTCACTCCAAGGCAAAAGAGGTTCCTCCTATCCTGCTCCAATAAAACTAAGTCAAAAATCCTTGCTCTCTCTTCCACAATCTATCAGATTGTTACCATCACAACAGTGCCCATGACACACACCTGTGTGAAGCTCTCACTAATATTATCTCTCCATATGTTTCTAAATGTAGCAATCCCAACAAAAGTTCTTTAAAAAATCCACAACAGGATGGAAACTGAAGTTATACAGACACAATAATTGATGAGAATAGAGAGTGTATCACTCTCGGGTGATTTTGGGAATTTTGGCACAGAGGACAGTGGACCCTGCAGAATTTTCCATTTATCAAAATTCGTAAAATCTATCCTTTAATTCCTTTTGGCGCACTTACTGATTCAAGATAACCCTTTGTACAATGCCGAGAATCACACTCAGGTCATCTGGACCTATATATTTTCAATTTTTATATATTGGGTGGCATAACAAGGTACAATCAAAGGAAAAAGAAACAAGGACTGGAAGTCTCATGAAATTGAGCCTGGCGTTTGTTGAGAGCACAAAATGCCTGGAGACTTGATGTCATGCTATTTAGCGGGAAAACTAAATGCCTTCCTTTGGCTTATTGTATTCTCCAACAATGCGTTGATATCTGGAATCCTGTTCCTTATGCAGAAGTGGAGTTAAGAAGCACCTGTTGAACCAAGACCATTGGAGCATTGAATGCAATTGCTGTGAGTTAAATGTTTCTCTTTCATGGCCACACGCAATGCTTCATGCTCCAGGAGTGCATGTTGTGAATTTTAGTGCACATCTGATTTGTAGGCCCATAATTTTCTGTCCATTAAGATGATTGAGCTTAAAATCATGGGCCTGTGAATTGGGCCCAAGCCTGAATTCCTGGGATGCACTCCTGGCACATGAGGTGCCACACAAGACTAAGCTGTCTACATCTTTTTTGAGGTCAACACAATAATATTTTACCATTGCTCCTACCTACTTTTAAGCTAGATATCATGCATAAAGCAGGTCATCAAGTTTCTCGACAAAAGTCATACGTGCCACCCACAATGGGAACAGCGAAATATTTTGGTTGGGGGAACACAGGATTATGCATTTGGTGCGGTCTAAAATTGCATTAATATGATCTTCACTGACATTGAATTTGTTCACTCTAGTATACATGCCATTGATATTTGAAGCTCCGGATAAAAATTGAATAGGCAATGCAAATCTTGAAAACAATGCACCCGCACTATATCAATATGAATATGACCTGCAATTATACGTTTGTGGGTGGCTTTGACTGAGACTCTAATCTTACTTTGTCTTAGCCCATTTCCTTGATGTTCATGGTTTTCACAGTGACAACACATGTATAATGCCAACAGTATAGCATCAAGTTGATTTTACCTGAAAGCTGAAAGTTAATCCAACAAAAGATGAATTATCTGTTGGCTCACTGTAATCAAACAAGACAGCATTATTCTTTAAGTAAGTAGAGCTACACTTTAGTTGTTCGCTCCACTGTAAGGCAAGTCACTTACCTGACTACATGACATCCATCACTGTATACACACTTTGTTTTCAAATATATATTTCTGAATTCTGTATCATTTGCCCCCAGGTTAAAGGTGTTCAAGAATTTGTCAGAACATTTAATATTTTTTGTTGATTCTCCAACTTGCGAAACATCCCTTTCTATCATTTAATCTCAAAGGTATCATCGGTTCATAGAATCATAGAAAGTTAAGGCACAGAAGGAGGCCATTCGGCCCATCGTGTCCGTGCCGGCCGAAAAAGAGCTGTCCAGCTTAATCCCACTTTCCAGCACTTGGTCCATAGTCCTGTAGGTTAGGGCACTTCAAGAGTACATCCAAATACTTTTCAAATGAGTTGAATGTTTCTGCCTCTACCACCCTTTCAGGCAGTGAGTTCCAATCCCCCACCACCCTCTGGGTGAAAAAATTTCTCCTCAGCTCCCCTCTAATCCTTCTACCAATTACTTTAAATCTATGCCTCCAAGTCACTGACCCCACTGCTAAGGAAAATAGGTCCTCCCTATCCACTCTATCTAGTCCCATCATAATTTTATATACCTCA
The DNA here is from genome assembly GCF_035084215.1 of Heptranchias perlo. Lineage (NCBI taxonomy): Eukaryota > Metazoa > Chordata > Chondrichthyes > Hexanchiformes > Hexanchidae > Heptranchias > Heptranchias perlo. The sequence goes on along the minus strand of NC_090347.1, from coordinate 28,508,148 downwards.
ATTAAATCTCCCCTCAGCCTCCTGTGTTCCAAAGAAATGAACCCTAGCCTACCCAATCTTTTCTCATAGCTAAAATTCTGCCCTGGCAACACCCTCGTAAATCTCCTCTGTATCCTCTCTAGTGCAATCACATCTTTCCTGTAATGTGGTGACCAGAACTGTATGCAGTACTCAAGCTGTGGCCTAACCAATTTTTTATACACTTCTAGCATAACCTCTCTGCTTTTATACTCTCTGCCTTGGCTAATAAAGGAAAGTATCCCGTATGCCTTTTTAGCCACCTTATCTACCTGTCCTGCTACCTTCAGGAATCTGTGGACATGCACTCCAAGGTCCCTTTGTTCCTCTACACCTCTCAGTATCCTCCCATTTATTGTGTATTCCCTTGCTGTGTTTGCCCTCCCCAAATGTATTACCTCACACTTCTCTGGATTGAATTCCATTTGCCACTTTTCTGCCCACCTGACCAATCCATTGATATCTTCCTGCAGTCTACAGCTTTCCTCTTCACTATCAACTACATGGCCAACTTTTGTATCATCTGCAAACTTCTTGATCAAGCCCCCCACATTCAAGTCCAAATCATTACTATATACCACAAAAAGCAAGGGACCTAGTACTGAGCCTTGCAGACCCCACTGGAAACAGCCTTCCAGTCGCAAAAACACCCGTCAACCATTACCCTTTGCTGCCTGTCACTGAGCCAATTTTGGATCCAACTAGCCACTTTCCCTTGGATCCCATGGGCTTTTACTTTTTTGACCAGTCTGCTATGTGGGACCTTGTCAAAAGCCTTGCTAAAATCCATGTACACTACATCAAATGCGTTACCCTCATCGACCCTCCTTGTTACCTGCTCAAAAAATTCAATCAAGTTAGTGAGACACAGCCTTCCCGTAACAAATCCCTGCTGACTATCCTTGATTAACCCGTGCCTTTCTAAATGACGATTTATGCTGTCCCTCAGAATCGATTCCAATAATTTGCCCACCACCGAGGTTAGACTGACTGGCCTATAATTACTCGGTCTATCTCTTTCTCCCTTTTTAAACAACGGCACAACGTTAACAGTTCTCCAATCCTCCGGCACCACGCCTGGAGCCAGGAAGGATTGGAAAATGATGGTCAGAGCCTCCATTATTTCCTCCCATGCTTCTTTTAACAGCCTGGGTTACATTTCATCCGGGCCTGATGATTTATCTACTTTCAAAGATGCTAATCCCCTTAATACTTCCTCTCTCTCCATATTTATCCCATCCAATAGTTCATACTCCTCCTCCTTAACTACAATGTCTGCATCATCCCCCTCTTTAGTGAAGACAGATGCAAAGTATTCATTAAGAACCATGCCCACATCTTCCGCCTCCACACATAGGTTACCTTTTTGGTCTCTAATAGGCCCTACTCTTTCCTTCGTTATCCTCTTGCTCTTTATGTAATTATAAAACATTTTTGGGTTTTCCTTAATTTACTTGCCAGTATTTTTTCATGCCCTCTCTTTGCTTTCCTAATTTCCTTTTTAACTTCACCCCTGCACTTTCTATACTCCTCTAGGCTTTCTGCAGCATTGAACTCTTGGGGCTCGATTTTGGCGTCGGGTTTCCGGCGGGTTTCCAGCGGGGGGGCCCCGAAAATCCCGATATCCGGTCACGTGACCGGATCGCGACGAAATCCCGGCCACTTCCGGGTACCGCGCTGACGTGCGGGGCTGCGTGCGTGGCCCACGCTGGTGGGAATCCCGTAGGCAATTAAAGCCAGCGGGGTTCCACTTGAGTGTATTTACCTTGCTTGTTGAGGTCAGTTAATGAGCTGAATCAGCTGTCAAAAGAGGAAGTGTGGGATTTTAGGTTCAAGGCAGTGAGTTTCACACACTGGGGGAAACAGTCTCTCTCCAACCAGGCGTGTTGCAGCTAGCAGCCTGTGGTAGGTGCCAAGGTGCACTCCACGGGGGAGAGCCCTCACCCACACAGGAGGCCACCGCGTCACATAGGGCAACCCCTGCCCCCCACCACCCCCCGCCAAGCCAGAGGACAGACCGACACGAAACCGCAGCCCCAGTCCGAGGAACCACCCACCTACCCTGCACAACCCCTCAGACCAACACCTGCCAGATGGGTGGTGTGTGGACACCCTTGGAGGACCAACAGCATGACCAGCCCCAGCAGCCTCGCAGTCCACGCCGTCCGCCGCAGAGACGTGGAGCCCCCCAACACGGTGTTGTTGCACGCCCACCTGCACAGCAGGAGGGAGGGCTAGCGCAGAGAGAGACGCATCGCAGAGGGCACTACCCTCGCCACAGGGTCCACAGACCGAGGCGCAGCTCCCCGGACCTCTCCGAGCAGCAGTGCACAGGGAGGCGCAGATTCGCTCGACATGTAGTCGTGGAGATCTGCAGCCTCTTTCATGCCGAGCTGCTCCTGGCTGGCCCCAGCACCAACTGCTTACCTGTCGCTGTCAAAGTCACCACTGCCCTCCACACCTTCTCCTCTGCATCCTTCCAGGGTGCAGCCGGCTACACCGCCGATGTCTCTCAGTCATCTGCGCGGACGAGCCCTGCAAATACACCTGCACCTACTCTGCAGTAACACGATGGGTGGCATCAGTGGTGGGTCCTCATAGTGATACCCAGGAGCGGGCATTATTGGACACAGCAGACAGGATTCGCGGAGACGTGGCAGTGGTGGTGTCAATATAATGTGTGCTGTTTGTTGCTCTGAAATTCAATATAGGTAACACCCATGACAAACCCTCAGACACCCTTGTGCACCCCCTTCATGCTCACGACACGTTTGCCTTACGCTGCCTACTGCACATATGTGATGCATGCCCTGTGGCTGCAGCACAGGTGGTGGCAGGTTGAGTGAGGCTGGCCGTGAGGGAGATGCACGAGAGGGTGAGTATGGGATGGAGCAATGAAATTGTATGAGGATTGGGTTGCGTGTTAGTGGCAGGATGAGTACTGGCGAGGTGAATAGGTGGAGGTAAGATGAGGATGGGGTTTGAGTGGGTATGAAGGGTGATGTGACAGAGTAGTGTTGGCGGTGCCGAAGGAGATGTGGGGTGGGGGCAGACGGAGTGTAGGGGAAAGACTTCGTGTTCTCACTGTGGCTGGCCTACTGCGGTCATTGCAGCGCCTCCTGCACTGTATGCAGGTGGGCCATATGTTGGTGGCGCAGATGACCCCCTCTGCCACCTCGACCCAGGCCTTCTTGGTGGCAGAGGCAAGCCGCTTCCTCCCGCCCGCCGGGTGGAAGATCTCTGTCCTCCCCCTCCTCCTCACCCCATCTGATGATACCTGGGGTGAGGCACCATTAAACTGGGAGCAGCCTTCCCCCTGGGCTGCTCCATGCTGCAATTTGTTCCATTGGTTGCAGCATCTGTCAGTGGAGGACTGCCCCTTTAACTAGAGAGCCTCCAGCTGACAGATCGTACTGCGCATGCGCAGCCCGCCCGACGCGCAGGCCAGCGCCGCGGACCCCGGAGGAGCAGGTAATTGATTCCTATTAGTGTGTTGCCTGCTACGATCGCGCGGGCAACCCACTAATTTCTCCGAGCGTGTTGACCACGCTCCCGAAACCCAACCCGCCGGAAACCCGCAGGCCTGCTAAAATCAGTCCCTTGGTGTCTGACATAAGCTTCCCTTTTTTGCCTTATCTTACCCTTATGCTCCTTGTCATCCAGGAGGCTCTAAATTTGGCAGTCTCACCCTTTTTCTTCGTGGGAACATGTTAACTCTGAACCCCTGGAATCTCCCCCTTGAATGCCTCCCACTGTTCTGACACTGATTTACCTTCAAGTAGCTGTTTCCAGTCCACTTATGCTAAATCACTTCTCAGCTTTGGTCTTTCCCCAATTGAGAACTTCTCCTCCTGTTCCATCTTTGTCCTTTTCTAGAACTATGCTAAATCTAACTGAATTATGATCACTACTGGCAAAATGCTCCCCCACTAATACTCCTTCCCCCTGCCCAGCTTCATTCCCTAGAACGAAATCCAGAAATGCCCCCCTTCTTGTTGGGCTTGCTACGTATTGGCTAAAAAAAATTCTCCTGAATGCAATTTAAGAATTCTGCGCCCTCTATACCTTTTTACACTGATTGTATCCCAGTTAATATTAGGGTAGTTGAAATTCCCTACTATTACTGCCTTATTGTTTTTGCACTTCTCAGAAATTTGCCGACATATTTGCTCTTCTATCTCCCTCTGACTGTTTGGAGGTCTATAGTAAACTCCCAGCAGTGTGACTGCCCCTTATTTGTTCTTTAGCTCAACCCATATGGCCTCATTTGATGATCCTTCTAACATATCATCGCTCCTCACGGCCGTAATTGTTTCTTTAACCAATATTTCCACCCCCTTCCTTTTTTTATCCCCCTCTCTATCTCGTCTGAAAACCCTGTAACCAGAAACATTGAGCTGCCATTGCTGTCCCTGTTAAGCCATGTTTCTGAAATAGCTTAGATATCTTACTTCCACATGTCTATCTGTGCCCTTAGCTCATCTGCCTTATTCACTATACTCCTTGCATTGAGGTATATCCCATTAAACACTGCCAAACTCCTTTGTTGTCTCGTTTCTAACCTTTGTTTCTTCTGCCTTCCATATAATGAAGAAATTATTGCTTTATGTGGTACGGCTTTAAAACAAAGCACCATTAATTATCAGCTGGCAACAGCATTATAAAACAAAAGCATCATTTACATTCTGTATGTAGAAACAGAGTCCATTAATGTATTAAAGAATAATCGACCCCAGGATTTTAAAACAATATTTTCTCCCCTCCTTTTTCCATCAATTGTATTTTTTTTATTCATTCATGGGATGTGGGCATCGCTGGCAAGGCCGGCATTTATTGCCCATCCCTAATTGCTCTTGAGAAGGTGGTAGTGAGCCGCCTTCTTGAACCGCTGCAGTCCGTGTGGTGAAGGTTCTCCCACAGTGCTATTAGGAAGGGAGTTCCAGCATTTTGACCCAGCGACGATGAAGGAATGGGGATATATTTCCAAGTCGGGATGGTGTGTGACTTGGAGGGGAAAGTGCAGGTGGTGCTGTTCCCATGTACCTGCTGCTCTTGTCCTTCTAAGTGGTAGAGGTCACGGGTTTGGGAGGTGCTATCAAAGAAGCCTTGGCGACACACTGCAGCCACGTGCGCCGGTGGTGAAGGGAGTGAATGTTTAGGGTGGTGGATGGGGTGCCAATCAAGTGGGCTGCTTTGTCCTGGATGGTGTCGAGCTTCCTGAGTGTTGTTGGAGCTGCACTCATCCAGGCAAGTGGAGAGTATTCCATCACACTCCTGACTTGTGCCTTAGAGATGGTGGAAAGGCTTTGGGGAGTCAGGAGGTGAGTCACTTGCCGCAGAATACCCAGCCTCTGACCTGCTCTTGTAGCCACAGTATTTTTATGGCTGGTCCAGTTAAGTTTCTGGTCAATGGTAACCCCCAGGATGTTGATAGTGGGGGATTCGGCGATGATAATGCCGTTGAATGTCAAGGGGAGGTGGTTAGACTCTCTCTCTTGTTGGAGATGGTCATTGCCTGGCACTTGTCTGGCGTGAATGTTACTTGCCACTTATGAGCCCAAGCCTGGATGTTGTCCAAATCTTGCTGCATGCGGGCTCGGACTGCTTCATTATTTGAGGGGTTGCGAATAGAACTGAACACTGTGCAATCATCAGTGAACATCCTAATTTCTGACCTTATGATGGAGGGAAGGTCATTGATGAAGCAGCTGAAGATGGTTGGGCCTAGGACACTGCCCTGAGGAACTCCTGCAGCAATGCCCTGGGGCTGAGATGATTGGCCTCCAACATCACTACCATTTTCCTTTGTGCTAGGTATGACTCAAGCCACTGGAGAGTTTTCCCCCTGATTCCCATTGTATCTGTTATCCCTCTCTTCCATGCAAGGAGTCAGCTCTATATTGGGGTATGGTTTCATGTGCATCATTCGTTCTCCAATACCTCAACCAATGCTCATCCTTCACTTGGTGAAGACACCAGTTATTGAGTTTTGGCAGCCTCTTTGACCACAGTCAGCTGTTCCTCTCTTCATCTGATGTCCACGCACGGCAGAAATTGGTGGATAGTGATTATGAGTGGGAACCCTGGCAGATTTCCCCTTCCCTAATCCAGGGATGCTGAGGACTACTGTAGTGCCCTGCCGATGGCAAGTTAGAATATTAGCGCTGCTACCACCAGGATGGCTGAGATCACCTAACTAGGCATAGAACAAGAATCAAACCATCGAACCATAGAAAAGATACAGCACAGAAGGGGGCCATTTGGCCCATCGTGTCCGCGCCGGCTCGTAGAACAACCAGGTGCCCATTCTAATCCCACCTTCCAGCACCCGGTCCGTAGCCCTGCAGCTTATAGCACTTTAAGTGCAGGTCCAATTACTTTTTAAAAGAGTTGAGGGTCCCTGCCTCTACCACCAATTCGGGCAGCAAACTCGATACACCCACCATCCTCTGGGTAAAAAAGTTTTTCCTCATGTCCCCTCTAATCCTTCCGCCAATCAGCTTAAATCTATGTCCTCTAGTTCTTGACCTCTCTGCCGGGGTAACAGGTACATCCTGTCTACTCTATCTGGGCCCCTCATAATTTTGTACACCTCAATCAAGTCTCCCCTCAGCCTCCTCTGCTCCAAGGAAAACAACCCCAGCCTATCCAATCTCTCCTCGTAGCTGCAATTTTCAATCCCTGGCAACAGGCCCTGGCATACATGGGATTTTCCTGGTCTGCATAGTTCACCTACTCACTACCATAATCAGCTGAGTCTTTGAGGGAGAAACACTACTTTTCTTTTAATAAATGTACCCTTCTTCAATGCATTCGTCTGTAGAATTTGTTATGTTCCTTTTCAACACCCCCACAATCCCAATCCAGTCTCAATCCCCAATCCCAATCCACTGTTGCACAGCTTCATATGCACAATTTACATCAAACGTTTTTAACTGTAAAAAGCACTTCATTTCATGCATTTTTCATCAGTATTACGATTAAGTGTGTATTTTCATGGCTGTATGTTTTTAGTAGAATCTGAAACTACCCAGTGCTTGATCACCATCCCCACCATGTGGCAGAAACAGTATATGCATCAATTTTATGCCTAAAGAAACAAAAGTTGCCCAATGAACAAGAAAGTCCCTCGGATACAATTGAATCATAATAAACGCACAAGATTGCCATTGAGCTGTATGGTTGGATTGCGATTTCTCTGGATCACTTGATTGAATTGTAATATGTGTGACTCGGTCAACCTATTTACTCACTTCTAATCAAAACAGAATTTAAATGAAAAATCCTTCACTGCAGAAAATTTGATCGGCTATAAGAGGTTATGGGCGCTAAATTGGGCCATTGTTTTGGCGCTCTCTGATATCCAAGATGGCGTCTTGGATGCGCACGCACATTTCCAGCATGACGTGCACCAGACACCATCTTGGTATTGGAGTTAGCGCAGGCACAGATAACGAACGTAGGGAGAAAATTGCTTCAATCAGTGTGCAACACTGGTTTAAAGTGATAGACACCATTTTGGGACTTAACGCTTAATTCAACGTACAGTCTTAACCCCGACCACCTGAATGTGTCTTAGAATGCCTGGAGGACTCCCCACCAGCGCTATTTAAAAGGACCACGCAGGATTTACAGGTTAGTGGCTGGATTATTGCTTCTGGCTGCCGAGACATTTGTAATTATTTTTGGAGGTCTCCTAGACTTGAATACTAGGACACGGGGACATCGTCTAACATTTAGAGCCAGGATGCGCAGGAGTGAAATTGGGAAATGTTTCTACACGCAAAGGGTGGGAGACATTTGGAACGCTCTTCTGCAGATGGCAGTTGATGCTAGCTCACTTGTGAATGTTAAATCTGAGATTGATAGGTTTCTGTGAACCAAGGGTATTAAGGGATATGGGGCTAAGGTGGGTATATGGAGTTAGACCGCAGGTCCACCATGATCTCATTGAATGGTGGAACAGGCTTGAGGGGCGAAATGCCACTGCCACTTGCTGCCTCCTGATATGCGCCACCTTCTCCTGCAAGAAAGCGGGAAGTGTGTCTGGGTGATGTGCCTGTCATGGTTGCATGGATGCAAGTGTGTGTGGCCTGAGTGTTGTGGGTGGGTGACTTGCAACAGTGGAAATGTGTAAGGGTGAGAGGAAGCATGTGGCTGGAAGAGTTGAGTACTGATGGAAAGAGTTTGTTGGTATGTGGGTGATGGGGGGTGTAGTGCGTGGTGCAGTTGGTATGAGACGCCATTTGACAGTTGACCTCACTCACCTTGACCACTCATGTCAAAGCATTGAATTTCTTCTTGCACTGCATCCATGTTCATGATGCTGTGCGCCTGGCATTGACTTTGTCCCCCGCTGCCTCCCACTGCCTTTTGGATATACGTTTGGAGGGCCTCTTGCCCCCCCACCTCCACTGCGGATATAAGATGTCCCTCCTTCTGTCCACCTCTTGCACCAAGGTCTCTAGTGCATCAGCAGAGAACTTTGGTGCACGCACTCTTGCAGGCCTGGTACCAACTCAGATCGGCAGATTGGAGAATGTGGGATTTAGTAGTGCGCAACCTTTAGTCAATGTTTTAACATAACTCATCAGTGTGTAAACATAGGGATGGGACCTGCATCTGTGTTTTATGTGTGCGATGTCTGATCTCCATTCAGACTCCGTGCAGACAGTAGACTATTATTTTCAGCAAATAACAGGTTCCAGCTACCTTTAAGAGACTTCGAAGAAACATTCTCCCTTTAAGAGATTGGGCTCCCTCTGCTGGTGGAAAGTGAGAATTGCTTTGATTCCACGTGCAAGGTCCGGAATGGAACACTGTTTGCAGGTAAGTACTCAGGCTGGCCGAAACTCATGTCCTGCCTGTCAGGGGTCATTGGGCGTGGGGTAATAGCACATCACGCTACCTACGCCCAAAAACAGCCCGTATACAATTTCCCCCCCCCCCCCCCCCTATATGTTTATAGAAGTTGGCAGATGCTGGGCTGACATTATTTAGTGTGCTGAGCAATGAAACATGAGTAATAAAGGAGGGTATTACGCTTGAATCAGGAATTCTATGTGATGACTGTGAATCAAAAGCAGACACTGGAATGTTAGGCTCGAGCCCAAATTATGCCTAAATTAGAGATGTATTTATCTGGTATCACCTTTACTAACCTAACACCAATAAACTAAAACTGACAACTCTCCGATTTATCATAATGATTTGTAGGGTGGTCTGAAGATCCCAAATGTATATACGATCCCAAATGTTTTATGGCAACAACATAAAAATAGTGAATCTTGGCAGTCATATTGCAGAGGCACACTTGTATGCAGATTTGGACATTCTCATTCCTCCTGGTGAAATCTCTTTATTTGCACTCCTGGTTGGTTTCACCAGCAGAAGAGAGAAAAAGCTAGCTAAAGCATTGAAGAGCATGGCCCAATGCCAACTCACCTGCTTCTTGCCCTCGTCTTCTGCACCAGCTATAATTGAAGACATTTTCACTGAATAGAGCTCCTTTATTATGGGTGAAAAACTAAAAAACAGTTAAAAGATATTACCCATACATAAAACTCCAAGAAAAGTTGGCTAATTGTCACTCAAGACACCAGTGTCAAAGATTCAGACATTCAAGTGTAGATGATGATTCGACCCAGCTCTTAATAACATACTGTCATTAACCTAAGAAAGAACATTGACTTCACTTTGAACAAGCCTTTACACTCCACAATAGACACGGCATGACAGTAATTCAATATTGTGGGTCCTCTCCTCTCCCATCTCAGAACTGCAAAATGGACCAGACGTCAAAGCGCATTTCGAATCTTGTCTGAGGAGAAGTTGCTGACTCACTTAAAATTATCAGGTCTTGCTTGTTGCAAGATGTTTGTTATTGCCAGATAGACCAATACGTTAATTATTAACCCAGCAGACCAACAAGTTTTTCCGAAGTTGGTGATTTTACTAAGACTGCTCCTATGTCTGGTGACTTTCCTGATCCAGATAGATGAAGGGAGAAATCGCAATGCGTCTCGCATGTTTTTGGGGTCCAAAATAGGTGCCATGAGTTGGATTCAGCAGCATGACATTCCGCGCCAGAAATGCGCAAAACACCATATTGGCCCCGGCTCTCAGCAGATGTCCCAGGGATCCACCTGCAACAAGCACAGGCATCATTAACCATGATAATAAGGATATGACACCTGAATCAGGGCCCTTTTGCTAAATTGGTGTTTGTGCGCACCTGAAACGTCACTTCCTTAACCCATCCAGCAAATCATGGCGGGAACAGTTAGCAAGCAGCTTTCAGAAGCAGCATTTAAGGGGATCCTCACCTCCACTAAGGTAAGTCAATGGAGGCTTCTAGGGTGCTTTTGGCTGTTTTGGCAAGTGTTAATCTGTTAAGTAAGTTAGCAGAGTGAATTTATGGAGGGCAGGAACTGTTTCACACAATAAGCTTGTTCTGAATTGGTGAACATGGGAATGCTGCATGGACATGCTGCATTCCCTTAAGGCTCCCAAATCAGGAAGAGGAGCAGCAGCAAGGAAGGCAGCAAAGACCTGCACAGGTCACAAGAAGTAGCCTATTGATTAGATTATAAAATTGTGCTCTTGAATGAGTTTATCTCCCTTGCTTTTCACCAGTTCCATAATCCTAACTCCTGGATATAAATGAGATTGGGAAAACTACAGATAAAATCCTGATCCTGAGTTTATTTTTCTCAAACAGAAATAAAGTGAACCCAAGGATAGATGCAAAAGATCATCTCCAGCTTCAAGGATCCATCCTAGACCCCCTCCTCTTCCTCATCCAGATCTATTTTTCCACCACTTCCCTTGATCCCATGACTATCTCTGTACTGGAAGACTATCTGTCTGACATTAATTTCCTGCAATTGGATATCAACAAGGCTGAACCCATTACTTTTGGTCCCCATCATTACCATTGATTTCATCTCCCTCCTTGGCTGCTTGCTGAGGCTGAACCACACTGCATACAACCTTGGCATTCTATTTGACCCAGGACTCAACTTCAAATCCCATATCCTATCCACCACCAAAACTGCTGACTAAACTTTCTTTAACCTTCTTTGGTTCTGTCCCCTAACCTACCTACATTGCTAACAATGCTAGATTCAACTTCTCCAATGCCCTCCATGCCAGTTTCCTGACCTCCTCCCTCATAAACTCCAAACTGTCTCAGCTCTGCCACCTGCATCTTATCCCACACTAAACCTTGCTTGCCCATTACCTCCATCCTTGCTAATCTGCACTGACTCACCATCCCCAGTGGATCAAATTTAAAATCCTCATCAACAAATCCCTAAACGGCCTCACTCCTCTCTATCTCTGTAACCTACACCAGCCGAATGTCCCATCCCATATCGTCTGCTATTCTGACTCTGCTCCTCCTGTGCATCCCCTCTCTACCTCTGCTCCACCTTCAGTGGCAGAACCATCAACCGCTTTGACCCAGCTCTTTGGAACCCTTCCCAAATCCCTCTGCCTCTATAACTCCCTCATTGGCTTTAAAAGCCTTCTCAAAACACAAGTTTTCCACCAAGCTATTGATTACCTTTCTGAACCCTCCTCCAAAGGACTCCAGTTCCTTTTTCCTCTGGGAAACACTTTGATACATTTTCCATAGTAAAGATATTATATAAATAATGTTCTTGTTGTTATACCTGGAAGTCCAGATATTGGAGAATTCAATTGTTAGTCAGTGGTAATTAATTAACTCAAAACATTATTTACATATGATCTTCCCTTTTATAAAAAGCAAATTTGTACCCCACAATTTTCACTAGATGGCACTCAAATCCCTGTTTACAATTATGTTACTATTGGTGTCTGGACTGTAGAAATTTATAACATTTTGGCAAATCACAAATTTAGGGGTATAGTTTCGGCCGAGGGTGCAATTGGCAATTGGGCTCAAATTGTACTTGAAAATTGCGCTGGCTGGGTTTCATTCCGAGTTTCCGCTAAAATGCATTAATATAATAAAAAATGGAAAATCTTCCATGAATCAACAAAATCTGGCTATTTAAGAGTGGTAACCTGGTGTAGTTTTATTAATACAGCTGAAAATGGGTTTATCGCAAAAAATAAGCATTTCCAGTAAATGTCCAGTCCTCCACCTGTGAGTAAACTGATTTTAAATCACTGAAAATGACTTTAAAAAAACTATCCTGAACCATTTACTACTTTCATTGGTGTACACTAGTCAGTTTCTTGGTAAATTAAATATTTTTTAATATTTATAAGCATTTAAAACTTGCCTACTAGTGCCTTTGCACCTAAGAAAATTAGCTCAATTTGAAGACGCTTCATCGAACGGCCGCAAACGGGTGTAATCGACAGAAACTCACCATCCTCGTTATTTCGATCGGGGGCGTGGCTAGTTTTGTGGGCAGGGCCGGCTTCAGCGCAATGATTTTTGAACCAGTGCAAAAGATAGCAGAAACTCGAACTACGCTGAACATAATTTACGCACAGCATACATCAAAATTATGGGATGTTTTGCACTGATTTGGCCAGATTGTGCTGAAAAAGCCAGTGGAAACTTTAAAGAGTGCTTGTATCCAGCATCCGCATATAGTATATTCATAATTTAAAACCGCTTAATTCAAATAATCTGAATTTTTTTAGCATTTTGCTGTTATTTACATCACGTGATTCAATTTATTGGATAATTCAAATTTTTTTATTGCAAAAAATGACTTACATTTTATGAAATAAAAGCATATATCTGATTGAATACACTTTTACAAAGTTTGTTCCTGACATCATTACTGGTATAGCTGTTACTACTATATGCAGTTCGAAAAATCTTTTTTCTTTGTTCAACCTACCCAATTTAGCACAACAGGATTCTGCTGTACATTATTTACACAACCTTTGCAATTCCTACTTTTATCTTCTGTGAGGCAAATCCTAACTCCTAATGCAAAATACAAAAGAAGCTTGGATCCAACTGACTAACAGGATGTATCTTGTTAACAGAGCAGTCACTCCAGTCATACAAAATGACTGTCATATGAATGGCTCATTTTTGACAGTTAATGGCACACAGATTCAATTTTAAAGTCTAGCTAAAAAGTGTATTATATCTGTTGTTTCTGCCCCGAATCTGTACACCTGAAAGCAGTTTATTTAAAGTGATAAAAGCCACAAAATATTACATTGCTAGTTGTTTCAGAAACATTTTCAGATTGCTTAATTTACTGAAGTGTCAACATGGCTCAATGGTTCCACTCTTGTCTTTGAGTCAGCAGTTCAAGCCCCATTCCACTCCACTTGAGCACATAAACTAGTTCAACACTTGTGTGCAGTACTGAGGGAGTGCTGCATTGGTGGAGGTGCCGTCTTTCAGATGAGATGTTAAAGTGAGACCACATCTGTTTGTTCAGGTGGATGTAAAATATTCCACACCACTATTCAAAAAAGAGCAGCGAGTTCTCCCGGTGTTCTCATAGTTCCTCAATCAACATCACCAAGAAACAGGTTATCTGGTGGTCATTCCTGCATTTTGTGGGACCTTGCTGCGTGTAAGTTGGCTGCTGTGTTTGCCTACGAAACAGTGACTACACTTCAAGCCAAAAAGTGCTTCACTGGCTGTGCAGCACTATGGGACGTCCTGAGGGCGTGAAAGGCATTATATAAATGCAAGTTCTTTGTATATTGGGTAGTGCTTTGCTTCGAAAAAAATCCTTCTTTTTCCCAATATTTTTGAATTCTTTTCGAAAAATAAGACTCCTTATATAAGGTTAGCATTGCCTTGAAATTATTAGTAAAAACTGATATTGGTCATACTGGAGGGGTCTGGCTCCATATGAATATGAGAAGGAGATTAAAAATTTGTGTGGAGTCTGACAGTTCTGTGATCAATGCTTCCATTTTTTTGCAATTATTAGTGTGAATTAAAGAGTAATAAAAAAATCTTTCCAAACTCAAGCCCTCTTACAGATATTCATTTGTTCAGCCAGTTAATATCAGTAATGTGTGGTTTCAATGCTGACATTGACCTTTGTGTGGTGCCTATGGGTGGGACAGCATTGACACTCAATGTGTGAGACTGAGATCTTTACTACATTATCAGATAGAAATTGGCATTGGCAGTTATCTCACTGGAAAGGCCAATAAACTTTATATCTAACAGGCTGTCCACTAATGAAATTAAGTCAAACTCCTGTCTGTATCAGCCATTTACCTATACTAGTCTGATACTTTTAAATCTAGACTCATCTGTAGGAGCCGAAAGACTTACCTGTTATGTACTCATCGCTGCAAGTATGTGCACCAGGGGACAACCTGGAAATAGCAACCACCTGTCTTTAATGGGCCGTCCCAACAGTTAGGTCATCATTGGTGGGTTGCAGTGTATTTCCAGCTTAGCAGAGACATGTGACTGATGTGGATACAAATAGTTCCTTACCTGTCACTCCCACAGTAGCTGTGCCTTCACACAGTCTACGTGGAGCAACATGCTGCTCAGCTGCTTGGCTCACCTCCAGTTGCAACACATCAAGCCTTTTGGATTCCATCCAGTCTCAACATCTAAAGATCATTGTTGGTGTCCCGGTAGGTGTTGTTTTGTGAAATCACCAGCAAAATGAGAATTAAGAAGGAGCTTTTTAATTCAGAAATAAATTGTAATACAATGAAAGGTGACTTGATCTAAGTGCTCAAAAAAGAAACTAACATTTTCAAATCAGCAGGAAATTGAAGGACATAGATTCGGATGCAGAGCTGAAATGTAATACAGAAGGCCTAGATTGCATTGATAGATGCACACTACGTACAGGAAAGTTGGGTTAGAAATGGCTGACTATAAAATTAATCAAACATTCAGAAACCTAGATTATCAAGATTATCACTGGATGAGCCAAATGACTTTTCCCCATTTCTAAGCATTTTTATGTTTCTGCAACCCATAAACTGTAGGAACACTGTTTGGAAATTTTACCTCATCCTCTATGTGGCCTATGGGACACTTCATTCCTCCCCTCTGGCCTGCTGCCTTTTCTGAAAATTGTTCTGGATTAAATGTTTCTCAAAGCCCCTGTCCCCAGGACCCGAAGGAATGAAATACACAATGCATGATTGCTGCATCCTGCAATTAAGCTGCAGGACAAACTTCCTTGCTTGGTTTAAGCAAACTTGGATCATTGATTACTCAATACAACAGCACATTTTGTTTTATATGTTGGTACTACCAAAGGCAGCTGTAACAAGGACAGATGTTTCATGAAATTGAAACTAATGTTTTATGGCAGCACAGAGATTCTACTGGGAAACCAATGTGCAAGTCAAAGGTTTCTTCCCCTCTAGTACTCATACTGTGACCTTAGGACCCACCTCACCCTTACCTATTGTCCTTGGTAGTCCTACAACTCTCTGTATCTGTTCCTTTTCTGCAATGTTGTGTGATGTTGTTGGGCCAGTATTCAATGCTCACTCCCTTTTACATTCCAACAACAGTTTTAGTCAGGGCCTTTCGCTTACACTATAGATGCTGGGATAGCCCTGCCATGTGGTAGCATTCCCAATGATGCAGGTGACTACTTAACAAATTTTTATCTCCTCCCCAAGAGAGGTGCCTGAACTTCACTCTCCAGTTCCCCATGGCTTAGATCCGGACCTCACTCTGTGACAAATCATGGCCACAGACCTTTGCCTTACCACAGTGTAGTATTTGTGTGAGCAAGTTACTGCTTGGGAATACAACCCTCCACTAAAATCCAGTGTGTAACAATGCTGACAAGCAACTCTGATTCAGGAAGCAATAGTTAGTTCTGATATAAATGTCTTTTTACAAGGTTCAGTACCAGTCAACAACAATGTCGGGCACAGGGTTGCACAGGCAGGAAAGGGAATGTGTGAAACTTTGCATTGAACTTTTGGATTAATACAACATTTTGAAGTGCCATTGCCCAGAGCCACTTCATTGGTTTGCTTATAAATATAAGATGTTAACAGAATCTTCAAACCACAGAGATGTAAATTTAATGTCACGAACAAAATGGCTTATTAAAAAACCTCTTTAATCATTTGAGAATGGGGGGAGGTTTTACACAAAATAAAAACTCTAAACGCTGAATTGATTGGTCATTGATAGAGCAGTAACTAAATATATTACATGGTGTGGTATTGAGTTATACAGACAAGGACTATCCCAGGTTCAATCACTGACCTGTGTTAGATTAGCTTATCTCAGCTTCAGTGTTAAATGAGAGTGGAATAAATTTCAAAAACTGATAAACAAACATAATTGCCTCTCTTCTTTCACTTTGTTCTCAACATCAATCATTCATTCACATTGAACATCTGGTCACGGTAGTAACAAACCTCATTATAATTGCACTTCAGAGTTTGATGTACCTTTTTGGATCTTACAACCTGTAATTGGCCCTATGGAAATTATAACCAAGTTTATAACACATTTTTGTATTCCATATTAGGAAAAAAAATTAGCAGGGATTTTTAAATGAGACGAAATAATAAAAATCGCACTCCTTCCTCGGTGTAATTGCATCTTTAAAAGCGTTTTATATTCAGGATCTAAAACTCTGGTATTGTTTTTGAAACAGTGAACAATATTGGTATTTAAAAATATGGTGAACGTTAAGATATGTTAGCTGACTTTTCACATGTTTTTTTGGGGCATTTTTTTATATTAATTGCATCTCCCATGGAATTGCTCATGATAAATTAGAAGATAAATTGTAAGGGCTTGGGTGTTATATCATGACACACAATGTATTATTCTGCTGTTACAGTAGAGCTATGTTTAACCTGGCCAGTCCCTTTAAGAGCGAGAGGGTTTAATTACTGTAAATAGATATATGCCAAGGTCAAGCAGACTCCAATTCCTTTCATCTGTTTGTCCCATTTATTGCTACTCTCTAACTTCTGTTGCAAACCAATTCGCAATCCATCCGGACAATTTGTTACTTATTTCCGTGAGCTGAAACTTCTCATTAGTCTCAAATAAGGACTTTTGTCTAACACTTTTGAAAATTCAGGTAAACTATATCTACTGGATTACCCCCAATTGTCCACCAACTTACTTACTTCGTCAAATCCAGCTAGATGTAACAAGCACAGGATTGCACAAAGAAACCTTGGCACAGCTCACTGGAAATACCACATGCTCCCATGTGTTTTCCTTCACTTTGGTTAAGTGACGGAACAAGCATTCTATTAGACCATGGCTTAGGCTATAAACTATGAGGTTTTTTTTATTCGTTCATGGGATGTGGGCTACGCTGGCGAGGCCAGCATTTATTGCCCATCCCTAATTGCCCTTGAGAAGGTGGTGGTGAGCCGCCTTCTTGAACCGCTGCAGTCCGTGTGGTGAAGGTTCTCCCACAGTGCTGTTAGGTAGGGAGTTCCAGGATTTTGACCCAGCGACGATGAGGGAACGGCGATATATTTCCAAGTCAGGATGGTGTGTGACTTGGAGGGGAACATGCAGGTGGTGTTGTTCCCATGTACCTGCCGTCCTTGTCCTTCTAGGTGGTAGAAGTCGTGGTTTTGGGAGGTGCTGTCGAAGAAGCCTTGGCGAGTTGCTGCAGTGCATCCTGTGGATGGTACACACTGCAGCCACTGTGCGCCGGTGGTGAAGGGAGTGAATGTTTAGGGTGGTGGATGGGGTGCCAATCAAGCGGGCTGCTTTGTCCTGGATGGTGTCGAGCTTCTTGAGAGTTGTTGGAGCTGCACTCATCCAGGCAAGTGAGAGTATTCCATCGCACTCCTGACTTGTGCCTTGTCGATGTTGGGAAGGCTTTGGGGACTTAGGAGGTGAGTCACTCACCACAGAATATCCAGCCTCTGACCTGCTCTTGTAGCCACAGTATTTATGTGGCTGATCCAGTTAAGTTTCTGGTCAATGGTGACCCCCAGGTTGTTGATGGTAGGGGATTTGGCAATGGTAATACCGTTGAATGTCATGGGGAGGTGGTTAGACTCTCTCCTGTTGGAGATGGTCATTGCCTGGCACTTGTCTGGCGCAAATATTACTTGCCACTTACCAGCCCAAACCTGGATATTGTCCAGGTCTTTCTGCATGCGGGCACGGACTGCTTCATTATCTGAGGGGTTGTGAATGGAACTGAACACTGTGCAATCATCAGCGAACTTCCCCATTTCTGACCTTATGATGGAGGGAAGGTCATTGATGAAGCAGCTGAAGATGGTTGGGCCTAGGACACTGTCCTGATGAACTCCTGCAGCAATGTCCTGGGGCTGAGATGATTGGCCTCCAACAACCACCACCGTCTTCCTTTGTGCTAGGTATGACTCCAGCCACTGGAGAGTTTTCCCCGATTCCCATTGATTTCAATTTTACCAGGGCTCCTTGGTGCCACACTCGGTCAAATGCTGCCTTGATGTCAAGGGCAGTTACTCTCACCTCACCTCTGGAATTCAGCTCTTTTGTCCATGTTTGGACCAAGGCTGTAATGAGGTCTGGAGCCGAGTAGTCCTGGTGGAACCCAAACTGAGCATCGGTGAGCAGGTTATTGGTGAGCAAGTGCCACTTGATAGCACTGTCGACGACACCTTCCATCACTTTGCTGATTGTAATTTGCTGGATTGGATTTGTCCTGCTTTTTGTGGACAGGACATACCTGGCCAATTTTCCACTTTGTCGAGTAGATGCCAGTGTTGTAGCTGTACTGGAAGAGTTTGGCTCGAGGCGTGGCTAGTTCTGGAGCACAAGTCTTCAGCACTACAGCTGGGATGTTGTCAGGGCCCATTGCCTTTGTTGTATCCAGTGCACTGAGCCGTTTCTTGATATCACGTGGAGTGAATCGAATTTGCTGAACACTGGCTTCTGTGATGGTGGGGATATCATTTCATTGAATCATTGATTCATTGAACAGCAAACAGATAAGTGAACAGCAGCAAGAACAAGCAATATATTTACAGTAATTAGATACTTAAGATTATATATCCTTGGGATATAGAAAACAACCAAGTTGTTTCTCCTGCACTAAGACTCAGAATAAAACTGAAATTCAAATTGCAGTCCCTGATTAGTCTTAAATGACAGTTCAATGCCACTGAGTCTCTGGCCTGCCCCTGTCACTGATGACTTCAGAATGTCTGCTGTTTTGCTGCAAGTCAGTCTGAGATGTATCCTCAAAACTGTTTGGAGATGTAGTGGAATAATAACAACAAAAATAACAACAAGAAGCATTTATATAGCACCTTTAAAGTACAAATAGTTCCATAGGTGCTTCTCCAATGCATAATACTCTCAAACTCCATTGGAGCTACAATCAGACATATACCTTAAAAAGATCCACAGGATGCTTGTCTTTTAATTGAATAACTTAGGCCCCATCCTGGGAAATTTTAATCTGTCCCAACACATTTTGATGACCTTGGACGACGTGTCTCAATCCAATCCAACAACAATGACAGCACTAAGCATTTTCACATCAAGGCCTTCCTGAACTAAACTGTATCTCTGCCCTGTCATGAAGCATTCGCCATCCAGAAAAAGTCCTTTTTTTGTAAGTGAAACTAAGCAAGTATGTGAACAACAACAACAATTTATCTCCGACAAAAATGCTTAATTTTTATCACAGTCCTAAAATGATACTGGTAAAAAAACTCAGCATAAAGCTTTGCACCCTAATCCAATGATACAGGTTTCATACTCCCCAAAGCTTTTGCATATTCCAAGCAATTGTAAAAATAATTTTTCATTACCAGTATAACTGCACCACTAATTCCTCTGGTTTATTTTGTTCACTGACTACACCCACAGAAACCTAACAACACCACAATGAGGCCACAAAGAGAGTCGAGTTTTACTTTTGAGAGGGGAAAAGCTGATTGGACATTTGAAAGAATAAAACTAAAGCAGGCACAGCTTTGTGTGAGATTAATAAAGGGTGGAGAGTATTAAGCTGCAGGCACTTCTTTGTGATAATTTGTGGGTTGAACTTATTTTGTTTTGCTTCTTAAACCTTCCCACAGTTGAAAGTTGGAACAAGGTGCCTATTTTCGAAGGGTTGGGTTTTTACATAAAATTTTTACTTGTTCCAGTACTAGATCTGGACAAAATGGTTTTTAGAAACTTGAATTTTCAAAGTTTCAAAAGCTGTTCAGTACTTCAATCTTTAGGAAGTTGCAGTGGAACTGAAATGTGTTTAGCCTTCAGGTGTACCAGTGCTGTTGAGGATAATAAAAATGAATACTTGCATTTATATGATGTCTTATCTTGTCAAAGCACTTAACACAATTAATTGCTGTTGAAGTACAGTGACTTGTGTAGATAAACAATGTCACTTTGGTATGCATTTCAGCTAGTTTTGAAGGATTGCCTTTTCCTTGTACAGTATCAGACCACTGAGATTAATATCAGTTCAACTTTTAATTCAAAGTGAATGATTGCACTTCTTAAGCCTGTTTCTGTTTCTCATATCTATTAGTTGTAATGCACCTTTCCTGATCTTGGAAATCTTCCTAGGAGCCGCCACCCAGGAAAATGTGTGGTGGATCAGGGAGCAAAGACCATCCTGCCAACTTTACACTGAGTGTTCATCAACACAGAAAATCCTGGCTGCATTGTCCTTAAACTGCCACAACCACAGGATTTCAGTCAGCATGAACTTTTATATGGGCATATAGTGAAATCTCAATACACTTTTTGTGCCAGATTTTTATATTTATCCAATTTTAATCATTTCCTGTTTGTACATTACAGCAATAATTTGCATTAATAGCACATCTTTAACATATAAGATGTCTCAAAGTGTTTTATGGGTGGTGGGAGGGGGGACAAATAGCAACAGATAAGGGAACATTTTCCAATATTTGCTGTAAATTGGAACATTTTCACATGGGTCTTACTATTGTAGATTTTGCATTTGTCCTTTTGTTATGAAAATTAAACCAGAGCGAATGTTTCTGTCAAAGCAGTGACCAGGAGTGAAAATAAAGTCAAATATTTTTCTATATTAACTTCAATCTTTTTTCTGATATTAGTGTCCAACCAATTAAGCATTTTTGAAGTATAGTCATTGTTGTAATGTAGGAAATGTGTCAGCCAATTTGCAAACAGCAAAGTTTTAGTGATGTTGGTTGAAGGATAAATATTGGCCAAGACACCAGGGGGAACTCCCCTGCTCTTCTTTGAAATAGTGCCACAGGATATTTTACATCCACCTGAGAAGGCAGATCTTGGTTTAACGCCTCAACTGAAAGCCAGCACTTCTGACAGTGCAGCACTCCTTCAGTACTGCACTGGAGTGTCAGCTTAGATTTTGTGCTCAAGTCCCCGGAGTGAGACTTGAACCCTCAACCTTTTGATTCAGAGGCGAGAGTGCTACCATTTGGCAACAGCTGACACCATAACCAGCATATTTAACCCATTTTGTTGAGTTGCACATTGTTTTATTGGTTAATCTTAAATGGGGGAATTCAAATAGAAACTGACCACAGTAGCTGTTAAACCAATTATTAATTCTAACTGAATAACCTCCCGATACATGGCTGTACACATTAACAGTTCAGAGCCCCAAAATCTCATTCTGTTAAAAAGTTTACATGCTGCTGAACTGATAGTTCATGCTGACTGAAATCCTGTGGTTGTGGCTGTTTAAGGACAATGCAGCCAGGATTTTCTGTGTTGACGAACACTCAGCGTAAAGTTGGCAGGATGGACTTTGCTCTCTGATTCACCACACATTTTCCAGGGTGGCGGCTCCCGACAAGATTTCCAGCTGTGCCAGTGAGTCCACCTCGTGGGAAGGAAATGGCTGCTGCTCGCCCCTGGTGACGGCAGCAGTGAAATTGGGCTGGCTGCCTGCAGGGGGCTATAGAAGTGTAAAATTTCTAAATGTTGCAGGACTGAGGAGTGTAATTGATTTACTGGTACCTTTTAAGGACACCTTTAAATTTAAATCCCATCCGGCACATCTGTTCCTTACATCCAACATTGCTTTGGCAGTAGTGACCACTTTGCTATCTCAGATCAATCCATCATTACTGCACAGTTTGAATATGGCCACCTATTTTTGGGCGAATATATTTAGCAGCAGGAGAGTGTTTGCCTTGCAAAAGTTCGGTTTGGGCCCTTACATCGATAAAAGTCGAGATCATTAAATTTATCACTGGATCAGCTCGGAGCCCCTAACTAGCATGGGTTGAACAGTCCTAACCCTAACCCTGTTTAGTGATCATCAGGGCTTCCAGTGGAAAATTACGAAAATGTCAGCAAGTGGCTTCCAGTCAATTTCCTGCCACCTCAGATTTGCCTGAGAGTGGGGGGAAGAAGGGAGAGCTTCTTGGTCACCACTTTTTTCAATATACCAGGTCTCTCATTATGTTGCTCACAAGTGGTTTGGACCTTAGGAGGAAATGTTCTGAGGAACATTGCTTATAGTAGCATTGAAAAATAGAAAGATACAAAAGGTAGCAATATCTGAAGAGAAAAAGGCTATAGAGAAGAATCACTTATGCAACAAGTTTATTTTTACTGCCTCTGAGAAAATGATTGCGCAAATTGTTCTTTTAAAAAAAACACATTTCATTGATAAATCGAATAGTAAAGTGAAAAATGCATTTGTCATATGTTAGTCCATATCTGTGAAACTGCATAGCAACTAGTCTTTTTTGCCAAAGAAAACTGGGATCGGCAAATGGAAATCAGGGCTTGTATCCATATAAAGGGGGGCATTTTACCTGTTTGTAAATAGATGATCAAAATCATTCAATGTTCTTCCATCTACAATTCTCCAGATGTTCTTCCTGTAGAAAGGACTCATTAGTGCAACGACCCCCACGTGTCTGTGTCAGTTTCCGTAAGTGTGATAATATCCATTTCACACACATGGATAAAATTAGGCAAACATTTAAGTGCCAGAAATATGCGCTTGGTTGAACTTTCAGGTCACTCTAATGTCGAACATTTACAACAAGATTGGTCGCTAGACTATGGAGGTGGAGGGATTTCACCAGACTGTACACAGGGAAGAACACACGTAATGGTGTGAATAAAATTTGGCAACATTATACAGGCCTCACTCTAGTCTGGTAATGCTCCTGGAGCTTGCTTATTTCTTCAGAAACTCCTTTCTGCTCTCCCATTGAATATGTTGACTCGTGAGATGCAATTGGTCTTTCCTCGCCCACCCTAACTCATATGGAGTGATGGCATTATGCCAATATCACATCTAACAGCTTGGAGGATACTGATGAAATTTTCGCAGCTGCAGTTAATCGACGAGTGATTCAAAGCCATGGTTACATAACTGTGACTGAAAGTGCACAATCCAAGGCTGAAAATACAGTTTAATAAAGTCGGTCAAATGTCAAGCATTATAACAAGGGAATTATTTTTAACAATGAAACCCACGGTAGCTGAGTTTTGTGCTTTGAGTCAGAACTGTTATTTTAAAAATTCAGATTAGCCATTGTCTTCGGTCCCCGCCACAAACACCGTTCCCTAGCCACCGACTCCATCCCTCTCCCTGGCTACTGTCTGAGACTGACCAAGACCGTTCGCAACCTTGGCATCCTATTTGACCCTGAGATGAGCTTCCGACCACATAATCACTCCGTCACCAAGACCGCCTACTTCCATCTCCGTAACATCGGGTGTCTCCGCCCCTGCCTCAGCTCATCTGCTGCTGAAACCCTCTTCCATGCCTTTGTTACCTCTAGTCTTGACTATTCCAATGCTCTCCTAGTTGGCCTCCCATCTTCCACCCTTCATAAACTTGAGTTTATCCCATATCCTAACTCGCACCAAGCCCCGTTCACCCATCACCCCTGTGCTCACTGGCCTACCTTGGCTCCCGGTCCGGGAATGCCTGGATTTTAAAATTCTCAACCTTGTTTTCAAGTCCCTCCATGGCCTCGTTGCTCCTTATCTCTGTAACTTCCTCCATCCCGACAACTCTCCGAGATCTCTGCGCTCCTCCAATTCTTGCCTCTTGCGCACCCCCGATTTTAATTGTTCCACCATTGGCAGCCGTGCCTTCAGTTGCGCAGGCCCTAAGCCTCTCTGCATCTCTCCCCTCCTTTAAGACGCTCCTTAAAACCTAACTCTATGACCAAGCTTTTGGTCACCTGTCCTAATATCTCCTTATGTGGCTTGGCATCAAATTTTGTTTGATAATCGTTCCTGTGAATCGCCTTGGGATGTTTTACGATGATAAAGGCACTATATAAATGCAAGTTGTTGTTGATCTGGAATGCATTGCCCGAAAGGGTGGTGGAAGCAGATTCAATAGTAACTTTCAAAAGGGAATTGTATCTCTACTTTAAAAGGAAATATTTGCAGGGCTATGGGGAACGAGCAAGGGTGTGGACCAATTTGTAGCTCTTTCAGAGAGCTGGCATAGGCACAATGGGCTGCATGGCCTCATTTGGTGCTGTATGATTCTATAAAGCACCACTGGCAGATTCCCCAGACACCACCATGCTTTACCATCCCATCTTTCTACCTGAAGGAGTTTGTGTACTGGTGAGAATCCTTCCGAGGGGTAGGAACAAAGAGCAAAAAGAATTTAGAAATGAATATTTTTAAAAGTCTTGAACACCTCCTACAAGTTGGTAACATAGTAACGAAGGACCATTTGTTGCACAGATAAGCCAGTATTATTTATTTTCATCATTATTCAAGTACATCAAACACATCTGACTGTACTTACACACAATAAGGCATTTTCTGTTAGCACATCAAATACAATTCCCCCCGTCAAACCTTTCTGCATATTTCATTGGATGGTAGTTACACAAAGAAATCTGCAGGAGAGGTCTGTGCATATGGGACCAGAAGAACTATGTCACACTTCATTATACTGTACTCCAAGAGCAGACTATGTAAACAAGAACAGATTTCATCAAAGGGATAATAAAGTTAGAAACCTATGCGTTTCTTATTACATCAAAGGACTACATATCCGTAAGTACATCATTTCCTTTTTGAGTAGTGCCAGACTTTATTTATTCCACAACTCCTTCAAAACAGTGATTAACTTTGGCATAGGATAATGGCTGTGAACCACACTCACCAGTATAATTTACCTGCAGCGTAGTACAGTAATAAATATCCTGCTTAAAGCTGCAGTGACCCACAAATGATCTCTTAGAAACAAACAATACTCAACCATTTGAAGTCGCACTTGGCCATCTAGAACAGCGTTCAGACATTTGGAGTAGGACTTCCTTAGCTAAATTCAGCTTTTGAGCCATATTAGAGGATTACTCAGCAAATGAAGCTTCCAGTCCTAAATTTTTGTGTTTCAATGCAGCCACTGGGGCGGGCGGGGGTTGTGGAGAACAGGTTTGAAAACATAGTTCTGTTCTCAACTTTTCAAGCATCCCACAGCCATGTGCTGTATTTTAACCAAGTTTCTCCAGTCAATGATAGTGTTTTCAGTGAGCTACGTCTGGAACTCGTGCAGCTGGTGTCTGTTTTAGGGGAAAAACAGGCATTGGCAGCTTTATAAAAGAAAGGTGAGGCATGCTTTTTGTTGTGAAAACTGGTTTTACACAGACTTCATTTTAAATAGGACAATGACTTTGTTTGTCTTATAAGATACCAGTTCTTTCATTCATGAAAATAATGACCATTGCCACATTACAGGGGCCTGCAGCTTTAAAACAGCAAAGCTCATACATCATTGCATGGCTGAACATCCCAGCAATCTCAAAGGCCACATACTATTTTATTTTAAGCTTGTTGAGGAGTGCACTATCATTTTACATCACTAACAAAATATTTAAATCCCATGCTTGTTTTTTGTCAACATCACTTTGGAAAAAAATACCAATTTTGAAAATAGGTGTAACTACTTCAATGTCTGAAGGGTAATGATAATGGCTCTATAAAAAGAGGCAAAAAAACAGGCAATGAACTCAAACCAGCTTCACAGAAAAAGTTGGCTGCAATGTGCACAAGTCAAGGAAGCCAATGCTTGGCTTATCGACACTTATAAAAATTTAAATCTCGTGTCTGAGGTCATAGTTAGGGAAGATGCTTATGCAATGGGTACTACAGATATATTTAGACAATGTGTCTGTTTGTTGTTTAATCATTACTACTGCATGGTAGAATGTTACTCTTCTTTCAAAATATTGAGAAATGCTACTTATGAACCAGAAATGCATTGTTACCTCTGTTTGTCTGCAGCAAACATTTTTATTGAATTCTTTCTTCCTCACACTTTTTATTTCCTATTTACTTTCATTGCTGTTTTCTATTTGTGGTCCCCTTTCATGTTTGCATAACTGCTCAGCAGCAGAACACTGTCAATACAAAGATATATCAGCAAATTTTTAATATTTCCAGCAAACTGTAGTTAGTGTTAATTCTGAACAATACATTTGTATTCATTTAGTGGAGCGCACTAAGATCTTTAATTACAATTTATAGCATGCTTTCAACAGTTAAAGAACAAAAGCCTATCAGTACTAGTTTTCTGACACCTCCAACTATAGTATAAATTAATGAAAATGAATAACATTGAAAATACTGTCAGACAATGCCTTTGCATTTAGGAACTGAAGAGAAATATGGGGGATTGGTTCTGGGACACAGGATTTGGCTTCTGCTGCTTGGAACAGACTGCAGTCTTAGTATGGCAGTGATATCATGCACCCAACACACTGTGATTTGCTGTTGTCCACTGCCCACTCCTTCCACCAAGAAAACAGAACTGCTGCGGGTACTGTCAGCATTTCTTGCTGTTCACAATTTCGGGTGTTAGAGGAGTTCTCTAGACTTCACACAGCAAAGAAACAGTGACTGCCAACAGCTGCACTTTGAGGCATTACACCATCCCACTGCGATTAATGGGAGCCCAAAAGGGAAATTGAGGTCGCTATCAGGGTGAACAAGGAAGGAGAGAGAACAATGTGTGAAGAGGGAGAGAGCACATATCAGGAACAAGAATAGTGATTGGCTGCAGCACACAACTGGATTACAAAGTTGGGGGGTGGGGGGACAAGCACAACTGTAGCCTCATTAAGTTGGGCAGTGTCTCATCATGGGCATTCAAATCACCTCTCACACCTGTCCTAATACTGCCGTCCCTCGCTTGTATTGACCTTCAAACCTCCATATCAATACTACAGCAAAATCTCCTTCCACAACAGAAATATTTAGACCAAGTAAATCCTGTAGAATTAAAGCATTTATTTTACCTTCTTGCAAATAGTAACTCTCCAGTGAGATCGCTTATAGGTTATCATTACAAGGAATGGTAAATACATAGCACCATTGAAAACTGTAAATGTTTTATATCTACATGAGTAAACTATTCAAACTTGTCAGCTATTAGCAATTTATTTGTACAAGCTGCATTTTTTTTTAAAACAGCTTACTAGCTATAATTTGTACATGCGCTTTGGTTAACATATTCTATTCAAAATAAAGTTTTGTTGCAGAATTTGGCTTCAGCAAAAATTTGTTTTTTTTAATAAACTGTTAAAAATGAATGTTCTGTAGGCACTTTTAATTAGCTTGCAAAACAGGGCTTCTGTCAAAAAAAGCAAACAATACTATGTACATATATGTAAAAAGTGTTATAAATAGGTTTTAAACCATAGATACTATATACATCTTCAAATTAAAACAGTAATGTTTCTTTTAGTCCTCTAAAGATGGCATCATACGGACTGTTGTGATCTATGGCAGCTCATTCACGCTTTCTTAGAATGGCGTAGATGATTCCACTGCATAAGGCCAGAGGGAAAGCAATCCATGCCAAAATGTAGGAAAATCCGTAGCTGCCTTCGTAATGCTCGCCATGAATGTGCGGATATTGCACTGTGTATATTGCTGCTCCGCTCATCACACAAATGCCTGCAAAAGGAACACAAAGTTTTGTTTTAAATCAAATTTATTTTGTATGGCCATTTTTACCCTGAGGTTAAAATGGAATACAGGTTTGACAAAACACTGTGCGCACATATTGGTACCACAGTCCTCGCAAACTGGGTAGGACTGCAGAAAGAAAGTGGGGCGCCTTGGGCTGAACAACCACCCTTGGGCTTGTAGCCAAAGAGCAGAAGCTGCTGAGCTCTGACACAGAGTGGGTAATTTTAACCTAACTCACCGGGCAGGATGCCTACTGGATTGCGTAGAATGCTGGTTTCACAACCCCCCACCCAATATTACTCTATACTGACTTCAATGGAGGGTAAAGTCAGGCAGGGTGTGGAAAACCTGCGTTGCATCCAATCCCATCAGTTTTCCGATGGGCAGGTTAGGTTAAAATTGCCCTCACAGAGTCCAATTTGCACCGATGCTGAAGTTGCCATGTAAATCTGAGACTGGGCCTAAGCTGACTCCAATGAGAAGCAATCCAAGACTCCCTGGAGGGGGTGTATCACATTTCTTCAGTTTGACACTCCATAGAGTAGAACTACTGTGTAGTGTCAAACTGGATTTAATATTGTCCAAAGGACACTTTTTGGCATTAATTTACATTGTATGGACATTGCAGACACTGCTGCCCACTCACTCTAAACATGGAATTTGAACCTGTAGGAGAGACAGCCTGTGGAGGCACGTGACCAATGCAAGAGCAGATTCCTCAGCCTGGCTGCAACTCTAGTTCTTCCAGTTAAAAATGTAAATTGAAGACCACATGGCTGGAAATAACACCACAGTCTAAATGTAGCAAAAAGCTCCATTCAGTGCCGTGTCTCTTACAAAAATATCTCCTACTGTATTCCATCAGAAGTAAACCAATTCTAATGGAAACCTGGAATATGTTGTAGGTAAGGGGAAGGACAGAAATGTTCCTGATCATCAGCCTTGTACATAACAGGAATAAATAGCTGTGCCAGGACTAAGTTCTTTATTCAAAGTTTTTGCAGATTTTCTATAGTTACCGACAAAAGGTCTCTAAATGGCCATTTGTGAAAATTGCTTTCGGAGTAGGAGCCGAAGTCAAGAAGTAACTGAGACTTATTAAAAATATCTGTAAGTACAACTATGTGGATTTGATTGTACCACAGCTAAGTTAATGATGATGGTGAAAGATAATCGTAGTGCACAAAACATAGTTCTGTGTATAATTATTAGTTGTACCTGGCCCTGATTCAACCAGCCCATTAGTATCGCAAAGTTAAGCTGCTAATTTTACAGGTACACATTCTCACCAGTCAGCCTAACTTGCCGCAGCTGTGCCATCTGTTCCCCCACTAGATGTTAACTTCATTTTGCAGATTTCTAGTGGACCCGTAGAGGGTGCTGGCCATCCATTAGCGAGATATTTGTGTAATTCAACTTCTGACATCTACAAGAGGACTAGAGGGCTATTCCCTTTGCACCAAACTGGGAGTGGAGAGCGTCAACCAAGAGGCTACACTGAAGACCCTACATTAACTTAGTGGTCAGTCTTTAGCTTAAAATACAACATGTACATTACACAATTACTTGTTTTAAAAGGGTCAGAAAGAAAAAAGCATTTATTTAGCACTTCATTGTGTCACTCAAATGTCCCAAAGTGCTTCACATAGAATGAATTTCTTTGAAGTTCAGTTAGGTAATTGGTGGAGGGTAAATTAGATTATAAATACAACACATTTTTATATAAGTTGGAATTTCCATCCTGTCCATAATGTGATCTAAACTCCTCAGGACTTGCTGCACCATGATGATTTGAGTAGCCATTTCCAATTCAACAACAAAATGAAGGAGGGAGAAGCTACATCTGTCTACAGGACAGACACTTTCTTCCAATGAAATGTTACCTTTACCAACTGCAAACCAAATGGTGTCAATTACAGAGATGTGCATAGAGTGTATCACAAGCGGAACAGTTCTCTTATCAGGCTACTAATATGTCAAAATTTACTGTGGATGCATTGGCTGTATACTTGAGTCCAATGTTAAGTCAAACAATCAGGCCTCATAGCTAAAACAGAATTTTTAAACACTTGGTCAGTTTTGTTGACCACCATTTATCTGAATGTAGTGTCCAATCTCAAAAATAGACAACTATGGTTACAATAGTGGTGAGGATGGAGTCCTACATCTGATTTTTATGGGTATAGGTTCTATTCATTTATTTTTAAAAGACAATAGAACTATATCTAAACCCAGAGTACAAAACAGGAAGCTGAAGCTAACTTGTGCGGCCACAAAGAAAGGCCAAGTTTCTGATTCTATGCAAGCCTGATAGGTAAATGTGTTGTAAAGCTGCTGCCATCAAGGAATCCCTTTTACTAAAACATTTATCATCTTGTTTTAAGTTCAGATGTGATTCAGCCAATTGAACCAGTTTTAACCCCACCCACAGACAGTGTCTCTGTATTAGTCATAGACAGAAGCCATAACAAAAGCAGTTGGCCAAGGCTGCATTGCATTCAGTCTTCTGTTAAAAATAACTAAACTGTTTTCATTTAATTGGCCAAAGTAAACAATACTACTGTTGAAATGGTATGATACTATGTTGCAAAATGAAATGTGTTGTGAGGAATTCTCTTTTCGTAGCAACTCAAGGTCACAAGTCTTTAAGTCTACTTTCAAGGGTTTGTTGCTGTACTTTTTTAAAAAAGTAACATTGTGGTTTGTTTCGGAGTTTGGACTCAGTGCATTGCTGCACAGTTACTATAATCCTGTCTGCTTGTTTCTAACGACAACAGAA
Organism: Heptranchias perlo; assembly: GCF_035084215.1. Classification (NCBI taxonomy): domain Eukaryota; kingdom Metazoa; phylum Chordata; class Chondrichthyes; order Hexanchiformes; family Hexanchidae; genus Heptranchias; species Heptranchias perlo. Next base: position 28,477,513 of record NC_090347.1, on the reverse strand, counting down.
GCTGCGGTATCTTACCTACATGAATAAAATATAGTCAAATTTCCGACTAACCTGACCAGAATGTTACAAAAGATCAGAGAATCTCCTATCATAGTGAAGGGTGTTACATAACCTACATTAAGCATATGTGCAGGAATACTACTAAATTTAAAATATAGCTATATCTTTAGTTACTGAGGCATGATAATATTTGCCTGCACAGAACTTTGTTCAGATCTGTGAAAAATTGTCAAGTTACTGACGTGAAGCTAAAAACCCAGCAGGGTGGATCCAAGATCCCATATTTCATGGGATCAATCCATGTTTTAAGAAACAAATTGACAAAAGGAGGTTTTAAATCTACATAACATTAAGACCGAAGACTTCTTTAGTCAGATCATCCTTTAGTGAATACTGTGAATTATAATGAAGGAATCCACAGGTCTAGGTCAAATCTACATGTAAATGTGATATAAATCCATTGCAAAGAGTTATTTGTGCGTTTCAGAAAGCAGCAGCTGCCTGTAAATCATACCCTTTAAACGGTGCTGAATAACATTATAAAGATCAGGTAGCAAAGTAAACAGTTATGTCTAGCAACAGTGGGCTGAAACCTTCTGATAGCCAAGTTTGTATCTCAGACCTGATCCCAACAGGACCTCTTGATCATTCTGGTAAGGGATGGTCTTTTTTTCTACCAAAAGAGCTGTACCAGTTCACAAGGTACAGAACTAGCACGATAGAAGTAATTGATTGAGTGACGTTCAGTTTTGAAATCACAACTATGATTTTCAAATCTTCCTGCCTGAAGATTAGATTTCTTCATTATAATCTTTCATTAGTTGAGTCTTCATCCATTGAGTTTATCATGTGCAGTACTTCACAAAGTTTGAACTTTCCTCAGTCTGATTTTGAATTTTGTTTGGAGGTTTGCTTTACCCACATAGTCATCTTTTGTTCAGCTTGTCATGGCTCTGGTTGTTGTGTTTAGAAGCAGTTCTGGGTTTGTTTTCAGAATCTTCACAACCTGTATCTTCATCCATTCAGCTTTTCATGTACACGGTCACAACACTTGGAGGAATATGAACTCATTTTGTAGACTTCTTTTTAAAGAAGTTAGTTGATTCACTCCCAGTATTATTCTTCAACCATTGGTGGTTAGACAATTATAAATGGTAGCTCAACAAATCTCATACTTGCCGATTTTCCTTGCTGAGAAGGCTTTGGCAGTAGTCTCCCTGTTCCTAGAACAGGTTGATGTACTGTAGATGTATCCTTTTCACAGTGATTTGGACATAACCAGGTCCAACTGGTTTGAGAATTTCAGAAAGCAGCTGTTCCAATACTTGCACAAGATTGCTCCCAGATGCAGGGGCTCATTCTCATGAGCCACTTCATTCAGTAATAAACAGACAGCCATATATACATGTGATAATACATAGGTATCACAGGAATGCATACCATTTAGATAGGGTCAAATTCCCTTAGGGCAGAATCGAGCCTAATTAAAGCAATTCTTGCTCACCCTTTACTATTCAGCAAGACCAGGCCTATTTATAAATAGATTACCAATTGCAAGTGTTAATAAATCTATGGACACGACTCCAGTCTTTAAGGAATGAGCATGTAGAGTTGGCCTATCTAGGATTATAGCATCAGAAATATCTATGACCTAGTCCTTCACGGATGTCAGTTGGCTCAATTTCCATTTTATCATACTGATCATAACAAGCCCAGTCAACAATATTACTACTAATACTGGGTCAAAATGCATAATGCTGTTTTAAATAAAAGTCTCACATTCCAACCTTCAACTAATGGTAGTTCTATTCATAGTACATTCTCACCATCATTAAATACCTCTTTACCTTCAGACTTCCACAACTACAAACTTGAATTTCACTGCAATATTTCTCATTTTGAGATAAAAATAATTGAATGATATTCAGGGATGTTTCTTAAATGGTTAAGTTTGCAAGTAATTGGCCATACCAATAGTGAACATCACACACACACACGCATATGGATTAAAAAGTTCCAATTTCACATAAATTGCACTGGGACTGGTCATTCCAAAGTACAACAGAGTTCCAATACATTCATTGTACTGTGACTAGAGAAACCACATCCAGCTTGTGTTCTACCTATAGCACCTGGATCATTCTGGGGTCTAAGGTTTTCTTTAATACTAGGAAACTGTTCTCCAGTCGTATCCTATGTTACTTCCTAGCTGTCAATCATTCCACATGCTATTTCCAGATGGTACACCAGCATGCACAAAATGGTTGGCTGCACTGAGTTTATTGGTCAATGCTTCCTAGAAATTCTTGAAAAGGAAAGGGAATAATATTTACCAATTAAAAGCTGTCAGACCCAAATGTTTTTTTTAATGTCTGAAATGGCACCGTTTTGTGACAAAACAAAATTGGCTTTCTTGTCTGACATTACTAATCTCCAGAAGCAGGCGACAGCACCATGACCAGGCCAAACCTACAATTTCTACTATACTATTATTGGAACCTCAAAGGGAAATTATGTGAAAATGCACAATAAAAAAGCTATCATTGCTTTCAGATCAATCAAATAAGGATAGCTTAGTTCCTGTTGCAGGTTTCTAAAATAAGGAAGGGACTGGACTGTGTCCATATGGAGAGACTATATGATTTAGGTAGCAGGGGATGTGTAAAAGTTAATTAAGCTTCGAGCCAAATTAGATATCAGGAAGTCAATCTCTGGACAAGGTGCCTGCTCAAGCATTCAGTAAAGTTGAACAAATTCCTGGCTTTGGCTGACATCACAGCACTCAAAAAGGTAGGAGGGGTTATCGGGTGATGTGATGGTCATTATGGCCTCCCGGAACTTGTTTTGATCACCTTTGGAGGTTGGAGAAGAATTTCCAAGATTTTTTTCCCTTCCATTGGCCTAGAATTTGTGCCTTTCTCAAGAAATTACATGGCTGCTGGTGGGAGGAGACATTGGGAATCACGGTGCTCAGTTGCATCATGACTGTATGGGACAGGCTCGATGGACTAGCTGGTATTTTCCCGTCCATCATTTTCATTTGTTAATAATAGAACGTTGCACTCCAGCCAAATTGTCAATAGTTGTAGCGTGACTGAAACTGAAACTTGTAAAACTGCAGTGAGTTTTCTCCTTCTTGCTGAGGAAGGTCCTCCATGTTAACAAAGAACAAAATATTCCAGTCGAACCAGTTCCACTGCACTGATGTTGAAGGCAACCTCGTATTGTCTGATCACATCACAAAACAGTGCTATGGTAACATTCATCAATAAGTCCACCGCCCACACTATCCTCAAAAGCAAAATACTGCAGATGCTGGAAATCTGAAATAAAAAGAGAAAATGCTGGAGAAGCTCAGCAAGTCAGGCAGCATCTGTGGAGAAAGAAACAGAGTTAACGTTTCAGGTCGAAGACCTTTTCCAAAAGGTTGCGAAAAGATCTTCCACCCGAAACATTAACTCTGTTTCTTTCCCCACAGATGCTGCCTGACTTGTTGAGCTTCTCCAGCATTTTCTGTTTTTATTATAGCCCACACTATCCTGTTACCTCAGCTGAAGGAGGAAGCAAGCTGACAGGAACCAGAAACCAAGATTTAGAAAAGTGGGGGAAAAGAGGGTAAATATATTTGGAATGCTGTCTGTGATTAGTGTGCATCAAGTCCACACAATTTACAACTCTAAAATCCAGCCTCTATGACACTTCAGAGACCACAGTAGTTATCATAGAGCAATTTAACAGAATCAGAACAATAAATGATTCATACTGCAACAGAATAAGGAAGTAAATTCTTCAATTATTCATCATTCTTACATAGACATTGTGAAATCATAATGGTATATCTTTAAACTTGCCTGCAAGTAGCTGAAAGATTCCAGTGATGTAAAACCGACCTCCTTTCTGGAGTGTGAACAACTGGCAGAAGAACAGAATCACTGACAAAAAGCTGAAGATGATGGACAGAATCATCATTGCCTGAACAGCTTGCAGCCATTCTGAAAATACAAGCCAAACGAAAAAAACATTAATGACAATGAAAGTGCATCACATGATCCATCAATTTTAAACTGAAGAATAATTAACTGCGTTGGAGGTTGCAGGTATATTGCAGTAATGAAACTGAACCATGTTTAAAAAAAGGCAGAAGTAACGTCACATGCACTACTAATATACAGAGTACAATGCCCAAATCACAGACCATTGATATTAATTGAGCTTCTGGGTCAGAGTTAAGTTCCAAGCATACAACAATTTAGGCTGTATGTCTCAGTTAACTTGCAATGCTGTGTCCAAGCCATGACTTGGGAGTAATGCATATAAACATGAAAGGGTGGATTTCCCTGACCTTTGCCCTCAGGGAACTCCCAGTTTTACAGGTGCATAGGTCAAGAAAAGGCCCAGATCACTGCCCCTCTCATTACCTCTGTATTTTTGGAGCATTCCTTGGGAGCCAAAGCTTGGCCTGAACTTACTGTAGATACAGACCAGTTGGAAACACCTTAATTAGTTTAGAGGAACTGTTCCAAGCCTCCCATCTGATTTACCTGTTCAGCATCTTGCTGGGTTCCCAAAACAGGAGCACCAAAAAACATGGTGGTATAGCCTGCCCCACATTGCTGCTGACTGGAGGGTCTGCAAGTCTCCTGAGGCAGGCTGAAGACTTCAGGTGAGAACTGGCTGCAAAAAAGGGGCACTTCTCCTGTCTACAAACAAACTTGTATTTATATAGCAGCTTTCAAGACCTCAGGACATCCTAAAGTGCTTCACAGCCAATTAAGTACTTTTGAAGTGTAGTCACTGTTGTAATGTAGGGAAACATAGCAGCCAATTTGCAGATAGCAACGATCCACAAACAGCATTGAGATAAATAACCAGATAATCTATATTTTTTAAAGTGTTATTGGTTAAGGGATAAATGTTGGCCAGGATATCAGGACAACACCCTTGCTCTTCTTCCAATAGTTCCATGGGATCTTTTACATCCACCTGAGTATACAGACAGGGTCCCAGTGTAACATCTCATCCAAAAGATGGCACCTCCAACGCTGCTGCACTCCCCAAGTGCTGCAGTGGCATCAGCCTAGACTGTGCGCTCAAGTCTCTGGAGTGGGGTTTGAACCCACAACCTTCTAACTTAGAGGCAAGAACGGCATGACTGAGCCAAGGCTGACACGTGTCTAGTGCTGGATGGCAGGGGTAAAGGGGTGGGGGGCAGCAAAATGTGCCCTAAGGTCTTTAGATAAGTTAACTGAAGGGTAAAAATTTTAGATAAAGTTAAAAATTGGATTAAGTTTTCATCTATTGCACTCCTAATGTGCAAAGCTCAGTGCCAGAAGCACAAGACAAAAATCTGACATGGCAGACTTTAAATGTAGGTGTATAATATAAATATACTTCGCACTTTTAGGAATAATTAGCGAGCAGTTTTGTTTTGCACTGGCGCTAAAACTAAAAATGGCATTACACTGTACCAAAGGCTCAAATGTGTCAAAGCAAGAGAATGAAAACAGTTGAATGTTGGGCTGTTTGTCTTTACAGTCTAAGGCAGCCTTGCTGATGTTTCAGGTCAAGAAACTGTAATCTGTTTCAAATCCTATCTTTAATTCCTAATAAACTGTGTGATTGTTATTATCTTTCTTTACAGATGATCAGAATTAAGGACTTTTAATGTCATACATCACAAGAAATGTCCCATTCCTTTATGAATCCACTTTGCCAAGAAGTATATAAAAGGTGTTTTATAAAACCACAATTATCTATTCCTGAAAACATTTAAAGGCAGTACATTCCATTTATCACTTAAGTTTACAGAAAAAAATCATAACATTAGAGAGATCAGAAATGGTAATAAAACGCTAACATTAGATCTTTATAAACTGCTCCTCGTCAGATATATGAAGGCCCTCCAGATGTTTTATTTTCTCTTCCCCCTGTTATAGCACTAATCATTATCCTACACTACCGAGATTTTGTAATAGCTTGGAAGGAGGTTCCATTGGTCCATAAGTCACCATTTGATTGTGTTTTGCAAATTAGAACCATAGAAAAGATACAGCACAGAAGGGGGCCATTTGGCCCATCGTGTCCGCGCCGGCTCGAAGAACAACCAGGTGCCCATTCTAATCCCACCTTCCAGCACCCGGTCCGTAGCCCTGCAGCTCACAGCACTTCAAGTGCAGGTCCAGGTACTTTTTAAAAGAGTTGAGGGTCCCTGCCCCTACCACTAATTCAGGCAGCAAATTCCATATACCCACCACCCTCTGGGTAAACAAGTTTTTTCTCATGTCCCCTCTAATCCTTCTGCCAATCAGCTTAAATCTATGTCCTCTAGTTCTTGACCTCTCCGCTGGGGAAACAGGTACTTCCTGTCTACTCTATCTGGGCCCCTCATAATTTTGTACACCTCAATCAAGTCACCCCTCAGCCTCCTCTGCTCCAAGGAAAACAACCTCTATCCAATCTCTCCTTGTAGCTGCAATTTTCAAGCCCTGGCAACATTCTTGTAAATCTTCTCTGCATTCTCTCCAGAGCAATTACGTCCTTCCTGTAATGTGGTGACCAGAACTGCGCACAATACTCCAGCTGTGGCCTTACCAGCGTTTTATACAGTTCCATCATTACATCTCTGCTTTTGTATTCTATACCTCGGCTAATAACGGAGAGCATTCCATATGCCTTCTTCACAACCTTATCTACCTGTACTGCCACCTTCAGGGACTTGTGTACATGCACTCCAAGGTCTCTCATTCCCTCCACCCCTCTCAATATATTCCCGATTACTGCATATTCCCTTTTACTGTTTTCCCTCCCTAAGTGCATTACCTCACACTTCTCCGGGTTGAACTCCATTTTCCACTTTTCCGCCCACTCCACCAACACATTGATATTTTCTTGGAGTCCACAGCTATCCTCTTCACTATCAACTACACTGCCAATTTTTGTGTCGTCTGCAAATTTGCCAATCGTGTCCCCTACATTCAAGTCCAAATCATTAATATATGCCACAAACAGCAAGGGACCCAACACTGAGCCCTGTGGCACACCACTGGAAACAGATTTCCATTTGCAAAGACATCCATCGACTTTTACCCTTTATTTCCTGTTCCTGAGCCAATTTTGGATCCAATTCGCCACATTTCCCTGTATCTCATGGGCTTTTACCTTTCTAACCAGTCTGCCATGTAGGACCTTGTCAAATGCCTTACTAAAATTAGAGCTTCCTGTTCTGAATCCAAGGCCCCCAGCAAAGATTTTCTTTGAAATGGAGGTGTGTTCGCTAAGTTTCAAAAGTATGAACTTCATGTGTGATAAGCAGTGGTATTTAGATGATAAAAACCTAAAATATTGGAAGTACACAGGAGGTCTATCAGGTGTCTGAAAGAGAAGGCAGGGTAATGTTCCAGTTTAAGTTCTGATGAAGAGTCTCCAAACAAAACACAAGCCTGTTTTTTTTCCTTTTAGGCACGGACAGAGCTGCTGCTTTTTTAACCAGCATTTTCTGTTTTGATTTCACATTTCCAGTGTTTGAAATTTCTCCTTTTTATTTAGATAGACTATTGCGGTTTCAAAGTTCTACAAAAACATCTGCACTGTAAAGGTCACAGCAGATTCCCACTTCCACCTCCAATGGTGCTAGGCTGACCCCTACAATGGCTGGCACAGTTGCAATGCCACCCATCCATCCTGCAGGATGGCAAGCCAGACTTCTAATATCCATCTGAAAAATAGGCAGGCAATGGATCCCTGTTACCTGCAGCAAGTTACATTTAACAATTATCTATGTGAAGATTTGCTTGCAACAGGATATTTGCATTAATATGTAAATCTGCTTCCAAACCTTCAATACCATCTAAAGGCTTTTACTGATTAAGCATCACCTAATCAATTGTACCTGATTTGCCTCAGTTTCTCTCCCCTTTTTAACCTTAATATTGTCATACACTATGGTATTGGGCTTTCACCCAGTTTTCTTTGATATTTCTGAAGCCCTGGCCTCCCTCCCCCTTTTAAGACCAGTTGGAAACCCACATTTTCTTTTTTTTAAATTTGACATTGAAGATATACCTTATACATTACTAAATGATTCTGATTGTAGCACACTTCTAGCCCAGCTAAGTGCCATCTCCTTGGTCTGGAGTGATGGATGCAAAAGTGAGCGTATCCCATTGGCACTTAGTTAAAACCGATCAAGCTACTAGTGAGGAGGAAAGTGTAACTGTAATCTGCTCAACCATCCACCTTCAAATAGTATTGCTGGCAAGGGCAGCTGTAATGTTACTCCAGCTGAAAATCTCTTACTTTTCATTAGTTTTGAATTTTGGTGATGGAACTGAAATAGCCATGATTCTCAGACCAAGAGAGCCAGTTGAGGAATACTGCTCCTTTGTGGTTAGCAAACATTCAGGAGTAGGCCACTTCTCTAAATCATCACTAACATTTTTACCAGGGCCTTCCAAAATCACAAGTTCAGCACCGTTTATTTACTGTGACTAATATTTGGGACCATTACAGTTTGTAGAAAATGGCTTTGGTATTAGTTTAGGAAAAGCAATGAAATGCTCAAACTATTTTCTTTACAAATTGGGTGTTCTATGTTATATTACTCTGGCTCTGAATCTAAAGAAACATTAATGTATTAATTTTTGAGACTACATTATGATGAACTGTCTCATTCTGATCTATAATGAGGTGGCAGGATGCCTTAACTTGCCTCTAACCACTCTGCATTTTTGATTTGTAAAAATATGAAGGTTTTTTAATATCATGAAATGAGTTGAAATCCTAAATAAATTTTTATTTTTCAACTCTCTCTGTTCCAGGCTGATTTTCAGTTTGGAAAGTCCACTGTGCATTGTGAAATCAATGGAAGCACAATAGTGCATTGTGGCTAAATTCTTTGCAAGTACAGCATGAAATATTAGAGGGGTATTTTTGACTGGATTCTCCAAAGAAATAAAATTGGTCACAATTGTTTTTGGACTACAAATTAATTACATTTTTGAGGTTTAATTTCAGATCATGTGGTTGTGGTATAATCACACCCAATGTAATATCTTCTACATATACAATTTTTAAATATCAATGTAAAAGAATATTACTATTTTCTCACAAACAGAAAAGCAAATTGATGAATTACTTTGATATTGGACGTCTCCAGCTCCAGAAGGTGATTTCTCTAAGTATAACTGATCCATAATCTAATAGACTGGATTTGGGATCAGGCTCAAAAGAATTAGCTTTTTCCCCAAAATGGCCATTTTGTGTTCAATGGTGAGTCGTATTAAAAGGAAAGAAAAGGTTTTGAATTTACAGCCAATGAAGTACTTTTTGAAGTGCAGTCATTATTGTAATCAAGGGAAATGTGGCAGCCATTTTGCACACAGCAAGATCCCACAAACAGCAATAAGATAGATATATGACCAGATAATCTATTTTAGTGATGTTGATTGAGGGATAAATATTGGCCAGGAGACCAGAAGAAATCCTTCTTTCCTTCAAATAGCGCAATGGGAAGTTTAGGTCCACCTGAGAAGGTAGACGGGGCCTTGGTTTATTATCACCACCATATGCAGCAAATTTTATCTAACTGTAAACTTTTTATATTCTCCCTTCACCAAATCCAATAATCAAACCTTAACAAGTGTATACAAACAGAATCCCATTCAGTATTTTTTCAGTTATATGAATTATATTCATACAAATGTCTAAGTACTTTCCAAATTACCTGGATTAGAAAGTCACTGGGTGAAAGATTTTTAATCTATGAAATTGGCGACACCATTAACTGGTGGACAAGTATTTAATCTAACTTAAATTCGAGAAGCCTTTGGCACCTACTGTAATCAGTAACCACATTAAATACACAAGGTGGGGGAACAAAGCCAACGTGTTAGAAAAAAATTAATTCAATCTGAGTGGACGTGAATGAATGTGGAATTTCTGCCGACGTTGCGCAATTGATGGCTGATCCCAACCCAGTCCCTTGCTGCAAAGTGCTGAGTCTGCAGCACCAAAGCGTTGCCAAGATCTGAGGTAGACTCAACTCCGGCCCATTCCGATGCATTTTCGCAGCTCGATCACTAGGTGCCCCCAGACTTCGCAACCTCCCAGGACCGCGCCCACATTCATGGACTTTTTTTTTGCAAAGAAACTGTTAGGCAAGCTGTTAAAAAGCACTACTGGCTCAGAGAGCACGCAGATAATTGGAAAATATCTGTATGCACCTCGTTTTATCAGCAAACGTTAAGTAAAAATGATCTATGGTGTGAAAAATATTGCTTCAAGCTAAAATGAAGACTTGCATTCATTCTAAATAAGCAGCAAACTGTAAGTTACACTTGGAGAAAAGGGGAAAAAACACTCACCGTTCGTGGTATATTGCTCGCAATTCCAGAAATCAATCCATGTACAATTCTGCCAGATATCTATACTTTTGGAATCGCTGAAATACCACCAGGACTAAAAAGGAAACACAACACGATCAAACACGTTGTCTGCAGAAGGTGAAGTGTCACCAATAATTCAATGACAAATTCCGGGTTTAAATACGTTTAATTTCATAATTGCTCCGAAATCAACAACTGGAAATCCTATTTGATTTAAAGCGCACATTTTGTTTTGTAAACTCTAAAGAACTTACTCAAAAGCACCATTTAAAATAAAACTACCCTATTTATTTAATACCGTACATCTCTTTTACTGCAATAAACGATCTAGATATCTCAATAGATGACACTTATGAGCAAACTTGGACACATCAAGTTACTGAAACGAATAACGAAGATCGACCAAACTTTCAACTAATTTTAAAAGTCAACATATTCCGAAATTAAAAGATGCTTCAATCTGACCTTGCACATAAATTATTTTCTCATAATAAGGATAAATGAGAATCTCTATGAAAATGTACCGGACACACTATGCGCTTGTTTCCAAGTTACCTCTGTCAGTCTGAGCCCAGTGAACATTTTTGCTAAGCAGCCTGTTGTACTTACATTAACAATAGTGGAGATGAGCAGCAGCACCAGGACTGTCAGATGCAGCACAATGATACCCGCCAACAACACGATCATTTTGGTGATATTTCAAGTTGGAAACTAAAAAAAAGGGGGGGAAAGAGAGAAAAAGAGCGAGGTAAGCTGCCTGTGAACTGCTTGGAAAGAGGTGCGACAATCTCTGGCGCTTTTTCCCCACTGCAGTGATCTTATTAAAGCCAGGGCGTGTCTGCAACACTGACAGCACGAACCCCCCAACAGAGGGCGCCCCACTGACACCACGCGAGTACCGTTAGACTGGGAGCAGAGCAAATTATTTAACAGCACTGTTTGAACTATTTAATTTTTATACATTAAAGTTTTCACTGCGGTAAAGTTTTCATTAGCCTTGGTTATTATTTCTTTGTCTAAGCATATAGTAAACCTGCCTAAAACAAGAAGCTGCAGATCTTTTTGCAGAGCAGCAGTGTTCAAATGTTAAAGACAGCATTTTAAAAGCCCACATAAAAGGGAACGATGCATAATTTCTCCTTATTTATACACTTACACCTTTAATGTTTCAGAGCATTAGCTTTTTCTACTTGCTACGCCAGATCCCACAAATATGAGTTCCAGATATACAACACACTAAATATTAAGATAAACATTCTGTCTTTAGTCTGCATTTTAATCATTGAAATTGCAACAACTAATTTTTTTTAAAGATTATTTTGCACACCGATCTATTTAGTTTTTTTAAACTTCAACTTATAAAACAACCATTTAAATTAGCCTTCCAAATAATTAATCGAGAATCTACTATTTACAGACCGGGTGGCTCTCAATCCATTCGGAGCCTGTGAATTCAGAATTGATGAAACTGCCCTGAAAATGACTCGATGGCCGTTGGGAAAGGGATTCGCCGCAGTGCCAGTTTCAGGGGCCGTGTTTTCCTTAGTCCCGAACCCAGCCCGTTCATCACAAAGGCACTATTCAGTCAGCCAGCAACTCAGTTTTTTGACACCCAACATTTGGTGTAGATTAAAGCAGACAGGCATGGTCTGATCTTAACCAATTATAAAGACTCGAGGCTCAACAGAAACATTACCCCCTCCACCGCCCATCCCCAATCACCGAGGAGTTTTAAAAAAATAAATAATCGATTAATGAAATGAAGCGTGCAACCAATTCGTTAAATAAACAAATCGCGATATGTGGCGAAACTAATCTGGGAAGTTGTTTCAGAGTCCCCTTGTGCAGTGACTCCGTGACGTCTTTAAATTAGACACTAATGTATTCATATTTTTTTCAGACGAAGATTAACAAGAATATTAATTAATCAAAAATGTAAAAAAGCATGAATCTTGTGAGCAGCCAGTTCGGTTCCCAATGGCTCGTGTATTCCCCGCCGTGCTATGCAAGATGACTATTAAAAGCACGGAGCTAAAATTAAAACCCTGCGACTCCCACAAACTTTCTTGCCTTCTCCCAAAGTTTCAAAACGTTTTTCTTTCTCTTTTTGAGACGCGTTATAAAAATCCTTAAAAAGGGCCACAAAAAAGGTGCAAACCGATGTTTCTTGGGCCTTTCGAAAGCTGGACGATCTTTTCCATGTAAAAATTAGTCAGTGGGGGAAAAAAAGTTCAGTTCAAACTTACTTTTGAGAAGTTGTCCTGCGCTCTCAGAAATGTCAACAAAATGAAATATTTTTTTAACAGATCCCTCAGTCGTTTTGATATAAAAAGAAGAAAAGTTGAAATCCAACTTACTCTATGACAGATCCTTACAATCGATCTGAGAGAGAGAGAGAGAGCTCGATGTTAACAGCAAAGTCCCGTCAAAGAAACTTGAAGTTATAAAGTGGCCCCTTTAGTAGAGAGACCAACGCCCTCGCTACGCACGGCGCCTGGGGTGTGTCTGCTGACAGTTCCAATCCTTGGCAGCGAGCGTGGGGAGGGTGAAGCGGCCCGGACATGGCCAGGGCCAGGGCTACTGGGAGGGGGGGGGGTCATCAGTCGCCGTCAATCCCGCGTTAATGTCCAGCTAGAGTCGGTCGGCAGCAGTGTGAGGTTTAGTTAGAGGACTCTGTCCGGATCTCGGGCAAAAAGAAACAAACCGAGCGCATTCTAAAGGTGGAAACTGGAAATTCCAGTCTTGTTGGGTATGCCAGTTTTAGCAAGCTTCGCAAAATGCTGTACTCTACCCAAGCAATCCAACTCATTGCAACCCCAGTTAGACGACTCCACAACACATTTACTGCAAACGTTTTCACCAGTGTTAGACCCGGTAAAGTAAGATACTGCTTAAAGGATTTACAAATGATTTTATTGGGATCTGCAGGACTTGAGGATTCCACGCGTCCATGCTTTGAGTTACGATATTCCCCGTCCCATATATTATTATTGCATAGTTTTACGAGCCTGATGATTTTATCTAATGTTTCGCTTACGCGAGCTGCAAAAAAGTCAGGAAAACAGTTTGGAAATTTATGAATGAAAACTTGTAGATGCCATGATGAAATAATTCATTTATACTTTAAAAAAAAACTCATACGGGGATGTTCCAGTGAGTTTATCATCTGATGACTGGGGAGTGATTCCCTGTACAACCCCATGGTTTCCATGAGCACTTGGTTCAGTTCCTGCCGCCCTGGTGCGAGGACACATTCGTCAGCTGTGAATCAGGTCGAAAGGGCGCTGTCCAGGAATTCCAGTGACTCAATTCTTCTGTTCGCCGCTCGCTTCTTTTTTTCTCTTCTCTCTGTGCATTGTTTATAGATACAGAAGGAAACAAGATAACAGTCGCTGGAGGCTCCAAGAGAAATCCTGCGGGTTAACCAGCTGAATGAAGTGTGACAATGTCATTGGGAACTCCCTTTTCCCAGCATAGTAACTAGAGCAGGGTTGGTTCCATCCCCCAAATTACCTTGACCTTCATTTTTCGATGTACGATTCCGCTTCTGTGCAACATTTATTGTTGTATTGCTCACTCCTATGTCCACATAACAATCACCGTACTTCAAAACGAATTCATTTTGTGAAGTGCCTTGAGACCTTCGGTCCTGATAAGGTGCTATATAAATACAAGTATTATTAATATTGACTGATCTCACGTGGCATTGCTTACGGATAGCCTGGGATCTACAGCTCAGTTGTGACGCTTAGGGGCTAAGATTGAGTTGTGTTTAGCTCGGCCTGTGCCTTTAAGGCCACTGCTAAAGTGTCTCATGGAGGGAAATAGGTACATCCTGAGGTAACTTAGAGGTTAATCATCCAGCTCTATCTCACCAACACCTCTCTCGACCCTTCCATGGCCTTTGATTTGTCACGCTGCTTGTACGACATTCAGTATTGGATGAGCAAAAATTTCCTCCAATTAAATATTGGGAAGTCCGAAGCCATTGTCTTCGGTCCCTGCCATGAACTCCGTTCCCTAGGCACCGATTCCATCCTCCTCTCTGGCCACCGTCTGAGGCTAAACCAGATTGTTTGCAACCTTGGCATTCTATTTGACCCTGAGCTGAGCTCCTGACCCCATATCCTCTCCATCACCAAGACAGCCTACTTCCACCTCAGTAATATTGCCCGTCTCTGCCGCTGCCTCAGCCCATATGCTGCTGAAACCCTCATCCATACTTCTGTTACCTTCAGACTTGACTATTCCAATGCTCTCCTGCTTGGCTTCCCACCTTACACCCTCTGTAAATTTGATCTCATCCAAAATTCTGCTGCCCGTATCCTAACTCACACCAAGTTCCATTCACCCATCACCCCTACGCTCACTGACTTACATTGGCTCCTCGTCTGGCAACGCCTTGAATTTAAAGTTCTCATCCTTGTTTTCAAATCCCTCCATGGCTTCACCCCTCCCAATCTCTGTAACCTACTCCAGCCATACAACCCTTCGAGATCGCTAGGCTCCTCCAATTCTGGCCTCTTGCCTATCCCCGATTTCCTTTGCTCTACCATTGGCAGCCATGCCTTCAGCTGCCTAGGCCCTAAGCTCTGGAATTCCCTACCTAAATCTCTCCATCTATCTACCACTTTGTCCTCCTTTAAGACGCTCCTTAAAACCTACCTCTTTAGTCAGGCTTTTGGTCACATGTCCTAATATCTCCTTATGTGGCTCAGTGTCAAATGTTGTCTGTTAACGTTCCTATGAAGCACCTTGGTGAGTTTAACTACGTTAAAGGTGCTATAGAAATGCAAGTTGTTGTTGTTGAGTGAAGTTTCAGTTGGCAGGTGCTTGTAAATCCCTGGCTCCTGTTCTTTGGAGAGGTGAAATTATCACGGTCATAAAAATAACAGCAAATGACTGGCTTTCTTTATATATATGTTTACAGATTGTTCAGTTGAAGTATCCTGCACCTGTGCTAGTTTCAGGACTTTTTACACATGTAAATTTATAGTGTTGGTTCAGTTGATCTAGCTGGATTGGCCATAGCTTGATAGAAGTCTGTTTCCAAACCAGTTGTATTTCCCCTTTGGTATGTGGTCCTATTGTATTTAGGTGCTTAGATGATAAAACAAAAATCATTGATGAGTTAGGCAACAGTATCGGTATAAAAGATGAGCCATATTTCTATTTATTTGCATACACCAAATATTTTACAAGTGTGGTTGTAATATGACAGAATTTTGACAAGTATCAGTTTAGTTCAGTTGGTAGCTCTTGTTTCCAAGTCAGAAGATTGTGAGTTCAAGTTCTACTGTTGGACCTGAACACAGGACAACTAGTCTAACTTTCCACTGTTGTACTTAGAGAGTGCTGCATTGTCTGAGGCATCCTATATGTTAAATTGCAATACCTTCTGCCTGTCCCTGTGGTTGGTGGGCAGTAAAGATTAGCAACACTGTTTGAAGGAGAACATGATACTCTACTGGTGTCTTGCCCAACCTTGCTCTCTCAATCAATGCCATTAAAAACAGATTAACCAATTGCTATTTATGGGATCTTGCTATGTGCAAATTGACTATTTAACAGACATCCCACTTCAAGGTAATTAATTGTATATGTGATGTTTTGAGATGTTTCTTAAATATGTGAATACAGTGCTATATAAATGCAATTTAAAAAAAAAATCTGGCTTTATCACCATTCCAAGAACTGTAAGCTTGCCCAATTATGAAGGAAGTTTTCCTCCATGGATTATATTAACTCGTAAACTGTTGGCAGGTCCAAGGAAATTCCTTTCTACCTG